>NC_081435.1:18240169-18840169 GCF_949786415.1 Peromyscus eremicus
AGTCTCTCTCTGCCTGCTTGGAAAGTCCATTCCTTCATTGTCATTAAAGCCTACTTCTTCAGGATTCTGGCTTAAACTGAAGGTCAGTTGACACATCCAGCGCTGTAGACTGAACAACTACTATTTTTGGAACTTCCATCAGTAGACAACCCCAGGTGGACTAGCTGTATAGTTGACGTTTTCTCCAGTCCTGCCCAGCCCCATGGATCCCACAGCCACTTATAAAATAATCACTCAGAAGCTTATATTAATTATAACTGCTCAGTCATTACCTTAGACCTACCACTGTCTAGCTCTTACACTTAAACTCTGCCCATTTTTGTTAATCTATATGTCACCACATGTTCCATGGCTTTACCTGTGTGCCATTATATGCTGCTCCCTGGATGGCAGGCTGGTGTCTCCTGACTCAGCATTCCAGCCTTCCAGAATTCTCCTTGTCCTCTTATCCTACCTATACTTCCTCCCTGGCTACTGGCCAATCAGAGTTTTATTAAACCAGTGTACGAAAGCATTATTCCACAACATTTCCCCTTTTCTGTTTAATTAAAAAGGAAAGTTTTAACTTTAACATAGTAAAATTATGTATAACAAAATAGTTATCAAGCAAGAATTACAGTTATAATATCTGGTCTATTTATATTTGGCAAAATTAAAGAAAATATTTTATCATCTATCCTATATTTGTGAGTCTAAAGTCTTATATCTACCTTTTCTCTTATCAAAACCAAGGAAAACCATAATTGTAACTATCTAGTCTTCAACTACATCAAAGACCTCAGAAGGATACAATATTACCTAAGTAAACAGGAAGAACATTGTAAGCAACTTCCAAATATCTAGAATGACAGAGACAGCTATCTTTCTGAACAGTCATCCAAAGTTCCTCTGTAAAGTTGGGGCATCCATCTTCATCCCACAGGCCTAGAGTCTCTCAGTCACTTTTTCCTGTGTCCTGTAGAATGTCTGGCATTTTCTAATGTGAAGCAAGACCTGAAGGACCATCTCACCTTGCAAAGTTCAGTTGTCACCTTCCTATGGGTCCTACATGTCCAGGCAACACAATATTTTGTCAAGAAGTCCAGGAAAAAATAGTTTCTTGCCTATTTTTTTAAATGTCCTCCTTAGTTAAAGGTATGACTATTTCTGCTGGGTCTATTCCTGCTAACTGACAAAGTCTCAGTTTTCCTTTTAAAATTAAGTCAGAGATCTTTCCACATAAGTTTTCAATTTTTTTACTCTGTTTATTTGGTAGAAATATCCATTCTAATATAATATCTTCCCTCTGCATTAAAATTCCTGTAGGAGAATGCCTAGAGGGTAAAATAACCAAAATATAATCGAGCTAGTTCTCTTAACATAGCTGGACCATAGCCTATAATCCATTCTTATCAATATTATACATATACACACAATATTATGCTATAGATATAATATATAATATAATGTATAAATTATAACATTTTACTATACAAATTCTATTAAAATATATAAATATGTATTTATATGAAGGAAAGAGATATTCATTATGTAAATTATGTTCCTCTAGAGAACCCTTACAAATACAAGTCTGAACTGACTTCTGATGACAAATACTATAAATTTAACCCCTGCATGATTCTACCTGAAGTATCAGAAAAACTTATGCTTTCCTATCTAGTACATTTCATTGAAGTGTGAAGCTCTGTGCAATAGCCCAGTGCACTTCAGTCTGGCTCAGTGAGACCACCATCAGAATTTAGGATAGACACCCTAAACATCACTAACTGAGGATATCATCTTACCTGTAGGTAGTGTCTTTACACACATGATTGAGCAAACTGAAGTCCTTAGGATCAATTTTGATTAAATCTGTCTTATCTTTAAATGAGGGCAGATTAGATCACATAGGGACCTGGTAGGAAAACTTGATTATGTAACCATGGCATGGCCACCTATGCATTTGCACGTGTTGTGGTGAGGACGGGAAGGGCCTTGTAGAGAGATAATAGCTGGAGTTCCTTGGAGAGATCCAACCCCAAGTTGACCTTGGAATGAGACTCCCAGAGCTGTGGGGAAACACGTCTGTGGCATGGAAATCACCCAGTCCAACGTGCTGCCTAGCAAATGCCCAGCAACATGATGTATTACCTAAGGTTGGAAAGGATTGATGGGTAAGACACACTGGAAATCTGGGAGCTATAGTCTATGAGGTAATAATGCCATTATTGCTACATTTAAAAAATAAGACATAGCCGGGCGGTGGTGGCACATGCCTTTAATCCCAGCACTCGGGAGGCAGAGCCAGGCGGATCTCTGTGAGTTCGAGGCCAGCCTGGGCTACCAAGTGAGTTCCAGGAAAGGCGCAAAGCTACGCAGAGAAACCCTGTCTCGAAAAACCAAAAAAAAAAAAATAATAAAATAAAATAAATAAGACATGTTTCCACTATCCTGATACTTGTAATTAAAAGGTTGAACTTAATGGTCCATTGATTTATGAACATTTTGGATACCCTAAATTGGTGGATTGAAAGACAGGTTCACCAACATTCAAATCACTGCATTTCTTCATTTTTATGAGTTTCTAAACATTTCTGTACTTTCCTCTTGTACCTGAAATATTGTTTTGAGACAAGATTTCTCTATGTACCTCATGCTGACCTTACACTGAACATCACTATCTAGCTTAATATCTTCCTGCCTCCGCCCATGCATTCTGGGATTGCAGCTGTGCGATGCACAGGCTTGTGATTGAGTCTGTTTTTTTTTTTTCTTTTTTTCTTAATTACTGAAGTAGTAGTGGGTAAATCTGGCTGTTGGCTCAGTAACAAACTAAAGTGTTCAGGAAGCATTCAGAAAATAGGCTTTTAATCATAGAAGAACTAAATCCCTATACATAGAAAATCGAAATACCACCACATTCACACCAATAAACAAAGATGTAGACAACTTGGTCCTTTGCTGTGTCCATATTGATTTCTCCTGTAGACCTCACTTCCTAATGTGCCTGAAAATTAAATCATGTATTTAGTTCCAACATGACCTAAGAACTTAATTGGATTTTTGCACAGTAATTTATTTGATATTAATGGATACTGTTCAAAAGTAGCTAATTAACAGATGACCTTTAATTTTCCTTTTAAAGAAAGGGGGTGAGACTGAGCAAAATAAAAAAAAAGAAGAAAAAATAAAGGAAGAGAGCAAGAGAGGAAAGAAGGGGTAAAAAGAAGTAAGAAAAGGAGGAGGAGAGTGTGGGAGAAGGGAAGGAGGGAAGAAACAAGGAGAAAAGAAAACTAAGAAAAACCAAAATCCTTAAAATTCTCATTTCTTTTAATAGCATAGATTAAAACGATATAATGATGACCGTCTGTGTCAGAGATGTTTGGGGAGCCATATGATACATTATATTTTTGATTACCTGATGGCTTTTTAAAGAGGTAAATAATTTAAATGCAATTCAACAAAATCTATTTTTCTACAGGAAACTAAGGAGGTGAGTGATAGAATGAAAGCTTCCTAAAGTGAAAAAGATATAAGATGCTCCTGTGAAGATTCAAATAAAATAGTCTATCTTGCTATGTCTTTTATGCTGCTAGATTTCTTTATTTGGCATTGTTTCCCTAATAGTCCTGGTAAATATAACCTGCATTGTCTGGGTGCTTTTGAAAGGAAATGTAAGAACTCAGCATCATCTGCAAGTTCAAGAATATACCAAGGTGCCTTCTTTATCCAGCCCCCCTTTTTAAATTTGAATCTATCTAGCCAACTCTAGTCTTCCTAAAGACATGAATTGCTTTGTGTCTTGCCTGCTGGTTGGAATCTTCTGCATAGGGTCATGTCTTAGAAAGCATGTTGCAGAGTTTATATCATTCCCTAATGGGGAGCAGTTTGTCAGTAAAAGAAAAAAAATTTAAAACCAACCCTACTCATTAGCCCTGCTTAGGGCAGCAAAGCTGAAAGAACAAGGAATAAAAGGGTCACCAAATTTGATGTCCCTCCCTCTTTGTGAAACTGTAACAAAGGATCGATACTGAGGGGAGTCAGTCTGGCCACATGAAAGAATCTCCATTGTAACAGAGATTTTGTAGATAATAAAACACTATTTTTTCTTCCCCAATAGTACTTAATAATGCAACCACTCCATTTACTATATACTACCATCTGGTAGATGAAGTTAACTCCAAGTCTGTTTAAATTAATTTTATACAAAATGGGGTGCTAGGATCACACTGTGCAGTTCACAAGACCATTAACATAAGCTGCATTATAATAAGCTTTAAGTGCATTCTCAAGTTCCACTATTGCATTCAGGAGATTGATACCGGATGATACATTCAAACTGAACACACTGTGATCAGCTATTTCGTGCTCCTACAACCAAGGATTTTCCACAAAGATAGACTACATCCTCAAAGTGTGAGCCATAATAAACTCTTCCTCTCTTAAAGTTCTTTTGTTAAGGTATGTTATATTGTAAGCAGAAATATAACTAATACAATCAGTTATGAAATGTTCTACCCAACTATAAGACAGAGTTGTGAATTTTCTCCCCCACACTGTCTCATAGAGACTGATATTTTCAAGTATGAGTTTGAGCAAAGAAATACTATATCATCTCACCCCATTGCTATGACCTTTGTTTTAAGTTATTTGGGAGGCAGGAAAACCGGAGGGGTTTAATTAGGGTGTTCATGAGATAAATACAGAAGAAGGAGAAAGGAAGGTAAATACACCAGTAATGATGATTTTAAATGTCATAAGTAATAGTGTCAGAAGCTGCATCCATAAATTCTCACCAACATGACTACCTAAACATGAGTTGAATAAGGAGGACACCAATAGACATGTCAAAGTGGATGGATGAAAGACCATCAAACCTCAACCCCCAGCAAAGAACTACTGGCAACTAAGGGATATTCAGAGTGAGGCAAATAGTCCTACCTGGATAAGTGCACACACCAACTAGTTATCCAATATTAAATGGTCAGCCCTGCAAACATGCATACAAGTTACAGTATACAGACTGAGCAGGTTATATTTAGGAATACATATGTATATACATATATGCATATAACAACAAGTGATGAAAAAAGAAGCCATGAATTTGAAAGAGAGAAAGGAGGTATATGGGAAAAATAGAGGAAAAAATGAAAAGGGTAAATGATATAGGATAATTGTATCATAATCTAAAAAAAAAAAAGAAAAAAGTCATGATGAGTTATACTATTACTGTCTACTTAAAATACCTATAATTCATGTAAGTCAGGAAATGTATAGCTTAAATGAAATTTTCCCATCTAGGCTGACAATTCTCTCTCCAAGGGCCAAAGATCATCTTACAAAAGCCTCAACAACAGGCATTGGAAGCCCTCTTTTGATTGTTGGTCAGGATTGTCTAAGAGACTCCCAGAACATTACAGGTTATTGCTATTGCTCTGAGTAGCACCCTGCCCCCCAGAGATAGAAGGTGAGTCCCTATTGCTGAAGACATCGTGCACTTCAGAAATAGGACCCAGAAGCCCTGGAGCTGGAACTGATCTGAAAGCCTCCTGCATGAGAACTAGCTTTCATGAAACTAGAAGGCACCTTTCAATCTACTCAAAGGAAAGGGACAACCAGGAGTCTTATTCAGATATGACAATTTTGAAACACAGCAATGACCAGCAGGTGAGAATAACATTAAGTCATTTTTATATCTGTTGTCCTTGAAAGCAAAGGGAAGATTCAAGAATGCAGTTTCTTCTTAGCTTGACAAGAAAGAGTTTTGATTACTAGAAAATCAAACTGGAGGAAAAAAATAATGTATAACAATATAGTCACATTTACTGTCAAAGAAATCTTAAAATATTTTCCATGAAAATGAGTACAAAAATGTTTCATTATAAAAAGTTATGATTTACCTAAGTAATCTTATTATCCCAATACAAAGGAAAAATTGTCACAATGTACAAATATTAGACCACAGGAAAATTCACAATGAAGAACACTCAGGCACAGTCATTAGGTTGGTAGAAAACAAGCCCTTTCATGGGTGTCAAAAGATTGCTTTATGTAATTGGAATAAATTTCCAGTGACATTTAAAATGTAAAGTCTCCCAGGACAGACAATTAATGTATTCTGTGTTCTGTGCACTGTCTTGTAACACCACAGGCATTTGACACTGGTTATGAAAGAATGTTGCAAATAATTATTTCACTTTAATTACCATTTTTTATTTGTTTCCCTTTTAAAAGGAACTTCAAGAATACAATGTTGATTAATAGGAAAGGAAAATCCATTCAGTTGTGTTATAACACTTTTTCTCTTTTTAGCTTTAAATTTAAGTTCGGAGAAGGAAGAATTCATAAAATTAGATGGTTATTCAGTCAAGCAGAATGGACAATATCCTCTGACCAAGTTCTTCCTAAGTGAAATCAAGAAACTTTATCATTACAAAAGTGTATTTGGCTCAGTCCATGAGAGTGACTCATGCAGATGTGGGGTGTATTTGGATTCAAACTCGCAGTCTCCAACACAAAATATCTCCGAAAACAGAACATAAGCAGCCTGATAGTACTCAGCTTTAGATTGCTGTCTGTGCATATTAAACACTGAAAATTTAATTGACATGTATAAATTCAACTTGTTGAAGTGGGATGTGGTGACAGCCATTCACACCATTTAGGGAGTGCTTATCTGGGTTTCCAGAAAAGGCATAGCTCATGTCCTTCACAAAGCCCAAGGAGATATGTTCTTGTGCTTTTTTATAGGAAGAGGACTGTAGGGGAATGTTCACAAGGGTCCTGGTGGATAGTCACTTAGTGTTAACTCTCTATGGATTGCATTTGTTAAGATAATACTGAATAAAATCAGTATCTACTGTTCTTGGAAATTTTTCATATTTGAACTCATTCTTTTTTTTTTTTTTTTTTTTTTTTTTTTGGTTTTTCAAGACAAGGTTTCTCTGTGTAGCTTTGCGCCTTTCCTGGAACTCGCTTTTGGAGACCAGGCTGGCCTCGAACTCACAGAGATCCGCCTGCCTCTGCCTCCCGAGTGCTGGGATTAAAGGCATGCGCCACCACCACCCGGCTTTGAACTCATTCTTATGAGTCCAAGATTTTGTTTCATTTTACCATATTAATTAAATTGAAAGGAGGTTTAGAAAGATGCAAAAATATTAATAAAGGCATATTTCTTGAAAAAAACATTAGAATAAACTTGGTTCATTTTCATTATCTTTATTAGTGGGTAAGAAATATATATTTCCTTAATAACCCTTTCTTTTCTACTACATTAGAAAAGCTGTAAAAATTAAGAGCATAGAAGCCCTCACCCTGGCTTATTGTGTGAAGCCCAGAAAAAGAGGCACTGATATCATTCAGGTAGGTTGAGATATTAGTAGCCAATGAGCTTTTTTCTCTTTCCCAAATTTAGTAAGTATATTCAACATGGGAGGAGTTAAGAATGAACACATACTAGCAATATCTTCCCAAGTGAAGAAAGAATTTAGATACTGACTGTTGTCCTCATGGCTATCTCAATTGTCCTAACAGTTAAATGCCAACATAACCCCTTTGGCCACCACTCTTTTCAACATGGAACTGAAAAGGGCCAACCCATATCACCTTGCTGAATATTTTGCTATATATTATACCATGGCTCTAGTTAAAACAAACACAAAAAATAATAAAATTTTAACGATAGCATTATCTTGGGAACAGAGTGCATGAAAATGAGAAAGCAAGTCTTTGTGGAGCACCAAAACAAAAGTGAGGCTCTGGGATGAGGGACAAGTGAGATTAATCATGCTATTCTATGAAGAGCTTTAGTTGCAAACCCTGGTAGGAAATGAGTGGTGAGATTTAAAAACAATCAGAACTAGACAACAGTTTGGGTGTTAATATTAAAGTTTTCACCTAGAAACAGGAGAGGTGGACGATGCTGTTGACACCCTCAGCCCTTAGCATCAGGAGTAGCTCCACAAATCATTGCCTTTGTCAGTCTCAGTGGTCACAGATTTTGCTTCCCAGCTAAATAAACTAGCTAATTAGAAGACCAAAAGTCTGATGCTCTAAAAGGATCATTGGACAAAGTCCATTTCAGCATTAGGAAAATGGATTTGTAAGGCAATGACACCTTCATTCTTTTCTGGATGTAGTTCAAAGTGAAGTGTTAAAATCATCCATGAGAGATGTATGCCCCAATCATCTGTCCATAACCTTATTCCCAACACCCCAATATGTGGTTACCAAGAGACAAAAGTACTATAACAGAGGCCTTTTGGTTTATCTCTTCATTCTTGGTTTTGATTTTGCTCTCTGTGATTTTATACAGTCTATTCCAACAGTCAATCACTTTCCAGTTATTCATTGGCTTCTCCGCACATCCTGGACACAAAATGAATCATTACAATGATCAAAATTCTGTCCATTTCAGAACTCTAGTCATTGTTTCTGGAAAGGATAAACGTCTATCTTACATCCTCTGCATTTAAATGAAAGACTTCGGAAGAAACATATACATAATATGTATTTTATTACCTGCTTTATATATGCATATATACATAGATACACACATTATTCTGTGGATCTCAATTATTAGCAGACACAGAAAAAATAACGAACATAATAAGCACTTGATAGTCCATGAATATGAACTCAGATGCCACAGGCATTGACCACATACCAGTTCTATATTCAAAAATTGCCTCAGACAAGGAGATGAGCTAAAAGTTCCTCTTGAGAGCACACAATCATTCCCTGCTAAACCACAAAGGGTCAACATTTTACCCTATCCCTTCTACCCTTCTCTTTGAGAAAAAAAAATGAGTCCCATTTAGCTGTCTCTTAGGCTGCTGTTTATCAATTGCTGTTCTTTCTCCACCTCCTCCTTAATTTCCTCCTGTGTGCTCAGCTAATTGCTTAGGAATGGCATTATTAAATTCCAAATTAGAACTCTCCCAGTAACCCTACACCCTTTCCATTCTTCAAATACTGCAGCTGAACATGGTCTTGCTTACAGGTTACTACGAAGATCCATTTGAAGGAATCTCTAAACAACTCTGACCCTGAGATAAATGGGGTCAAAATGGGGAACAGAGATCAAAATAAGCATTTTTAACTTAGAACATTTGGCTTTTCTTTATGAAACAGTTTTGATTAAAAGAGGTTAAGCAGCTAAATTTCCCATCTCCGAAAGTCTGAAGTGCAGTGTTCTTAAGGCACAGATGAGTCCAATGATGACAATTAATGTTTAAATAAATAGAATTTTGTGTCTTACCATTATCACATATTCAAATCACACATTTAAGGAACATAGTAGGTGCTATTTGTGGTTTTGGCTGTACCAACATACATGTGACTGCTGTTTTTAAAGTGGAGAAGTTTTGTAAAGATCCTACCTGCGCTAAAAATGTCTCTAGAAATTGATTCACTAACTCTGAGATTTTTGTCTCCAAAGCATCCTCACAACTAAATTCTAGGAAACTAAATTTACTCTAAATGCCACCTACTTCTATTTGCAAGTGTTACAGATCTGAAGGGAAAAGTATTCTGGCAGTTGGGAGCCAAGGAATGCCACAAAGTCACACCTCACAGAAAACCTTACACAGAGATTTATTGGGAATGACACAGGAGGATGGCTGCCGCTGCTCACAGGAGAAGCAGCAGAGAACTGAATAAGAGGCAGGCTTTATATGGAGCTTCTTGAGGGCAGAACTTTTCAAAGTGGAGATTGGTGGGATTTCAAGCCCTGAGCTTGGGGTGAGTTCAGGGATTGGGTATTTTTCCCAATAAATCTCTCGTGTGAGGTTTGTTGTGTGGTGTGACTTTGGCTCCTGACTGTGATGATATCTTTCTCTTCAGAGTTGCCACACTTCCACTGGAGTAACTTTTCTCCTCAGAGCTGTGACACTTACCGATGCTGTACTGTAGTATGTGGAACTTCCTATGTCTGGGAGCACAGAAGGAAGAATACTAAAGGAATATTTTATGCTAACTATGAAACAGTTGTTTTCTTAAAATGGGATTAAAATTTAGAATTCACACTAATAATCTTTATATCACATGACCTTTATGAAAAAGAAAGATATGCAAAATAAAGAGGCTTGTTTTCATTTCCCTTACCCCTTGCTGTAACTTAATAAAGTGGGAGGACAAAGGGTGAAATTTCTTCCATCTGTACAGATTCATATCAAGTGCGGAATCAGGATTCTAAGTTCCCAAGGCAAAGCCATTATCCTACTACTTAGTGTCCTAGTTTTCCTTTTCAGATATGTGACAAAATATCATGACAACATGGCATGACAGAGAAAGGGTTTGTTTTGCTTACAGTTGCATGTTGCAGTCCATCATTGAGGGGACACAAGGCAGGAGCTGGAAGCAGCTGATCACATCACAGTAAAGGCAGAAAGAGACTGGGTATGTGCATGCTTGCTCATACTCAGCCTCATCTCTGTACTTATAAAGTCTAGGACCCACATCTAGGGGATGGGGCTGCCAACAATGGCTATCTTCCCACTCACATTAACTCATTCAAGACCGTCTCTCACAGACATGCCCATAGGCCAACAAAGTTAGATAATCCTTCATTGAGATTGTTCTTTCAAAGATGATATATAGATTGTGTCAAGATGAAAATGAAGCCTAAATATGGTGTTTCCATCCTCTTAGGGCAGCTGACAGCACATCAGTGTCATGAAACTCAACATCATACATCTCCATCTTGAATTCCTAGCTATTCAGTGGAAAATGATTTGTACTTCTTTATTGAGAATAATTTAGTGAAAGTTCTTTGAAAATTATTGAAGCTTTAAAGAAATAAATGTAATAAAACACATGTGACAAAGAAGTCTTCCAAAAAATTCCATCCAGTGTCATAAACTGTTCATCTTTCATGACATATACATCTTGTTCTTTCTAATTTTTATTTGTAGAATTTTAACGTTATAATAAAATTTTACATTATGATATTGAGGAAATTTCTCATTTTCACACTGAAGTAGTTTGTTTTCTTTTTACAGTATTTGATGATGATCACACAGTTTGCAGCCACTCTTACCTTGTATGGATTGGTTCTATAACAAAGTTGTCATGACAGCACCTACTGAAGAAGCATTATAGGTGCTCTCATCCTCACTGCTTCTCCTCAATGTAATGCCAAGAGGGCTCCTCACAGACAATCAGTAGTCCAGTGCACACCTTCATCCAGCTTCACAAGCCTGTGAGTCTAACGGTGAAATGAAAATTTTAAAATAATC
The DNA here is from genome assembly GCF_949786415.1 of Peromyscus eremicus. Taxonomy (NCBI): domain Eukaryota; kingdom Metazoa; phylum Chordata; class Mammalia; order Rodentia; family Cricetidae; genus Peromyscus; species Peromyscus eremicus. Next base: position 18,251,386 of record NC_081435.1, read on the forward strand.
TGCACTTGGGTAAGGTATAAAGTGAAGTTACTTTCAATCAACAAGTAGGCCCCAGTTTCACATCTGAAATACGGAAAATTGATAATAGAATGGAATTTCATGGTTACCCTAGATTTTTTTCCTTATTTCTAAGATGAGGAATTGGAGCCATAAGAAATTAAGGTATTCTGCCCTATGCCTTTTCTAAAATCCAAGAATGGTGTGTAACATTTCTGCAAAGCTGGAACCCTCTTTCTCCAAATCCCAAGTCTTTAGTAAGAAATTAATCTAAGTTAATTCCAGGGCTGATCCTTTCTTAGAAGGTACTTTTTATTTATGTCTTATTTTTGTTTTATGAACTCCATTGAGTTCTCCAAGCACAGTATTTTATAAACACATTACACATTTGATCTTTCAAACACTTGTACTCTAATATTTTTTTAAAAAAACCTTTCATTCATATAAATGTAAAACAAACTATGGCTTACAACTGGACTTTGTTTTGGAAATGTTTTAGCAAATTTTTTTTTAATTTTATAATTTAATTTAATTTTACATACCAACTATGGATTCCCCTGTCCTCCCTCCTCCCACCCTCCCTCCCCCGCCCCCCCCCAGCCCATCTTCCATTCCCATCTCCTCCAGGGCAAGGACTCCCCTTAGCCTGGTAGATTCAGTCAAGGCAGGACCAGTCCCCTCCTACCTTCACCCAGGCCGAGCAAAGTGTTCCTGCATAGGACCCAGGCTCCAAACAGCCAGTTCATGCACTAAGGACAGGTCCTGGTCCCACTGCCTGGGGGCCTCCCAAACAGATCAAGCTAATCGACTGCCTAACTTACCCAGAGGGCCTGATCCAGTTCCATGGGGCTCCTCAGCTATTGGTTCATAGTTGATGTGTTCCACTAGTTTGGCTATTTGTCCTTATGCTTTTTCCAATCATGGTCTCAACAATTCTTGCTCATACAATCCCTCTTCTTTCTTGCCAATTAGATTCCTGGAGCTCCACCTGGGGCCTGGCCGTGGATCTCTGCAACCACTTCCATCAGTCATTAGATGAGAGTTCTACCGCGACAGTTAGGGTGTTTGGCCATCCTATCACCAGAGTAGGTCAGTTTGGGCTTTCTCTCAACCATTGCTAGTAGTCGATTGTGGAGTGATCTTTGTGGATTTCTGGGGACCTCTCTAGTATTTTGCTTCTTCCAATCCCATAGGGTCTTCATTTATCATGGTCTCTTCTTCCTTGTTCTCCCTCTGTGTTCTTGATCCAGCTGGGATCTCTCCGCTCCCCTAAGCTCTCTTTCCCTCCACCCTTGCCCTTCATTACCCCCCCTCACATCCAGTTTGCTCATGTAGATTTCATCCATTTCTCTGTCGTTGGGTGAACCCTGTGTCTTTTTTAGGGTACTCTTTTCTAGGTAGCCTCCCTGGAGTTGTGAGTAGCAGACTAGTCATCCTTGTTTTACATCTACTATCCACCTATGAGTGAGTACATACCATATTTGTCTTTCTGAGTCTGGGTTACCTCACTCAGGATGATCTTTTCTAGATCTATCCATTTGCCTGCAAACCTCATGATGTCATTGTTTTTTCTCTGCTGAATAGTACTCCATTGTGTACATGTACCACATTTTATTTATCCATTCTTCAGTTGAAGGGCATCTAGGTTGTTTCCAGGTTCTGGCTATTACAAATAATGCTGATATGAACATCGCTGAGCATGTGCCCTTGTGGTATGATCGAGCATTCCTTGGGTAGATGCCCAAGAGTGGTATAGCTGGGTCTTGGGGGAGATCGATTCCCAATATTCTAAGAAAGCACCATATTGATTTCCAAAGTGGCTGTACAAGCTTGCATTCCCACCAACAGTGGAGGAGAGTTCCCCTAGCTCCACATCCTCTCCAGCATAAGGTGTCTTCAGTGTTTTTGATCTTAGCCATTCTGACAGGTGTAAGGTGGTATCTCAGAGTCGTTTTGATTTGCATTTCCCTGATGATTAGGGATGTTGAGCAATTCCTTAAATGTCTTTCAGTCATTTGAGCTTCCTCTGTTGAGAATTCTCTGTTTAGCTCTATAGACCATTTCTTAGTTGGACTGCTGGGCATTTTGATGTCTAATTTATTGAGTTCTTTATATATTCTAGATATCAGCCCTCTGTCAGATGTGGGGTTGGTGAAGATCTGTTCCCATTCTGTAGGTTGTCTCTTTGTCTTGTTGACCGTGTCCTTTGCTCTACAAAAGCTTCTCAGTTTCAAGAGGTCCCATTGATTGATTGTTTCTCTCAGTGTCTGTGCTACTGGTGTTATATTTAGGAAGTGATCTCCAGTGCCAATACGTTCAAAACTACTTCCTACTTTCTCTTCTATCAGGTTCAGAGTAACTGGATTTATGTTGAGGTCTTTGATTCACTTGGACTTAAGTTTTGTGCATGGTGACAGATATGGATCTATTTGCAGCCTTCTACATGTTGACATCCAGTTATGCCAGCACCATTTGTTGAAGATGCTTTCTTTTTTCCATTGTATAGTTTTGGCTTCTTTGTCAAAAATTAAATGTTCATATGTGTGTAGATTAATGTCAGGGTCTTCAGTTCGATTCCATTGGTCAACATGTCAGTTTTTATGCTAGTACCAAGCTGTTTTTATTACTGTAGCTCTGTAGTAGAGCTTGAGGTCAGGGACCATGATGCCTCCAGAGGTTATTTTATTGTACAGGATTCTTTTGGCTATCCTTGGTTTTTTGTTTTTCCATATGAAGTTGAGTATTATTCTTTCCAGGTCTGTGAAGAATTGTGTTGGTATTTTGATGGGGATTGCATTGAATCTGTAGATTGCTTTTGGTAAGATTGCCATTTTTACTATGTTAATCCTGCCTATCCATGAGCATGGGAGATCTTTCCATTTTCTTTTCTTTCTTTTTTTTTTTTTTTTTTTTTTTGGTTTTTTTCGAGACAGGGTTTCTCTGTGTAGCTTTGCGCCTTTCCTGGAACTCACTTGGTAGTCCAGGCTGGCCTCGAACTCACAGAGATCCACCTGGCTCTGCCTCCCGAATGCTGGGATTAAAGGCGTGCGCCACCACTGCCCGGCGATCTTTCCATTTTCTGATATCTTCTTCAGTTTCTTTTTTTAGGGACTAAAGTTCTTGTCATATAGGTCCTTCACGTGCTTGGTTAGAGTTACCCCAAGATATTTTATATCATTTGTGGCTATCGTAAAGGGTGATGTATCTCTGATTTCCTTCTCAGCCTGTTTGTCAATTGTATATAGGAGGGCTACTAATTTTTTTGGGTTGATCTTGTATCCTGCTGTGTTGCTAAAGGTGTTTATCAGCTGTATGAGTTCCTTGGTCGAATTTTTGGGGTCACTCATGTATACTATCATGAGTGATAGTATCTGCAAATAGCAAATAGCAAAAGCTTGACTTCTTCCTTTCCAATTTGTACCCCCTTGATCTCCCTACGTTGTCTTATTGTTCTAGCTAGAACTTCAAGTACTATATTGAATAAGTATTGGGAGAGTGGACAGCTTTGCCTTGTTCCTGATTTGAGTGGAATCACTTTGAGTTTCTCTCCATTTAATTTGATGTGGGCTATTGGCTTGCTATAAATTGCCTTTATTATGTTTAGGTATGTTCCCTGTATTCCTGATCGCTCCAAGACCTTTATCATGAAGGGGTTTTGGTTTTGTCAAATGCCTTTTCAGCATCTAGTGAGATGATTATGTGTTTTTTTTTTCTTTCAGTTTGTTTATATGGTGTATTACATTGATGAACTTTCATATGCTAAACCACCCTTGCATCCCTGGGATGAAGCCTACTTGATCATGGTGGATAATTGTTTTGATGTGTTCTTGGAGTCTGTTTGCCAGTATTTTATTGAGTATTTTTGCATCAATGTTCATGAGGGAGACCTGTCTGTAGTTCTCTTTCTTTGTTGCATCTTGGTTTGGCTTAGGAATCAGGGTAACTGTAGCCTCATAGAAGGAATTTGGTAATGTTCCTTCTGTTTCTATTGTGTGGAAAAATTTAGAGAGTATTGGTATTAAATCTTCTTTGAAGATCTGGTAGAATTCTGTGCTGAAACCATCTGGTCCTGGGCTTTTTTTGGTTGGGAGACTTTTAATGACTGATTCTATTTCCTTAGGGGTTATTGGACTATTTAAATAGTTTATCTGATCTTGATTTAACTTAGGTATGTGGCACCTATTCAGAAAATTATTCATTTCTTTTAGATTTTCCAATTTCGTGAAGTAGAGGTTTTTGAAGTATGACCTGATGATTGTATGGATTTCCTCAGTGTTAGTTGTTATGTCTCCCTTCTCATTTCCGATTTTGTTCATTTGGATGCTCTCTCTCTGTCTTTTGGTTAGTTTGGATAAGGGCTTGTCTATCTTGTTGATTTTCTCAAAGAACCAACTCTTTGCTTCATTAATTTTTTTGTATTGTTCTTTTTGTTCTTATTTTATTGATTTCAGCTCTCAATTTGATAATTTCCTGGCATCTATTCTTCCTGGGTGACTTTGCTTCTTCTTGTTCTAGAGCTTTCAGGTGTGCTGTCACTAATCACTAGTGTGAGATTTCTCCAACTTCTTTTTTTTTTTTTTAAAGATTTATTTATTTATTATGTATACAGTGTATGTATGCTTGCAGGCCAGAAGAGGGCACCAGATCTTATTACAGATGGTTGTGAGCCATCATGTGGTTGCTGGGAATTGAACTCAGGACCTCTGGAAGAGCAGCCAGTGCTCTTAACCTCTGAGCCATCTCTCTAGCCCTTCTCCAACTTCTTTATGTGGACCTTTAGTGCTATGAATTTCCCTCTTAGTACTGCTTTCATAGTGTCCCATAAGTTTGGGTATGTGGTATATTCATTTTCACTGATCTATAAGAAGTTTTTAATTTCTATCTTTATTTCTTCCTTAACCCGTTGGTGATTCAGTTGAGCATTTTCAGTTTCCATGAGATTGTAGGCTTTCTGTAGTTTTTTTTTTTTTTTTTTTGTTGTTGTTGAAATCTAACTTTAAACCATGGTGGTCTGATAGAACACAGGAGGTTATTCTAATTGTTTTGTACCTGTTGAGATTTGCTTTGTGGCCAAGTATGTGGTCAATTTTAGAGAAGGTTCCATGGGGTGCTGAGAAGAAGGTATATTCTTTTTTGTTAGCATGGAATGTTCTGTAGATATTAATTAAGTCCACTTGAGTCATGACATCAGTTAAGTCCTTTATTTCTCTGTTAAGTTTCGATTTGGGAGATCTGTCCAGTGGTGAAAGTGGGGTGTTGAAGTCTCCCACTATTAATGTATGGGGTTTTATATGTGATTTAAGCTTTAGTAATATTTCTTTTACATATGTAGGTACCCTTGTGTTTGGGACATAAATGTTCAGAATTGAAACTTCTTCTTAGTGGATCTTTCCTGTAATGAGTATGAAATGCCCTTCTTGATCTCTTTTGATTGATTTTAGTTTGAAGTCTATTTTGCTGGATATTAGGATGGCTACGCCAGCTTGTTTCTTAATACCATTTGATTGGAAAGTCTTTTCCCAGCCTTTTATTCTTAGGTAGTGTCTATCTTTGAATTTGAGGTGTGTTTCTTGTATGCAGCAGAAAGATGGGTCCTACTTTCATATCCATTCTGTTAGCCTGTGTCTTTTTATAGGTGAATTAAGTTCATTGGTATTAAGGGATATTAATGACCAGTGATTGTTCATTCCTGTTATTTTTTGGTGGTAGTATGTGTGTACTTCTCTTCTTTGGAGTTTACTACTGTGGTGTTATCTATTGCCTATGTTTTTGTGGGTGTATCTGACTTCTTTAGGTTGGAATTTTCCTTCTAGTGCTTTCTGTAGGGCTGGGTTTGTGGATAAGTATTGTTTACATCTGGCTTTTTCTTGGAATGTCTTGTTCACTCTATGATGATTGAAAGTTTTGCTGGGTATATTAGTCTAGGCTGGCATCCATGGTCTCTTAGTGTCTGCATTACATCTGTCCAGGTCCTTCTGGCTTTCAAAGTCTCCTTGAGAAATCGGGTGTTATTCTGATGGGTTTGCCTTTATAAGTCACTTGGTCTTTTTCCTTTGCTACTCTTAATATTCTTTCTTTATTCTGTACATTTACTTGTTTAATTATTATGTGGTGAGGGGATTTTTGGGTGGGTCTAGTCTGTTTGGTGTTCTATAGGCTTCTTGTATCTTCATAGGCATTTCCTTCTTTAAGTTGGGAAAGTTTTCTTCTATGATCTTGTTGAATATATTTTATGTGCCTTTTAGTTGGTATTCTTCTCCTTCCTCTATCCCTATTATTCGTAGGTTTGGTCTTTTCATGGTGTCCCAGATTTCTTGGACATTTTGTGTTATAATTTTTTTGGCATTGGTAATTTCTTTGACTGACTTCTAATCCATTTCCTCTATTGTATCCTCTACACCAGAGATCCTCTCTTCCATCTCTTGTATTCTGTTGGTTATGCTTGCATCTGTGTTTCCTGTTTGTTTACTCAGATTTTTTATTTCCAGCATTCCCTCTGTTTGTGTCTTCTTCATTGTTTCTATTTCCCTTTTCAGGTCTTGGACTGCTTCCCTCATATGTTTCATTGCTTTTTCATGGTTTTCTTTTAGGGATTTATTGTTTTCTTCTGCTTTATTTGTCTTTTCCTCTAGTTTTTTTATAGCGTTCTTCCCATTTTTTGTTTGACTTTTCATTTTTTTATTGATTTCCTCTACTTTTTTGTTTATCTTTTCCTCAATTTCATTTTTGATTTCTTCTTTAGATGCCTCTAGCATCTTCATGATGTTATTTTGTTTGTTTGTTTGTTTTTGTTTTTGTTTTTCAAGACAGGGTTTCTCTGTGTAGCTTTGCGCCTTTCCTGGAACTCGCTTTGGAGACCAGGCTGGCCTTGAACTCACAGAGATCCACCTGCCTCTGCCTCCCGAGTGCTGGGATTAAAGGCGTGCGCCACCACCGCCCGGCCCATGATGTTATTCTTAAGATTGCTTTCTTCTGCTTCTTCCACTTTGTGATGTTTAGGTCTTGCTGTTGGAGGAAGGCTAGGTTCTGGTGATGCTATACTGTTCTTTATTTTGTTGTATGTACTTCTGCCTTGACATCTGCCCATCTTCTCATGGATTTGTTCTTGGTCTTATCAGGGTTCTTGGTCCAGTCAGAGCTGACATATTTGACGTTTCAGGAAGCCTCTCTTGGTCTAATCAGGGCTGGCAGATTCCCTGTCTCCTGAGTTTACTCTTGGTCCAATGACAGCTCTTCGTCTAATGAGAGCTCTCTCTTTCTCTAGGCCTGATGGGAGCTCACTGGGCCACATGGGAACTCTCTGGGTCAGATGGGAGCTCTCTGGGCTGGATGGGAGCTCTCTAGGCCAGATGTTAGCTCTCTGAGCCAGATGGGAGCTCTGGGCCAGATGGGAGCTGGGGGCTGCTCACTAATTCTCAGGAAGTGGTGGGTGTCTCAGGCAGATGGGTGTGGGGGCAGGGCATGTAGATTGCATGGTTGGGGGGGTCTTGGAGAAGGGTAACCTTCCAGCCCTCCCACATGGGTCCAGCCCAATAGCTGGCAACTGGAGAAAAGTTGGGCCGGTCTTCTCCAAAAATGGCTGGTGCCCAGGGATGGGACCTAGGGGCAGGCCTCCCTGGGTATGACCCCAGACACTCACCTCTGGTCTGGATGGGAGCTCTCTAGCAAACTCTTAAAATCTCAGCATTAGTCCACATCTCAGAGAATCAAGTGTATACACTAAGGCATCTGAAGCTTGTCTGGCTCCTTAGTTTATAGATCACAAACATGATTGTTAGTCATTCCTCAGACTGTTAGAAAAATAAGTGTCTCATCCTTTTTTGAGTAAAAACGCAAGTGGTTAAACTACCCTGAAGCCCATTGATCCTGATAGGTACACTTTTCACTCAGACAATAGTTGAACTGGATACAGCAAAAATGGAATATATATATAATCCCTAAGTGTTTACTCAAAGTTAATTTCAAAAAAATAAAACATTGCTTGTCTAAGTTATTATGATCCATAACTGAACAGAAACATTTGAACACAAGCTATTTGATTTTCTGGGATAAGATAAATATTGAATCTCTTCCTTTACCCTCTTCCCTAATCCTGTGCTCTTCTATGCTCATTTACCCCCTATCAGTATAACTTTGGGCCATTTGACTCCCAAAGACACCCCTTAGAATTTTAGTTGTTCCATTTGTAGTCTAAATATCTTCTGGGAGCACACGTTCCTCTTGTTTATCAATATGCCCAAGCCAAATGGTACATTTTTGTCTGTATTTAGCTCAAACCCTGCTGTTTTGGCATATGCTTCATAATCATACTGTACCCTGCATGGTCTCTTAGGTACATGGAAATCCTTGAGTGTCAGCTGAATGTGATGCCATCCAGTTTAAGGCATTCATTTACCGAACCACACATCCCGGACAATGAATAGGTTTAAGTTTTACAGCATACAGCCCCGCCAAAGGGTCCACAAGAATAACTAAATGGAAAACATCAGACGGTTTCAGGACACCTACCTGCTGCTTCTGTTGTTGGTTGCTTGCCCGAGTCAACCAATTGAAAATAAGGAGCTTGAGCTACCATTAGGTCTCAAGGTCTGACTTGATTGTGGAATTTTAACGGAAAGCCATATGTCTACCCAATTTTTTTTTTTGGGGGGGGGGAGGATCCTCTTGTAGTAAATTAGTCTGACCTCCATAAAACCTAAACCAACTCTAATGTGTTCCTCAATGTCTGTGAGGACAAGTAGATGGCTGCTATAATCTACCCCTTAAATTAGGTATCTGCCTTTCTGTTGAACAAAAGCTATTCATGAAAATGGCTATTTAAACCCCAGTAAACTTAATCTTAAAATTAAATCATGGAAAAATTGGGCTCAACTATAAATAAGCTATCCTGCTTAGAAGCTGCTAGCTGAACCTCCTGTACCTTCTACTGTTTCTTAGTTCATCATCTTATAACCAGGTGAAATACTGGCTCCATGGATGAAGTAAATCTAAAGTGTAATTGTGTACCTAGACCTCTAGGAATGAGTGTTCTAGCTCACATCCAACCATTACCCAGTGCAAACTTGGTTAATTAATTTTCTCAGGAAGAAATGATACTTTGCAAGCATTCTGTTTGCTTCCCTGAGTTTTCCAAGCTCCCTTGTAGTTGAGTGGGGGTCATGTGACTACATTTAGCCAGTGGGCAGTGAGGAAAATTGCTACTCATCAGTTTGGACAGAAACAGGAACAAATGGATGTGCTTTCTACTTTGTATCTCTGACTGATTTCAGAAAATACATGCAGCTGGGCGGTGGTGGCACATGCCTTTAATCCTAGCACTCGAGAGGCAGAGCCAGGCAGATCTCTGTGAGTTCGAGTCCAGCCTGGTCTACAGAGCGAGATCCAGGAAAGGCACAAAGCTACACAGAGAAGCCCTGTCTCGAAAAAACAAAACAAAACAAAAAAGAAAGAAAGAAAATACACGCTCTGAACATGTCTTCTACTGGACAGAGAATTACTATATCAACAGTCAAATACATTGTACTCATTTTCCAATGATGTACTTCCAGCAGTAAGGCAGTATACCCACCCTGAACAGCACCACTAAGGCCAAGTTTTCAAGTAACTCTGAACCTATGGGAACATTTCTCATTCAAACCACAACAAAAACCTTTCTGGCATTTTTATTCTCTACAGAAAGGCATGTTTCTTTGCATCCTCATTGTGTATAAAGCAGGAAGTAGATTCATGATTTGACAATAGCCTCTTGAAACTCAGAATATTCCCAGGTTCTCTGAACTTTGAAGGGAGCATCAGACATTCAGCAGACACACAATGAATGCTTGAGGGGAAACTGAGTGGACAGGGAAAGGTAAGAGCATTCACAACTTAGTAGAGAATTGCAAGTGAATCCAGAATGATAATTTATCTTGGCAATAATAAACACCAGTGCCTAAGTGCTGAGAAAACTTCTCTCTCATGCAAGTACACTCTTGTTAATTTTAAATAAATGTCAACGTTAAAGATTAATACTAATGTTTGATTTTAGTTATTTGGCCATTGAGATTCTTAACATCTAATCTGGATAACTCAGAATTTTTTTATTCCTTGTCCTCAATGTGACAATGATTAAATCACTTTAATTGTAGAAATAAAGGATGATTTTTGAAGGGACAGTGTAGGGGACAGAGTGAGAGCAGTAAGTAAGAGGTCAGGGAATTTTAGTTCAAATCTTGGTATGTAATTCTTATTAGTTGTTTTAATGTGGTAAGTTAAATTCATGGTATTCATATGGCAAGAAAGAAAAGTTACTTGATATCTATGAATAAATTAAATTATAATAGTGACAACCATGATCCCCAAAGAGAGAATTCCCTCATATAACACCAACACAGCATTCCCTATATTATGTTCCTGAAAGTGAATAGAAATTAAAGTCTGATGAATGCTTTTTGGCCATTATTTCTATCACTAGTTAAAACTTCATCTGCTTCTTTTTGATCACCCTGTAAACTACCCATGTAGCACACTGAAAGGCTGGCTTCTCCCCATTCTTCAAGATTCATCCCCTTGTATGTGGTCAGCAGCTGAGACCTCTGGTTTCTTCACCACAGAAATAGAATGATGAGTCAGAGGGGCTCAGCTCCTTAAGGACTGTTTCTGGAAATAAGTCATTATTATAATTTATCTTGCTAAATTTCCTAAAAGAATGTGTGCCTTAGTAAGTTATGATAAACATCATCAAGTCTGGGAAGATAGCTTAATCAAGAAAGCACTTACCTTGCCAGGCGGTGGTGCACGCCTTTAATCCCAGCACTTGGGAGGCAGAGGCAGGTGGATCTTCGTGAGTTTGAGGCCAGCCTGGACTACAGAGTGAGTTCCAGGAAAGGTGCAAAGCTACACAGAGAAACCCTGTCTCGAAAAATCAAAAATAAAAACAAAGCATTTACCTTGTAATCGTAGGTGCCTGAGATCAGTCAAAATCAAAAATTTCCAAAGAAACTGAACTTACTGCTCCTCCAAGTCAAAAAGTCAGAGTGCTTCATTTTCATCTTATAAGCTTTCTTTTTTAAGGAATTAACAATTACCATAGTTCCTGCTTCTAAATTGTTCTTACACCATCTATTTCTCTTTACACTCATCCATCAATATTATTTATCAACTCAGCACTCTCAACAGTGCCTCGTTTGGTCTCTGGTTATAGTCTTTCTTTTTTCTCATATACATTTTAGTATGCTTTTGTTAAAATGAAAATCTAATTATATTATCAGCAACTAGTGTCTTTGACCTTTTGTTATTTCCAAGGATATCCATGTTCTGGGTAACACTTTGCCTATGTGATGGTGGTCTCATAAGATTATAATAGAGCCAAAAAAAATCCCCATTATTTTATGAGTCTTCAGCTCTGGCTGTGCTGTGAGCAATGCACACCTCCCTTGTATATCATTGCTGATGTTGGAGACAACAGGCTTATTGTAATGACAGTTGCATGAAGTATTGTAATACAATTATTTTCAGCACGTAATACTTGATAATGATGATAGATATAATTTCTGTTTTATGTATCTATCCTGATATACCTGCTAGCATTACTTTGAGTATATAATTTCTTACAAAAATGTTTATGCAAAATAGCTTTAAAGAAAGAAAGAAGAGGTGGTGGCATGTACTTGTAATCTCATTATTACAGAGGCAGAGATAAACAAATTCCTGGATCTCACTGAATTTCCAGGCTAGTCTTCTTGGCAAATTCTAAGCCAGTGTAAGCCCGTGTAAAACAGTGAGATGGATAGCATTGTGATGTATGTATCCAAAGTTGTCCTCTAGTGCCATATGCATTTGCACAGACATACATGAACACACACACACACACACACACACACACACACACACACACACACACACACCAGTTGTGCAGAGACAAAACCAAAGTCTAAATCTTTGCTCAGTCAGACCAGTTGTGCTGTTGGGTCCCACATTCATCCAGCTGATGACACATGTAAAGAGCAAAGGCAGTTTGAAGAAACTCCACACTTAGGAAAAATTGGAAATGCTCTAGTCTTCCTATGTCAGAGGAACTGTATACTCTCCTAAATCCTCCATCAATGGCTTAGAAGAACAATGACAATAAAGAGTGGCTTGTCCCACTGCTGCAGTGGGTGTAGACAGCACTGGAGAAAGGAGTGTCCTCAAGTAAGGAATGAGATTGCAATGAATGACATAGCTGAAGTGACCCAGGAATCCACAGCAGCCAATAACAGAAAGATTTAATACGGGCTAGCAGAGATTGATTTGTGTCAAGACCAAAGAACAAGAGGAGAAAATGTGTAACCTTTCTATTCTGAATATTATCCATCAGCCTAATTGGATCTACTTCCTGTCAGCCCTCATCCTGCTCTTTCAACCAGGCTTTATGGGCCATCAGTCATTGGGAGAGGCAGCAAAGAGAAAATTCTGACTAGTTTTAAAAACCTTTTCTTTTGTGTAGGACACTGACTGGATACTGGCTTTGAAGTAAAAATTTTCACTCTACAAGGTCCAGAGTTCTCTTTCTTGTAGGCCCAGGCTTGCTTTCTAAGTACAGCTGTGAGCACCATGACATCCAGAGCTAGTCTCTCTGTATTGTGATCATGGCTCAATCATCCTGTTCCTTTGAGGTAGGTCTCCAAGTGCTTTGCCAACTCTTATTGACATCTCTCAACCTTAACATACCATTGTGGATCTCTGCTCAATTACTCCTGGTTTTTAGCCTCCTTCCTTTGAGACTTACTGTATCTCTCTGCTCAACATACTTGGTTGTAATTGTATTTCACACAAAAGATTTCAGCCAAGGGTGTGAGTGTAAATCAAGCAGGTTCTCCTGTTTCTGTGCTGTGGACTCATTGATCCAGCTGCTTCCCTCTGTCCAGGCCCCTTCCAGTCACCTGCAAAATGTTCCAATCTGAGCAACCCTAATTTCTAAATAAACATGACCTCTTCTTTCCTTTACCTAAGCCAAGGAACATCAGCTAGCTCATTCTTTCAAGAGAAATAGAGAATATTCAAGACTCCAGAAGCAGGACTGACCCAAAATTTTACTAACTGCTAGTGAAAGTAATGAAGGAAAGAAAGTTCTTCAAGAGCAAGAGAGAGACTGGTAAGACTTAACTCGTTCTTCCTTTTTTTTTTTTTTTTTTTTTTTTTGGTTTGACTGTTATAAAATGAAGAATTTTATTAAAAGTATATTACAAAGAAAATGAGTATAGCATAGTGGTTTTTGTTTTTTGTTTTTTCTACTCACACAAGACCTGTACCAATTCAAACTGGACAAAAATCTCATCATCGAAAAGGGGAAGAAGACACAGGGTCCCACATCTAATCAAGAAGCTGTTTGCAATACATGGATGTCCCAGAAAGGGAAAACCAGTTTTCTCTAATGGAGTTTCACTGAGTATATTCAACCACACTCCAGGGTAGGACCCATTCCAAGGAATGGTTGGCCAACACAAAAAGGACTCCATGATTTTTGCTTTGTTTTGGTTTTTGTTTTAATATTTTTGCCTTATTGGCTTTGTGTGCTTGTTTGCTTTGATTACTCGTGCCTTTTTCAAAGGACAAGTCTTTTTTTATTCTTAAATTCTCTGAAAATAAAATGAAATGTAGCCAAGTTTTCAATATTTAGTCAAGTGTGTGGCAAATTATAAACTGTGTCTTCCAGTGTCTGCTCAGAGATCTAGTGATATATAACTGCTTTTTGTGTTATTTGCAAAGCCTATTGCTAAAATATTCATTAAACTTCCCAGCCTTTTCTTCATAAAATTGTATTCTTTCCCTCTCCCTTCCTCCCTCCTCCCTGCCTCTCTCTACACACACACACACACACACACATGCTGTGGGATGGTCTGTATGTCAAATGTGTTGCTGATTGGTCAATAAATAAAACACTGATTGGCCAGTAGCCAGACAAGAAGTATAGGCGGGACTAACAGAGAAGAGAATTGAGAGAACAGGAAGGCAGAAGGAGACTGCCAGCCGGAGCCATGACAAGCAGCATGTGAAGATGCCAGTAGCATGGCAAGGTATAGATTTATATAAATGGATTAATTTAAGATATAAGAACAGTTAGCAAGAAGCCTGGCATGGCCATACAGTTTTTAAGCAATATAAGTCTCTGTGTTTACTTGGCTGGGTCTGAGCAGCTGTGGGACTGGCAGGTGACAGAGATTAGTCCTGACTGTGGGCCAGGCAGGAAAACTCTAGCTACACACACACAAACACACACATACACACACACACACACACACACACACACACACACACACACACACACACACAATGTGCATACATTGCACAATTTCTTTTTCTTTTTCCTGAGACAGTGTTTCTCAGTTAAGCCCAGGGTGTTCCTTGAGCTGACTACAAAGCACAGACTGGCCTTGAAATTGTAGCAATCTACCTGCCTCAGTCTTCTAAGTTTTGAGATTCCAAGCTGAGCCACTGCAAGTGGCAAGTGTTGTAATTCTCAATAGAACACTATGTATTATTTAGACTGAAAATATTATACTTTTTTTCATCTTCTTGCCTAAAGTTAATCACATGCCCTCCTGTCTATAGTTTTAAGGGAAGTACATGGCTAGCCTTGGATGTTATGCATTAGTTTCACAGTCACTCAGCCATCATCCTGGCATTCAGAAGCTTAAGCAGAAAAGCATTACATCTTTTATTCTTTCCTTAATCTATCTTTATTTAAAAATAATGCATTCTAAACTTTTCATTCCATTTCCCAAAGTGAAATACCTCTTAATAGTTTTTAGAGTAAGATTATTTTCTTACTTTAATACAAAATTGCTTAAGTTTTCAGAATTTTGAATTATAGTTCCGAAAGCTTTGATGCATGCACCTGTTACTCTAAAATCCCCAGATGCAATCTTGTCTCATATGAAAATGTGTAAAAATGTATTTTTCTCTGAAAGAAAATGGCCCGCTGTCTTCCCAGTGCCTTGCTACTAATTTAATAGTTGCCGAAGATTCAAAACTGATTTTTCAGTAGCATGATCAGAAGAACTGATAGCAAAATTGATCCTCTCTACCATCTTGATGATTTATTGAACACTTGTGTTTTCTTATCTCTCTCACTTTATGAAAAATAAGTTTATTCATCTTTTTTTAAGAAGTAGGCTATTGTGGAATTCTGCCATTAGAGTATGACATGACTATTGTCTTCCTGAACTCTCAGCAGTCATGCTTGTCTGGAGACAACCTACAAAGGACTGGGCCCATTAACTTTTCATTACTGTAGAAGGAAGGAGATCATGAGGCCTGTCCCTCCCCAATTATTTATAGACAGTTAACAGTTGCTGAGGCTAGGAAAATGTGTTCTTGTGTTGTCTAGACACCCACGTGTTGTTTATGCTCTTATAAATAACTTTATTAAGCTCATTATTTCATCAAGCTAGACTTACATGGAATCATTTGTTTGATCTGTCATTGGTGGCCCCTGGGGTGAATAGAGAGATGTTCATACAACATGAGCAATAAACTACAGGGTTGTGTTTGCAAATTGCAGGCATTCCTTTCTGGATGTATTTGCATAAATTTTTCTATCCAATGAAATAAAAAGCATATCACCAAACTACTGTGCCCAGCCATTTTTCTTTGCTTTTCCCATTTCTCAGAATCCATTGAACAACCATATAGTTGCTTCTGACTTGAAATATGAGCCCTGTTTCCTTCATTTCTGCTACTCTGAACATCAGCCCATGTGTGTAGAGAGTTGTGAGTTGAGTTGTATTCCCAAACCTGAAGTAACTCTTCCTTTCCACTGAAAAAGAGAATGTCTTCCAGGATCAGAGTACAGGAGAAGAGAATAAGGAACGATTTTATTTCTACTCTTTAGATTCAGAAGAAGAGAATCTATAGTAAACATGTTTCAAAATATAGGTTGTCCTGGGGACATTTTTAGATTCGAGTCATAGTTGTAACATGATACAGACAAGAAGTTGGAGGTTATAAAATATGTGAGTGCTTCACTAAACTGAACATCAAAAACTTTTAAGCTCTCTCATCTGTAAAGATGCCTCTCCAGGAAGTTTCATTCTTAAAGGCTGTCTCCTTGAAGTTGCCTACTTGATTTTTTCCAAAGTTGTACCTACATCATAAAATCAAGCTGTTTGTACATGAGTTTCCACAGTGAAAGTCCGTTTCTGACAGTGTGACTCTATAAGGGTTTGTTTGGTGTTTGAAAAACCTCAAATAAAAAGAGAAAATGGGAAAACAAACTTGAAGTTTCTACTTAAGTTGAGATGAGTATTTGCAGAATTAGCTAAATAATTCCAAAGTTTTCTGAGGAATGATTTGGACAGGGTCTATATTGAGTTTGCTGTAAAATACTAAATTGTATTTACAAGTTACAGTGTAGTTTCATAGGTATATAGTTTAGTTCATTATACAATATTATTTTATATTTTAAATGAAGATTTTTTTTGTCCAATTCTTACATCTTCATGAATAGAGACCAGTTATGTGAGAGCATTTTGACTGTCAATGTAATGGATGGTCAGAAACAAGAAATACTTCAAGGGAATTTCCTTATATCTATATTATCCCAAGGATATTTCATTTTTCAAAACTTAAATTATGAAAAACATAAAAACAATAATAAAAACACCACAGAGTTTTCCAGATACAGCAGGGCAATTGTGTGTATGAACTCAAAGCAGTTATAATATGTATAAAACATGTGCAAGTTTAAGCCAAAAAGAAATTGTCAGTATGGAGAAGGGGAGTGATCCCACCCATTGATGAAGAGCTATTGTTACCCATTGAATAGCCACATTAACAAATGTATATAAGTGTACGTGTACTTGAAGGGTTAAAAAACAGTAAGCAAAAGTGTTATGAGTATGGAATTGGGGTGTATATTTTAGAAGAGTTGTGAGATGTGGTAAATATTATCAAAATTTGAAGAAAATACAATATACAATATTCATAATTGTCAACATATGTATTTATTTAAAGAACTTCAAAATCCAGAAGAAGAAACAAACAACAACAGCAACAACAACAACAAAAACCCACCATTCTTTAGTATCACAATAAAAGGCATGGAAGATACCGACTAGGAGAGGAAACACAAGAATTTAATCTGAAATATTGTGGTGAAATTGATGCTGAGTGTGAGCAGCCAGATGAAAATGGTAAAGCACAACAGTGACAAGTTCAGTTAGGATGTAGCTCTGGTTGACAGTCTGAATTAGATGGAGAAAATAGGACACTACTAACATGCATGGCCCTTTCAGGTAGCAGATGGACAGAAGCTAGCACTTGGACAAACAGTGCAGAGAGAAAAGAGGGAGAAGAATAATCAGTGGGTGCCTCCTCTGTCTTCTGAGCACATCGTTCTAGGATATGTGGATATTAGAACTCAGCAGGTCCAGCTGTCTTCATAACAAGAACAGGAGGCAAAGACACACAGGGCAATGATGATTCTCTGTAATACAAGTCTCATTGTTTGCATTTTATAGAGGCTTGTCTCTATTATAACACAATATTTTTCTTCTCTAAAGAGACTTTGATTTTAAGGTGAAAGAGTGGTTACCTTTTCAGTGTCATGACCCATAGTCTAAATCCACACCTGCCATATAAACACCATTCCATGGGAAAGCATTTCCCTTGCTCTCTGTATCTGAAAGTCTACAGTGACAACCAAGCCTCCTCCCAGATGACTTTATCCTGCCTTTGCTTTGGGAGCACATCTAAGACTAAACTGACAGTGTTGACTGACCATTGCACTGCCTCACACTCCTCATTCTCTCCCTCACTCATGCTTTCGGACACAATCTTACTGTCTTTCCACTGTGTTCTCCATCACACTCAGGTCTCAGACATTTAAACTCCAATTAAGGAATGAAATAAAATTATTTCCCATCAAAGAGCCATGCCACTAAAAGGTCAAAAAATTCTATCTCTAAACATTATTTTACCAGTCACAAAGTCATGAGAACATTGGAAAGTGCTAAGGAGGCTGGTCCTCATGTATTTCAAGGTATGGTACCAGGCCCTTCAGCCATTCACTTCTCAATCTGACATTAATAACTCTTCCAAAATAACCTATCACAAATATTTTTAATAAGTTTTCTTATTCTTGTCTATGCAGATTTTTCTGAAGAAGAAGCTTTAAATTGTTACATACAGCCAAGCATAATCCAGGGATATAGCTTAGAAGTCCTGATGGTACCCAAGGAGTTGTGTGTCAGGCCAATGCTTTCTATGCAAAGTCAAGTGCTAAATATGGGCATGCCAAATAACAAACACATCAGAGAGGTTCATGAATCCTTATGTGGCACCATGAGGATCATTATGTGATGTATGGCCTTTACTGGCTTCCTATTGCTGTTATAAAACACCATGACCAAGGTAACTTTCATAAGAAGTAGTTGATTTTGGCTGTGTTTCCAAAGGGATGAATCTGTGCTGGTATATTTGGGTCAGCAGGAGGCAGATAGTAGGCTTAGTAGTAAGAACAGAAGAGAGTTCAGGTCTCAAATCTCAACCAGAAGGAACAAACCAGCAGTGGGACCAGGGTCTGTTCCTAGTGCATGAGCAGGCTTTTTGGAACCTATTCCCTATGGTAGGATGCCGCGCTCAGCCTTGATGCAGAGGGAAGGAGCTTAGTCTTGCCTCAACTTGATGTGCCACGAATTCTTGACTCCTAAGGGAGGCCTTACCCTTTTTCAGGTGGGGGATAAAAAGGAGGTGGGGGAGGAAACAGGAGGAAAGGTGTGAGGAGAAACTAGTTGATATGTAAAATAATTTTTTTTAAAATTAATAATAAATAAATATAAAAACAAAATAGAAATGGTGGTAGTCTTTAAAGTCACAAACACCACCCTCAGTGACAAACTTTCTCCAGCACAGATACACCTCCTAAACTGCCCAAACAGTGCCATCAACTGGGGAACTAGTAATCAAATGTCTGAGAATATTGGGGACACTTTATTCAAAACCCACTACATGGGTTTTATAGATAAATGGATATTATAACACTATCCTAAGATTTGTTATTTCATGTTAAAAACGCAATTTGCTTAATAATAATAATAACAACATTTGTCAAGGAAATGCTATTAATAAAGTTGGATCTACACAATCTATTCAATTAAATTATAAAGCATGTTGACCATAATAAAAGTGTCATATAGTTATAAGATTCAAAAGGTCTTCAAAAATAAGGGATATCATGGAGCCCCATGTCTTAGTTCACAGTAAGCCTGGGGCCTCCTATCTTAGGACACTGCCATTTCTAGCCTCCTTCTTGACTACAGCAATCATTAATTTTTGATATGTTTGCAGAGATCTGGGTATGTCAAACATGTTCTTCCTTCCCGCTTAAGTGGAATTAGAAATGTGTCTCCTTTCCTTTCTTTTCCTTTCATTTCTGGAATAAGATGCATGGCCTTAATTTTGTAGTGCCCTGCCACTTACCTTGAGTCCTGCTTGTTATTTGTCCTCCTAGGCTATGTTTAATTCTTCTCACTTTTCATTCTTTGAGATTCCAGTCGTAGATGAATCCACTTTTGTTTTCTTTCTCCTCCATATGTAATAATAATAAATTAGTAATAATAATAATAAAATCACATCAACAACTGAACCCTGAAGCACCAAAACATATCCATGCGATCTTGCAAATGGAATATAGGAGCTATGGCATTACGACCAAAATGTAAAGGTATAAAGTGTCAAGAGAAGTCATAGATCACATACTTTATATTTTTTTACTAGATATTTACAAATAGTAAAAGAAGAGTTTTCTAGGAAATCATTTTTGTCCTTGGAAGGATAGAATTCAGGGACTGAAGATATGAGTCTGTGTATTCAAACACTATACTCCTTAGTATAATTGGTGTCTGGTGCAAGAAGGACCATAAAGTCTGGGTGAATATGGGCTCTATATCTAGTTGCTGGATAGAACTGCATGGGCACTCAAATAGTAGTAATAATAGCTATTGTCAAAGTCAACATGGGAAGCTACAATGCTGATATTCCGGACAGAATAAGAAGTGGGTATCAAATCTGTGACTGAGGAACTCATCCCTCACTGAGTCACTGTAAATGAATATTTCTAGTTGATTATTTTTCTGTTCTAAGGTCCTACTGATGGTCAGTTATTAGCTTTTTAATGTTGCAGACACACAAGTTTTCACCAGGTAATGATCTGTACTGTGAGAGACCTGGTCTCATTCCAATGATTCAATATGTTCATGTGTTTACTGAGTTGTGAATCAGGAAGCTATTTTTTACTTAGGCAATAAAAAGTCAAATTTTCCTTCCTTATTTTAAAGGTCTACTGACCTAAGTAATGTACTGTGCTTTAATTGGGAATAAAAAGAAAAACAATAGTACTTATTTATAAATTCAGCCTTTTATAAGTATAGAAAAATCTGTGAACATTGTATAAATAAGCAATATTTAAGTTAACATCAACAACGAAGGAGACATAGTTTTATACAGGCACAGGTACACACACATACACACACACACACACACACACACACACACACACATACCTAAATTACAAAGTAATTTCTTGATAGAAATATAGTACATTTTATTATTATATTGTAGTTATATTGCTGTGTAACACATGTGATGATATTTCCATCATGGAGTACTGTTTGGTCACTTATCAACTCACACTTTTGATGATTAGAATATTCCTTTACTTTGGTCACAGATCCTTGGTACACAGAAGATATGCACATTTTTTTCCTAACAAAATCCTCTATATTAAGTTCAGAGTTCCCCAGCTGTCTTTCCCCTTCTTTCAACAGGATCTCTTCTGAAAACGCGGGATTTCACTACAGCCCTTCCTTCTGTGTCTCAAACACATTGTCTTTCACGGCCACCATCTTGTCTAGAAAAAGAGAAATTTTTTGACATGTTCATTGTTAAAATGTCTACATTTAATAAATACGCCAGGACAATGTTTTCAGATGTGCCTGTAAGGAATTTATGAGAGTGTGCTAATGTGAACATTGGCAAACATACACACACACACACACACACACACACACACACACACACACACACAGAGAGAGAGAGAGAGAGAGAGAGAGAGAGAGAGAGAGAGAGAGAGAGAGAGAGAGAGGCAGAGAGACAGAGAGAGCTGACCTTTACCTACTTATGTAAGGGCTCATGATTATTGCTTACAACGGAGGATTTCTAGTTTTTGTCTTGGACTTTTAAAGTTGCATCATGAATAGAGAATTTTCACAATAGAAGAAATAAGTAGCTATTTGTCTTTTTCTTTCAAATTATGAGTGCATGCTATATGAATATGTACATGAATGTGTGTATATGGAGATTAAAAGAGATTTCTTTTCTTTGCTGGTCCAGCTCAAATTTTTAATCTTTTAAGACCACCTACTTCCCCAAAGTACAAAGTGCAGAAACTAAGGCAGAAAGACAATGGCATGGCCTGCTTTATAGATAACTAAAGACAATGATACTGGAAAGCTCCAGAATTTATGAGGCCACTGTCTCCTCATCCCAGTCTGTCAGCCTGTTCTTCCCTGTGGCTATTCACTATATTTTCCTAAACATTAAAATGAATACTAACTAATCTACATTTATAATATCACATAGCACATTAGCATTTTATTATCAGAATGAAGATCATCTCAGGGAGCACCCCCAAAGGAATTGCATTATGTCTTAGGGTTAACTTGTATTTTGGCTTCAGTCTCAAAATATGCATGCTTAATCCATAATAGGAACTGCTTAAAAACTAAAATTTATGGCATATAGTATGATGTAGATATATCCATCTTCAATATTCAGGTGAGTGAATGGATGTACAAACATATTTATCCAATTTCTTAAAATGATCAATGTCAGAGATATTAAATATAATAAATATGCATAATTTTATATGTATGGTGGAGATGACAGAGAGATAAACATATAGGTATTATTTTGAGATAATGTCTCATTAACTCATCCACACTTCCTCAAATTCACTATGTTACCTAGGTTAGCCTTGAGCTTACTATGTAGCCCAGGCTGGCTTCAGACACACAGCAGTCCTCAACATTAGCCTTTGGGATTTCAAGGTGATTCTTGGTTGGATGTCATCTTAATCTTAACTCTTTCTTTATTGTTTCTAAGCACGCACCTCGTGGTCGACTTTTCTGTTTGCCTTTTACAGTAACGTTAAGCTGGAATTCATCCCATGCTGGCATTTGTTGAGAGTCTATCTTATGCACAGCTCTGACCCACATTCCTATTTTTTTTTTCTTTCTTGCCTTTATGAAAACACAGTACCACCCCAGAGTCACGTTGCCATGGTGAAGTGTGTTGTAACTGTGCTAGTTTACTTCCTCCTCCCTGGCCCCTCGCAAGCCACAGATCCTCACACTGAGTTCACCTGAATTGAAATGTGATGTTCAGCCATCACTTCCCTGCAGGCACTGACAGCCACACACTTTCATCGGCCAGTTCATCCTCCTTCCAGCAGACACTGCAGGTTAGCAGAGTCCCCCGAGACTGAAACCATGCCACTCTTCCTATCTGACAGTATTCTGCAGTGAGACTTATTTATTTATTTTTAAATGCTACCTGCTAGGATATCTTCATGAAGTACATGTGTCATTTTTTGAGGGGGGCCCAAGGGGACAACAGCTTCAGGCTTCTCATGTTGCCTGAAGCTGTCAGGACTTTCCTAGTATGATTGGGTGGTGGCCCTATTCCTTCCTTAGACTTCAAGTTCAGACCTGGTTTACTCTGTAAAAAGTAATGTAAACTATAGGAGCTGATGTGACAGTAGCTGGGGACAGTCCTCGGGGAGTTCTAATAACGTAAAACTCGAGGTGCTAGATGATGTAAGGTGACTGTCTATACAGACTTAAATCTCGGGATAATTCTCCTGCTTCATTTCTTTGTGACAAGAGCCCTGGCCTCAGCAGCCAAGCGTGTCACTCCAGCAACTTCTGCCACTTTGTTGTGTGATTGGGAATTGATGCTTGACACTGATGAGGTCTAATTTCCCAGTGGGCTTTGGGAAAGGGCCTGACAGAGGTGTAGATCACTGTTCTTGCACGCAGGAACTATTTTTATCATTTTTTTCCTGATCAAGGAGGACACTCTAGGCAGCAGTGACTATCTGTTGGTTTGTTATGTGCAGTTCCGATTTTTTTTTTTTCAATACCAGGAACACATTCTATATTGCATCTGGTAGGAATGGGCAGGATGGATATTCAAAACTTGCCTGGGGAGGGGAGCCTTGAGAAGAAGAGAAAATCTGGCCTGCAACTCTACATCCCCTCAGTTTATGAAATATTCACTTTAGATTTGCAAGACTGCTAAGAGGTATTCGTGTACAATGTTGTTGTCAATATACTGGTTTAATGAAAAGAGAAGAGGGCTTTCAAGGTATTTGTCAACACTACCTGGCAATATAACGGATACTGGACACAAGTGCAGTGAATCAGGAATGCATGGACAAAACTATGGCACATTCAAAGATGTTCAACTAATTCTGAGGATTAGAGATGAGGATATAAACAACCCAAGGAATTATAGGGGCAAGGGCAGAACTCTGCAAGATTCTGAGGAAGAATAGATAAGACACAGTAAACCAGCCAGAGGTAAAGATGGAGGGGCAGTCAAACATCCAAACACCCATTTGTAAGTTTCTCTGGTCTAAATGAGAACTATTGGCATTCGACAAGCTTCATAAAACTATATGCCACCATAAAAAAAAAAAATCACTGTGGTTAAAGACCAGCAGTGAAGCTGTACTTGATGTGATCACAGTAAACTTAGTGAGAGCTTTCCTGTGATGAGTGAATGTAATTGTTGCAACGGAGTGTGAGCCATTAAGATACATTCTAACAAAAACGAGTATTTGCACATCCATTATGACTTTCAAGTACGATGAATTTTTAAAGTACAGCAGGATGGAGAAGTCAATTGAAGGAAGATTGGCAGTCAGCACTGTGGGTATCCTGCTAAGGGGTGTGAATTGAGCAATGAGGAGGCTGGCACCAGCGGGGCAGAAAGAATAAACTCAGTAGGCAGGTCCTATCCTTGTTTGTGTGTTTGAAGCACCTGACCACATATAAAGCAAAGCATCAAAGGCTCAGAGATGTGTATTAGTTGGGACCCAGCCAAATCACAGTGTAGCAGCCTTTGAGCCTGAGTCACCTACAGTGAGCAGAAGAGGTGTTGTGGCAAAGGGCTTCACAGCTGCAACCAAGACCTCACTCAGATCTTCCGAGGATCATTGAGGGTCATGTCATGTCGCATGTGTTGCTTGATAGGGCTGCTACTGTTTTGAAAGATGTAGGTTCCTAACAGGAAACACAGTTGTGGTGCTATATCGTGTACCATAAAATTTACCTGAAGATCAGAGAACAGAACAAGCCACTAGATTAAACACAGAGGCCAGGCAGTGGTGGCATACACCTTTAATGCCAGTAAGGCAGATAAAGGTAGACAAGGCTTGAGGAGACAGGAACTAAAGGCTTTTCGGCAGAAGCCTCCCTTTCAGCCAGAGGCTTTTTCCGGCGGAAGCCTTTTCCGCTGAGGAAGATCCTTCAGCTAGAGGCCTGTGGGCTGAGGCCTTTTCAGGCTGAGGAGTCCTAGAAGTAAGACATGGCACTAGCTTGTTCCTTTGTTTCTCTGATCTTTCAGCATTTACCCTAATATCTGGCTCTGGATTTTTTGGTTTGTTTTTTGTGTTTTGTTTTTATTAAAAGACCAATTTTTAACAATTCGCATTACACTTAGTAACACGTGTCATTTTTTTCAAGAACTGCTCATCGTTTTATGTAAAAGAAGTCATTTCATTGACCTAGAACTCACTAAATAGGCTGGGTTAGCTGATCACTGAGCCCCAAGTTGGAAAAAATGGCTGTGAATGGACAACTGGGAAGCAGGAGTTAAGAATCGCTGATAGACTGTCTAAGAAACAGAGGAAGAACCTGAAAAGTTAATGATTTTGAGACATGGTCTCATTAGGGATTTGTCCTACAACTTGGCATCTTATTGCTTTTACCTTCTAAGTGCTGGAATTATAGATGTGTACCTCCAAAGCCTAGAACTCTCTCTCTCTCTCTCTCTCTCTCTCTCTCTCTCTCTCTCTCTCTCTCCTGTGTGTGTGTCCATATTCATGTGTACTGATATATGTAGGAATGTGGAAGTGCATGTGTGTGCACAGGCCAGAAGACAACTTCAGATTTTTATTTTTCAAAAACTGTTCATTTTTTCGGATGAAACAAAGCCTTTCCCTGATCTGGAACTCATTATGTAGGTTGGGTTAGTTGGCCAGAGAGTCCCAAGGATCAACCTGTCTCTTCCTCCCAAGTGATACCATTGGAAACATATGCCAGTACTCTCTGCTTTTTATGTGGGTTCTGAAGACCAAACTCAAATTCACACTCTTGCAGGGCAAGCAACTTACCAACTGAGCCATCTCCCCAGCCCTGGAAAATGTTCTGGTGGGATAAACCTATTGTAGTGTTTACTGACATTTCTAATGGTGGTTTCATAATGAAAGTCTTATTTAAAGACTTTCCAGAAACATCTGAAAGTCAATCATGCCCCTGGTGCTAATTATGCATGCTACTAAATATTTAAGATATATAATTGATCATCAATATCTGTGGGATCATCATCTATGGACTCAGTCAACCACAGATAGAAAATACTTAAACCATTAGTACTCAGATGTACAGACTTCTTGTCATTGTTCCCTGAACAATGCAGGGTGACAGCAATTCAAATAGAATTTGCATTGTATTAGGAACACTAATAAACTTGAGATAATTAATGGTAAACAAGAAGAAGTGAATATATGTTGTAGAATATTATTTTAAGGTGTGATATTTTTGTTTATGTTACATTTGTTCAACTGTTTGAGCCTGTGTTACTTTGCCTGTCTAAAACATCCAATGGTATAATAAAGAATGAAACTGCCAATAGTGAGGCAGGAGAGAGAAATAGGTGTGGCTGACAGGCAGACAGGATAAATAGAAGGAGAAATCAGGGAAGAAAGATGAAGTAGCCAAAGAAGGAGGAGGACTCCAGGGGCCAACAAACCAGCCACACAGCAAGCCATGGAGTAAGAGTAGGATTTACAGAAGTGAGAGAAGCAGAAAAGCCAAGAGGCTAAAGACAGATAGGATAATTTAAGTTAAGGGAAACTGACAAGAAACAAGCCAAGCTAAGGCTGGGCATTCATAATTAAGAATAAGCCTGTGTGTGTATAATTTATTTGGGAGCTGGGTGGTGGGCCCCTCAAAAGAGTGAAGGAGTAAAAACAAATAGCAAATATATTTTACACGAACCATACACCACACCACTTCATATGAGACATTTGAGCATCCAGGGTTGCGAGCCTGTGGAAAGAGTGCTGAAACCAGCCTACCTTGGATGCAGAAGGATAAAAGGATATCATTACATGTGTCACCGTGGAGCAAATCTTCAGTGAAACCCATTGTTTCTTTTATGCAGCCTGTTGTGTTTCCCTCAACTCTACTCCTACTCATGCCCAGCTGTCCCTCTGTCTTCCAGCATACACAGAAATATTTGTAAGGTTTACCATTCAAACATTTCCATCACCTAAACCCCTTTGCCGTCTCCTATTACTACCCCATGTGGCAGACTTCCAGTACCCATCACTGTTAAGAATGCTGCAACCTGATGTAGACTGCATGGCAACCATTGCTGCTTGATAAAGTTCCAGCATTTCAACATTGCAGACCAAACTTCCCCAAACCTTTTTACTTTCATTTTTAATGATTCTCACTATTAATGCCTTTCCTCCTGGGAAGTTTTGTATGAGCTTTGGTATAGGATTAAAATGTCTACAATGATAGTTTCTCTAAACAAAATAATTCTTTGGAAAAAAAAAAGTCCCCGCCACCGTGGAACCAGGAGTTCCAATGTACCCTCCTAATTACGACAAGAACAGGAAAGTTAGAGATTTGCTAGGCACACCTGATCCCAAAGATGAAATGCCTACAATTCAGATCCAGAGCCTGAGGCTATCAAGGTCAAGAGTTCAGTTAAATACAGAGAAATCAGAATGGTATGGTATAATGGAGAAAGAATAAGACATCAGGACCTTCATTTTTGGGAGTTTTATGAGGGGAAAAGGCCCGTATAGTAAAACTAAGAAACTGTAGCATAGTGTCTAATCCCCAGAAGTCCTTTTCTCAAGGTCAAGAATTTGGATAAGTCTTGCGGGCCACAAGACTATATCATAGAGATGCAGCTGTGTATTAAAGCTGAACTTTGACTGGCCAAGGGTCTGTCAAAAGGCAAAGCCATTTATTATGAATATTTGGTGTTACCCAGCCTTTAATATTCCAGCTGTCTTCTGCTATGAAATCTGTGCGTGCCCAGACCAATTGGTAAACCAAACCGTTCAGCTCCCCAGATCTGCTGAACCTACTAAGTTACTAACTGCCTTGCTGAGCTTAGGAGACAAGCTGGCGGGAGATGCAGACCATCCCCTCACCTTGAGGAGGCCAAGTGGTTCTCCAGAGCACTTTGACTGAGAACAAAAGAGGTTTTTACATATCATGGTGAGAGGTAAAACAATATCTCTGAGGAGGCAGGGAACAAGGTGCCCAGGGAAAGAAAAGGCATGTATTTTCTGTGGACAGACAGAACAGCATGGTGAGAGACAAGAGAGGACCACAGAGGTTCCATAGAGGGTAGGCAGATCTTTTTTTTTTTTTTTTTTTTTTTTTGACAGAAGACATTCTTGTGTCCCCTTTGCTATTTTTAAAGTAAATTTAGGGATTCTTTAAATAGTGTTTCTAGCTTGATGAAATACTTCCAATAGGACAAATGTCATCAGGCAAATATGGCTTCTCCCAGAGACACAAGAATAGGCTCACAAGGACAGATCAAATATGACTCTAACCAAGTCTGGCTCAGTAAGCCACATGGGGGCTGTTTTGGGGAATGGCTTTTTCTGAAAATATCTCTGGCCTTAAGAAATGGAACTTTTCTGGGTCTGTGAAGTGTAGCATGGTTACCCAGAAGTGAACGACCTATATGACAAGAACTTTAAGTCCCTGAAAAAAGAAATTGAAGAAGATGTCAGAAAATGGAAAGATCTCCCATGCTCATGGATAGGCAGGATTAACATAGTAAAAATGGCAATCTTACCAAAAGCAATCTACAGATTCAATGCAATCCCCATCAAAATACCAACACAATTCTTCACAGACCTGGAAAGAATAATACTCAACTTCATATGGAAAAACAAAAAACCAAGGATAGCCAAAAGAATCCTGTACAATAACACAACCTCTGGAGGCATCATGATCCCTGACTTCAAGCTCTACTATAGAGCTACAGTAATAAAAACAACTTGGTACTGGCATAAAAACCGACATGTGGACCAATGGAATCGAATTGAAGACCCTGACATTAATCTGCACACCTATGAACATATAATTTTTGACAAAGAATCCAAAAGTGCACAATGGAAAAAAGAAAGCATCTTCAACAAATGGTGCTGGCATAACTGGATATCAACATGTAGAAGGCTGCAAATAGATCCATATCTATCACCGTGCACAAAACGTAAGTCCAAGTGGATCAAGGAGGGTAGGCAGATCTTGAATAGAATTTTCTGAGTGTCAGGAGTAGAGAGTAGCAGAGATGGAGAAAGAGGATACAGAGGACAAAGATGAGGCTGAAAGCATAGGAGTTAGTCATTAGCTGGACTATGAGATAGGGAGCTGGATGGAACTGCAGTTATGGAGACAGAATTTCATCCCAGAGAAATAAAGTAGACAGATGTAGAGCTTGGTGTATCTAGAGTTATTCCTGCCTTGAATGCCTGGTGGAACTACAGCTGAATTGATAGAATTTTGTCTTAGAGGAATAAGTTAACACACGTTAAGAACATATTGTCAGTAGATTTTTTGCCCTAATATCCCACGCCGGACATAGCAAAGCCCCCTTGGACCCTGGGGAATCAATAGATAAGGGTCTCTCTTCCCTTAGGAGCTTGAAGAAAGTTCCTACTTGATAAAGCAGTCATTCTTATCTCTACCAAGAACTTTTGGCCCTTCCATTAACATATGACTGGTGCATATGTCATTGTCAAGGCTAGATTCCTCAACCCCTGGTCTCAAGCCACACCCAGCACACATGCTCCTAGTATCCTGTTTAATCCTATGTGCAACTATACAGTGTAAAAGGTGTAATCTTTCCTCAATTAAATGCCTCTGATAGCCATCCTCAGATTATGTCCATCTTTTCCTTCTTCCCCACAATACTCACCCTCTACCAACTCCATATATCCTCTTTGGGACCTAAACTCCCCTGCTGAATTAGGTCTCTGGCAGCAACCCTCTCCATGAACTTTGAGGTTTTTCTTTTGCCCACTCCCATAGCCACCTCCTATCATTATCTCCTGATGCAGTCTTCTCTCTGCACTCTGACCCAATGCTCATTTCCTTTCACAAGAATTGACTCATTTCAACCCTCTGACATGGAAAAAACTTTTTTTTTATCTTCTTGCATTTTTGAAGTTATTCACCATCCCACTACCTCATTTCTTTTCTTTTTTTTTTACCTCCTCTTTCTTATCCCTCTTCTTTCCCCATTAGTTTCCTCTGTTGCCCAAGGCAATTTTACTTCTACTTTCATGTCATCTGTGAATATCTGATGTTATATATCTTTATGAAATCTAAGAGCCACAACTGGGAGCCAACATGCAATATTTTCATTCTGTGACAAACTTAATTCATTGACTATGACTAGCTCCTATTGTAATGGTTTTCCTTGAAATGACATGACTTCATTATTCTTCATGGATGAAAAATTCCATTGTGTATGGAAACCATATTTTCTGTTTATATTCTTGTTTTGATGGACACCTAGGTGGGCTCTGTATTCAGCTGTTGTAAAAAGTGCTGTGACAGCCATCTAAATGCAAGTGTCTCTGTGATGTGTCTATGTGGAACCTTTGGATAAATGCCCAGGAGTGGTGTATCTAGACCATTACAGTTCTGTTTCAGATGTTTGAGAATCTTTATACTGATTTCTAAATTGACTGGATTGGCTTATGTTTCCATAAGAAGTATGTAAAGGTTTCCATAGTCCTACCATTATTTCATTTGTTTACTTAATGACTCTCATTCTGACTGGGGGAAAATGGAATTTCAATATAGTTTTTATTTGTATTTCTGCTCATTTTAGTAACTTCTTTATTATGTACTTGATTTTACCTCTTACTGTCTAGTTTTTTAGTTCTTTGCATATTCTACATATTATCCTTTGCAAAAGCATGTCCATCGAAGAGTTTCTCCCTTCTATAGGCTAGCTCTTCAACCAATTAATTGATTACGTTGCTGTGCAGAAGTGTTTTTTGTTTGCTGTCTTTGTTGGCTTGTCTTTCTCAATTTCCTGATGTCCCATTTCTCAATTGTTGGCTCTATTCCTGGAAACTGGGCTACTATTCAGGAAACCTTTGCCTGTGCTGAAATCTTGAAGTGTTTCTTCTACAATGAAAATTTGTAAAGATTGATGAAAGAAATTGAAAAAAATACTAGAAGATGGAAAGATCACCTGTATTCATTTGTAGTTTGGAAGAATTAATACTGTGAAATGGCTGTGTAGCAGAAGCCACCTCTTCCTTCAGTGCGATCCCCACCAACATCTTAATGTCATTCCTCACAGAAAGAGAAAGGAAGTCTGAATTTTACATGGAAGCCCAAAAGGTCTCAGAGAGCCAAAGTGATCCAGAGAAAAACGAACAGTGCTGGGAGACTCTCCGACAGGGGCCACAGGCATGGTGATTCTAACTAATTTATTTATTTTTCCTTAAACCAAACACACACACACAGACACTCACACACAGACACACACACACAAAATGCAATGCTTTGTGCCAATGAATGGAATTTAAGCCTCTTCTACTAAAGTTCAGAAACCTTCAAGTAGTAATACACAAAAGCGTCCATCTTTGGTTTTCACTAAAGTCCTTTGTGTGCTCAGAAGGCAATTACAGTAAATCACTTTTTCCACTCCTTGCTGGTTCTGGTTCTTACACTATTTCCTTGTTCTGTCACGGTGTTTACATGCACCAATAAAATATTTTAATTAATACTCAAATCAGGGGCTTTCTATTAAAGTTTTTATGAAAAATGAGTATGGTAGTTTGGTAGTGTTTTAGATTTGCAGGTTGGTATTTGTGACCCTCAAGCTATGTGACTTCGGACAAACTATATTTTCTCATTGCAGTTATTTATATTATAAACCCTAAAGTATGGAGTGAGTGACTTTCTCATGGGATTTCTGTGAGGGATAAACTAGCTGATAAATACATGTGGCTCAGAGCAATGCACCTATAGGAAGAACAGAAAAAGTCTATGTTAGAATAATTAACATTACACCTTGGGAACACTTTCCACATTTCCTTATGATACCTCCTAAGCACTAGGTCCTTTTCTCACACTGTGGCCTTTTTATTATATAGAAGGGAATATATAAAGCTAGAGTTTAAGTGACTATAAAATAATCATTACGAAGATCTCAATTTTAACTTTGTTTTTAAAACTGCTTCATGAGCAGGAGTTCTCTTGCCCGTGATTGAGAATTGAGATGTGAATTTTAAAAAGTATCTGAATATTTAACATACACTCATGACTGTTAGAGCAATTTGAGTAAGCAGGCTGCTTAAAACACCAATATTTGGGGCTGTGGAGACGGCAGCGGTTGCAGTGAAAGTAAAGATCCTGAATTCAATTCCCTGCAGCCCTGTTAAAGCCAGATATGTACACACATGGCTACAATGCCAAGTTTCTTGTGGAAAGGTGGATAAAGGCAGACCTCAGAGATGTCTGGCCAGCCAACCTAGGGAAAAGACCAAACTGCAGGTTCAGTGAGAGATCATGTCTGAAAAAATAAATTAAATAAGAAGAATGATAGAGAAAAACATACACTCTTTCTTGAGCCTTTCATGTATACCTATGGATACCCATGGGCAGATACCTCAACACACACACACACACACACACACACACACACACACACACACGAGAGACAGACAGACAGACAGAAAGAGAAGCAAGACACATTTTGCCTTACATTTTTGATAATCAGAAATCAGAGATAGTTTTCTAGGGCTAAATTGATGGTATCAGCTTTACTTTCTGTAGGACCAGGGGGTGGGGGTGCAGTTTCCTTACCTTTCTCGGTTTCTAATGGTTTCCTGCATTGTTAAAGGCTAAGGTATCCACAGCAAGGACTTTTTGACTCTGCTGAGTTTTGTTATTGCTGAATGGCTTCTCCTCACATCCCTTTTATATTTATTTTATTTTTAATGTTTATGTATGTTTATCTCTAAGTATATGTGTGGACCTGCCTGGACATATATGAACCACATACATGTAGTGCCCACAAAGGCCAGAAGAGAGTGTTAGATACCATGGAACTGGAGTTACAGGCAATTGTGAACTGCTGTGTAGGTGTGGGAACTGAACTTGTGTCCTCTGCAAAAGTAGAGAGTGTTCTTAACTGTTGAGCCATCTCTCCAGCCCCCTTTTCATATTTAAAGACTTGAACAATTACATGAGATACATCCAAAATAAACAGAATAATCTGAATGTTTTAACATTAGAGGGTTGATAGCATAAATTTATCCACAACTTTGACTTCCCTTTTCCACGTATAACCATTGTTTCTAAGCTGCGGGCATCAACGACTTTGTCTAACTATTCTGTTTGTATCTGTTTATCACCTAAAATGATCAGAAAATATTTTTAATCAGTGATAACTGGGAGACAGTGGCAAGACAAAAGTACAATGAGTTCTAAACCAGAAAAGATGGTTTTTCTACAGGATGTTTACCTATTCTTCAGGTTGCCATCTTTAATTACATTTTTTTTGGAATAAAATGCAAAGCTGAATGGTTTTGAATATTTCTACTCCATATATAAGGGGAAATGGTTATGTATACTCAAAAAGTAACCTGACAGTTCAGTCACTCCTAGATATTAGCTTAGAAGAATATATGATTCCCAGGAAGAAAGAACATAGTTGGAGTCAGAGAAGGAGATAAAAATGAAAAGTTAAAATGCTTAAATTGATATTATTCAATGGCTACAATGGAATATATATATTATATATATAAAATATTACATTTATTCTTCAATTTTCTCCTTTAGAATAGATCGATTATTAGAAGACAATGGGAACTTTGAGAGAATTTTTATGCCCATATTTTAAACTTTCTTTTCCTTCAAAGTGTGGCTGAGCACATCTTATTAAAATTTTCTTTGGAAACAGCAAAATGTATTCAAGGTTTTCTGAAGATACTTCTGCTAGTTGGGAAATGAGGATGGGATTATTTGTGTCTCTCCTCTTTGAAATGTAAGGATGGATGGCAAAATTCTGTTGTAAAATACTTCAAACATCTTGGAAGAGGCACCATCGAAATGGAAATTATTATCATCGGAAGAAGCATAAGGAGTCTCCCAACTGTTATTGTCATGGCAGAAAATGGTGATTCATTCACTTGCTTTCTCCTTTGTCCCCGTAGATGGAAATCAGCTTATTAGCTTCTTAAAGTAACTGACAATGCCTCCTTTATAAAACCCATCCCCAATTCACATTTCCAGTGAAATTTCATCCAGTGAATTCTATTTTCTCCGATGTATTACCAATTCAAAGTCATTATTTGATAACTGTGCCTACTGCCTTCTGGTTCTCCTTCAAGAAGTAAGGTTACTTTGAAAAAAGAGAAATTGTCAGCTGGAACTTTCAATTCTACGCCTTTAAGAAATGATGAAGGGGGTGTATCATAACTAGAGACCCATGCACTCAGGGTTTCAAAGAACAACCCTACAGATGAGGGTAAGACATTGGGGTGTTGTCTGCCTGTGAATTTCCCAGTCAACAGTCTACTTTTGAATAGATTCCCAAACCAGGGCCACCTATGAAAGTAAATAGTTATCAAAGCCCTGGTTAAAATTAGGAACTGTCACCACGGACAGTCTGTCCTCTGATACTGCACCTTCAGGGACAGAAACACTTGACCAGGTGGATGGTAGGAAGTTACTAAATATAGTCTCATTAGGTCAGTTCTACAGCAAAGATATCCAGAGTTTCCTGTGCTTTCCTAGAGCAGTCTAGAGGGTATGGGAAGTCCAAGAGTAAAAGGCATATATTACCCAGAGTCTAAAAGCAGACAGGAACATGAATGCTCCATATGCAAGATGTCAGAGTGGAGGCTCACGACCAGTTAAGTCTCCTCATTAGTAAAATGGAAAACTTCAGCATCTACCTCATTTCATCCATGTGAAATCAGAATGAGTGCACCTAAATTACTTATAATAGACACTAAACGAGTAGATGTTCAACAAACATGGGTTAGCATATCAATTTTAATAATAATAATGCACTGGTTATCAGTCTTAATCATAAGAAAAACCAATATTGGAAAGATTATGTTAGAACATGATACTCTTTTATTTTTTTTACATTTATTTTTTATTTATTTAAAAATTAATGAGAGGGGTAAACAATACTATGGCCTGTGTGGTGAATTCAACCTTTCCATCATGTCAGTCCTAGGGAATATGCTCAAGTCATTACCCGTGGCAGCAAGCTTCTTCAGTTGCTGAGCCCCCTCACAGGCCCAATGATTCTCTTTTACCTAGTGTCCATATAGCTTTTTGTTCCATGAAACAAAAGGAGAAAGAGAAGGCAGTGGCCTTCTATCTATCTATATCTATTCATCTGCCTGTCTGTCTATCTATCTATCTATCTATCTATCTATCTATCTATCTATCTATCTACCTATCTATCTATCTATCTACCTATCATCTATCTATCTATCTATCTATCTATCTATCTATCTATCTATCTATCTATCAACTATCTACCTATCTATCTATCTATCCTGTCTCTCTCATCTATTTTATTCACTGTAGTACCAACATCCAAGGAAGGGCATCATCCTTATTTAGAGAGAACCTTCCTTCTTTGGTTAACCTCATTTTGAAACACACTCACAAATACCTGCAGATGTTTCCTAGGTGAGTCTAAATACACTGAAGTTGACAAGGTCCAGTCACAGTTATCCATAGAGTGTAGTTTAAAACTTATTTTTAAGTACATTGATGGCTGGTGATTCATAATTTCTCACATATCCCTACTTCTTTCTCCTTTTCACAGAAAAGTAGCCCTGTCATGTATAACAATCATATCTCAAGAATAGCTGTGCTTGGGGGGTTGAAATAGATATTTTTTTCTCTTTTGCTCCTATGATCATTGAAAATTTGGTGCCACATTTTTTTTTGCCATATATCCCTGACTGGCATGTAAGTCACTGTGCAAAACAAACTGGCCTTGATCTCACAGATATCCACCTGTTTCGTTGAGTTATATATTACATTTATACCTCACTGAATAATTCTAGTTAGAATGCTTGAAACCCATAAATGTCACTGTATAAACCAACTAAATAGCCAATACCTGTGTAGATGTAACCAACCTTCTTATTAAATAAGAAACACAGAACCAATGCAAAGAAGAAAGCCAAGAGGTCAGAGCTAAGAGCTAAAACCTTACCCTTCCTCCTGCAGTGGTCCTACCTCTCCGAACCAGAGCTACCCCTGTGTTAAAGTCTTTATATAGAGTTCCTGTTCTGCCTTCTCATTGGTTGTAAACCCAACCACATGACCACCTCGTCATGGCCTGTCTGTATAGGCCTCCAGGTTTTCCATGATTGGTATTGAGATTAAAGGCATGTGTATCCAATAATGGCTGTATCCCTGAACACACAGAGACTTACCCAGCTCTGCCTATCAAGTGCTTGGATTACAAGCGTATGCCACCACTGCCCTGCTTTCCTATGGCTTGCTAATAGCTCTGACCCCCAGGCAACTTTATTTATTAACATACAAATAGCATTTTAATACAAATAAAATATCACCATATGCCTGTGTGGTCAAAAGTGAGGAAATATGATGACGGAGAGGAAGACAGTAGAAGGAACAAACGAGTCCTTAATGTGGAAAGGAACTCTGCAGCTAGATAGTTAAAGCTTGAAGAACACCTAATGAATTTTATACACATTACTGCTTTTCTCATCAAGAGATGAAAAACCAGAAATGAATGTCTACCTCTGAGAAAGGAGATATGCTTTTGCAATTACTTGTCAGCAGAGCCAGCCACAATCAGTGGGAATCTAAAAGAATATATCACACGCTATTGCCCTAAAAAGTACAGATTAAGCAACTTAATGTTAAATGTCTCTTTTACAAAGGAAGGAAATAGAATACAATTAGTGAAATAAATTATATTTGCAGGTAGAGATAGTCTAATCATTAAAGCTGAGTAGAGTTACATCTCTGCCAATTGATTTTTTTTTCACATAAGTAAATCTGGTGGATAATGTTGCAGAATTGTGAACCCTGTGAGGTTAGTATTGATGCTACTAAAACACCATTCAACATGGGGCAATATAGCAATGTGTTGGACAGTAAAGACCTTGAAGCAAGAGGATCTGAATCCAATTTCCAATAACCAGGCTTCAATACTTCCAAATCTGCTGTTCAGCCAGTTGAGGAGGGGAAAAGTGAAGGATATCAACAGTGGTAATATTGAGATGTATTAACTGTAAAATTATGCTAGTGCACATAACGATGGCTGTAGACTAATAACATTTCTCAATTAAATAGCACTTCTCTTCCAAGAAGTTCAAAGTTCTTTCTATACTGTATTGAGAAATTCTGTGATTCAATAAGAGTAAAAGCTTCTATATAAACCATGGGGAATAAGAAAGAAACATTTAATGTCATGAGGATAGAGCTTATTTTTAAAAAGCTGAGAGGCAACAGTATTCAAACTTGTGACCCATGTAACAGAGATGTCTGTCTATCTCTGACAGAGAGAGTATCACATTCAGTGTCAGAAGATTTGCTTATCCCTGTTATCATAGCTCCAAGCAAGTTATCTATTCTTCATTCTGCCTTCACTGACTGCTAAAGTAACCAAGTCTGCATTCATAAATTCCTTGATCTCCTTACCTTTGAATTAAAGGTACTGGATGTTTCCACGTATCCATGCAGGTACATGGTTCATTTAAATAGCTCATATTTTATTGCTTTGAGTTGAATTGTCAGTGGCCTTTCAGGGCACATGTATACATGGATATGAGTATGTGTTATTCAGAATACATCCAATTGAACAAAAGTATGTCATTTAATTGGTGTTTGGGTTAAAACATTAAAAATCTATCTTGGCAACTTTACTGATGTATTTTATTTCTATCATTTATGATAGAAAATATTTTGAGATGTAGAGAACATTAGGTTAGTGAGAGACATTGTTATTAACCTAATTTCTTTTTATCTCTCATTATGGATCCATCATCCATGAATTTACTGCAGAGATGGAATAATAAACCAGGGATTCATTGCACTGGAAGAGAAAATGAATTTCCAAAATGAAAGCTCTCTATGTAGCATTGTTTCCCTCTGCCTCTGAAGTATTTCTATGTCAGTTGAATGTTTATCACTTGTAGAAAAGTGTCTCTCCTTTCTCTGCATTTAAATTCTACATTATAACCTCATACTATATTCAGTGATGCAGACCATGGGTTCATCTCTCATGAAGATAATTTGTCTAGGTGGTAACTACTAATTTGAAACTCAAATTAATATTTCTGGTTTCTGATTTACCTTTATACTACATGTGGACAGCTTGACAAGTCATTCAAACTTTCTACTTTCTTGGTGCCACACTCCAGAAAATAGAAGCAATATAATTTCAAAGGATTTTTTTGTTTATTTGTTTTAATCTTATTATTTTATGTGTATAGATGTTTTGACAGCACATATCTTTGTGCACACTGTGTGTGCCTGGTGTCTGCAGAGGCCAGTAGAGGAGATCAGATCCCCCAGAACTGGACTTACAGGTGGTTGTGAACCATCATGTGGGTGCTAGGAATCAACCCTGGGTCCTTTGCAAGAGCAGCTAGTGCTTTAATTGCCGAGCCATCTCTCTAGCCTCCCATAAAA
Source organism: Peromyscus eremicus (assembly GCF_949786415.1). Lineage (NCBI taxonomy): Eukaryota > Metazoa > Chordata > Mammalia > Rodentia > Cricetidae > Peromyscus > Peromyscus eremicus. The sequence continues at coordinate 18,289,395 of NC_081435.1, forward strand.
GATTTCTTTAAGAATCAAGTAAAGTAGAAAATGTTTCACTAATTATAGATTATTTTTTGTGTTTTAGATTGTTTGCTTACCAATGTGGGTAGAGTTTCTTTACAAAATATAAGCAACTGGTTGATTTAGTCATATCTAATGTAGAAATAGCTGGGGGGGGAATAGAAAATTTGAAAAGCAGTTCTACAGAACATGGCAAAATGGCATATAATATTTGAAGTCCCCATTATTTTGATTATCTGCCCTTATATATGTGACACAGATATTTCCCAGCTGGGAAGGTGGATTTGGGAATATTTGTTGAAGTGATATGCAACAGTGAGAGACTGGTCCACAGAAGTTATTTTCCTAATGGTTATCATCCACATCCACATTTGATAACCCTGTGGATTTCCATGTTTACAAAATGATATCCAAAGGAAAATTTACCCCCAAGGCATAAGTTTTCTGGCATTGTGTGAGTAATTTTTTAAATATATGGTCTTTTGCACTTCAGACACACTTTGCATACAACAGAACACTGCCAAACTCATCAACAAGTTCTTTGAATACCACTGTACTTTCTTTTGAAAGGTCTTGTGAAATGTAGGTGGGCCTCAAATTCTCCTTTCAGCTAAGAATGCCTTTGAACTTCTGATTTTCCTGTCTCACCTCCTAAGTGTCCTGATGACAGTTGTGTACCACCAAGCCTGGTTTAATTCAGTACTGGTGAAGAAACTCAGGATGTCTTGGACATTAGGTAAGCACTCTGGCAGTTGGCCATGTCCTCAGCCTTTGATGCGTATTTTGTTACTGACTTTCTTTTCTTGCATTCAGAAACATTGTTCCTGGAAAGAATGCTCTATTAGAATATATGAATTTGGTTTCTTATTTTCTTTGAAACTTTTGAGTATTTGAGAGTTAAAAACAGTGACCCTGATCCTTGGAAATTGTTTAACATTATAACTCTGGGAAACTTGGTTCAGTAGAGACCTTATAAGGTTTGAAAATTCTCTTAATTTTCAGTAGGTTTTTTTTTTCCCTTTTCCTATACTTGGACAAAAATTATATATTAAAAAATACAGTTCAAAGGGAAAATCAGTTATCAAAAGGCAATACACTTCTAGGTGAGGCAGAACTTGCTTCTCTGACCTTACCTGAGAAATAGCGAGCCTGTGGTGATGTTTCATCAGGCCGCCAGAGGGATTTCTCCTGTACCTACACTGACACAAGGAGAGAGAGAGAGAGAGAGAGAGAGAGAGAGAGAGAGAGAGAGAGAGAGAGAGAGAGAGAGAGAGAGAGAGAGAGAGGCACAGGAAGAGCCAGACATATCACAGGAGTTAAAGGTTAACACTTGCCACTTTTTTGTGTGTTTTGTTTTGGTTTTGTTCCTTTTCATTTCCCTCACAGTTCTTTCTCTTTGTGTCTTCTTTCCTAACACTGAAGATGACTCACACTCAGAAAGGAGGAAGGAATGAGACACAATAACTGCTTCGTTAGGGCAGCAACTGATGCAACTTTTCACTATGATGATGACTAATGTCTGTTGGTTGATCGTTCCTGTCAATTTATTTCATCTGTATTCTACATTCTAGGAATCTAGAAGTATAGACTTGGATACCTGTAATGATTTACCTGGCATGTAGCCTAACATGAGTCAAGAGAAGACCATGCCTCTCTCTTCAGGGTTCCAAGCTGACTGAAACCAACTTTCTCTTTAGGTCTGTCTAACATGCCAGTACAAACAATTGTGAGAAAATTAACACAGTCTCAAGTTTCAGAAATTGTAATGAAATTTTCACATTCCATTCAGGATTTTTTTTTTTTTTTTTATTTTTTTTATTTTCCATTCAGGTTTTTTAAATTATTTATTTATTTATTTATTTATTTATTTATTTATTTATTTATTTATTTTTCTGGACAGGGTTTCTTTGTGTAACAACCCTGGCTGTCCTGGATCTCACTCTGTAGATCAGGCTGGCCTCAAACTCACAGAGATCTGCCTGCCTCTGTTTCCAGAGTGGTGACATTAAAGGCATGTGCCACCAGGCCCAGGCAGGTCTCTTGATCTTCCATCTAGTGAAGAACAGCCCAAGAATATCAATGACTGACATAACACTAAAAAGTATTCTTGGGTATCTATCATGATTAACTCCGCTATGGCCTAATGATAGACTGGGGGGTTCAAAAAATTTCTAACCAATCACTTCAATGTTAAGTTTTTTTTCTAACATGTAAATTGATTTTAAAACATGTATTTCTTGGTTCATACATCCTTGAGAAGTTTGCATATAGATAGACAGCAAGATGCCTAAATGGTACAACCACTGTCCTTTTCCACAACCAAGATTCCATTGTTCACCCTTAAAATAGCATCTACATCTTGTAGCAGTTTTAGTAGATAGCTCTACATTACATTTTCCAAAATGACAATATAATCAAAAGCATCTGCTACATCTCCTGTAATAATCAACTTAAAGATCTATATGCTAAAAGCAATCCAGAGTTTTTGAATTTCCAAATGGCAATTGCCCTTGAAGGGATAAACAAAACAGTATCAACATAAAAAAGAAAAGAAAAAGTAAAAACAATTGAAAAAGGAAAAAGAAGCCTAGAACGTCTCATAATTATTTATGTGTTTATTTATTTATTTATTTATTTATTTATTTATTTGACTATGGTAGAAAAGAAAAATGTAGGCCCATCACCACTGATCCGCAGGGGACATGAGCAGACAAGAGCTATAACTGCCACTTCTTCCCTCTGAACTATTTTCTCCCTGCTAGCAATCTTTATGAATATTCTAAATTTTTAGAGTTTATTTTGCTAAGCCAAAGCTTCTCATACATACCTTTCAAATAGCACACACAAAATACATGTGCACAACACAATGCATCTCTATGGAAGATAAATTAAAGTTATTAAAACTGGAGGACTTTTTATGGTAGGGAGGGAAGATAATATAGAAGAAGGGAGGTAGTGTGTAAAATAACAATACGGATGTCTGAAAAAGCCATGAGGAATCGTATTATTAACTATTTACCCTCAAAATCCTTTAATGTACCTAATTCTATGTATAAATACATATATATAATTTCCATGATAACGGTGTTCCCTCCAAGTGAGAAAGACCACCTAACAAAACCACAATACCAAACATGAAAAGTCTTGCTTTGAGTTGTTGAACTGGGCTGTCCAAGAGACTTGAAAAACATAATCTATTGCAATTCCCTTTGATCACCCACAAGAAAGGGTAAGTCAAGTCTTTGTTGCGAAGACTCTTTGCACTTTAGAAACAGGGCCCAGAGCCTCTTGCAGTAGAGCTGACCTGAATGTTTTCTCCCCAAGGACAAGTTTTTATGGTACCAGAAGGCAGGCTTTCAAAGAAGGGAGGTAATCAGGAACCCTACACAGCTATGAAGGTTATGAACCACATCAACAACAAGCATGCCATGATAACCCTATGTGTGCAGATGTGGCATACATGCCTTGGCAGTAAAGAAGTGTTCTACAATTGAATTTAAGACCCACTCAACAGGAAGAAAACTGTAGGTGATAATGGAACCCCAGTTAACTACTCAGTGCCAGTGCAGTCATAGTTTTTGGAGGAGAATCTGCAACCACAAATTTACCAAGCCAGCACAATCCTTAACAGTAATCTATTAACATTTGTCCTTATACCCACAGATAAGTGTGATCTTCACCTCTCATCAAGAAAACTTCTCTTTGAAACAGCACTACAGAAAATCACAGCCAATCAAAACACAAGTTATAGACGCCAATACCACTGGATACATTAGAAAACACTCCCATACCTAAACCTCAGGTAACATTGCAGAAGGAGGGGTGGAAAGACTGTAAGAGTTGGAAGATCAGGGAGCATGCTGTAAGATTGTGTCTCCTAGTAATGTCAGAAGCTATACCCACAAATTCTCACCAACATGACTACCCAACATGAACTGAAAAACAGGATGACACCAAAGAACACACCAAAGTGAATAAAAAAAAATCACAAGGCCTCAATTCCATATAAAGAACTATAGGCAACTGAAGAAAGCTGGGAATAGGAGAGATAGTCTTCCCCAAGGACTAGCGCACCAATTATTTGTCCAATTCTAAATGTTCAGCACTGAAAATATAAGAAATATTATATGAACTGAACAGGTTATATTTAAGAATATGTATGTCTATACTAATACTCATGACAATAACAGTGAAAAAAGGAAGTTTGAATTTGAGGTCGAGTCTGGAGGAGTATATGAGAGGATTTGGAGGGAGGAAAGAAAAGAGAGAAATAATAGATTATTGTTAAGAATTATGCTGGCTTTATAAGTTTGCGGTTGCAAATTCTCCAACAACTATGACTTCACTAGCACTGAGTAATTACTAGTTGCATTATATTATTACACCAAAAATAAAATAAAGAAAAATTGAAACTATCAAAACTGGGGCCAACGGCATGTCAGTAGATCAGCTTTTTATTACATTTCTGTATTTGTTTTGTTTCCTTACCATTTTGTTCCAGCCTTTATCCCCATGTTCTTGGTATCACCTCTTCACTTCCCTGCTTCTTTTTTGTGTGCTCCCACTTCTTTGTCCCATGAACACTAATTGCGAAATCTGTATATTTTCCTTGGTCACACAACGTACTTCATCGTGACTTTCCAATTAGTTTCATGTCCAATGTCATACATCTGAGTTATTTTAACACTGTAGGGGAAACAAAGAGCTATTCTCTTCCCTGTCTCACCCTGAGCACACAGACATGCTGGAAACTGGTTTGTCACTTCCTAGTCTTCTTTCTCTACAAGAATTTGTAGTTTGTCCTAAAACATGATGCCACCATACCCATGAGTATATGGACACCATTAATTAGACTTGGTGGGTTGTGAAATAATAAAAAAGAGCATGAAGTTTGGAAAGAGGTGGGAATACAGACCTGGAAAGAACTGCAAGGGCAATGTGAGGGTGAACATGATAAAAATACATTGACTGTATGTGTAAAGTTCTCACAATAATTTAAAATATTATAGTTAAAACAAAACATTGAGTAAGACAGACAGCTACATTTTCATTCAGCCGGAAGAACACAAATAAGCCCAACACTTACTGGAGAATTTAGATTTACATTTCAACCCGAATTCCACCACCCTGCCATACAAATTCTCTAAGTGAGAAACAAACATTAGCTCAGCATGGAATATCTCATAGAAAGGCTCAGAAAACACCTAAGGTTCAGAGAACATTGCAGAAGGGGGGCAGTAAGGTTGTATGTGACAAAGGATCAGGGAATTTGCTGTGAGATGTGTCTCTTAGGAATGTCAGAACCTAAATCCACAAAGTCTCACTAACCTGGCTGCCTGAACATGAGCTAAACAAGGACAACAACAGACATGCTAACACGGACCAGGGAAAGATCTCAAGTCCTCAACACAACACAGAAAAGTACAGACAACTGGGGAATCTTTTAAAGCAGGAGAAATTGTATTCCCCAAGAAGTAGTATACAAATTGGTTATCCATACCAAATGGTCAACCCTGAAAATATATGTACAAACAGTATTAAACTGATCAAACAAGTTTTGTTTATGTATTTAGGAATATATGCACATATATGCATATACACATGTAGCAAGAATTCACGAAAAAAAAAAAGAGGCCATGAATTTGAAAGAGAGAAAGGAAGGGTATATGGGAGGGTTTAGAGGGAGGAAAGGGAGGGGGGAAATCATGTAATTATATTGTAATTTCAAACAACAAAATTAGTAATTAAAAGAAAGGAAAAGCACAGGACAGCATAGAACAGTTTCTAGATCTGATTCTATATAAGAATGTCCCAGGATGTGTAGAAAAGCAAGCTTCACAGACACCTTTCCAGAGATGCTGTCAAAAAGGAAGATGTGTTTAAAACACAGACATAACTCTCTCATTGGTTACTTTACTTCCAACTGAGACACATGACCTGTCATAAGCAATGTAAAGGAAGAAGCATTTATTTGGGCATGTAGTTTCTAATTCATTATGGAGGGAAAAATATGGCCCCAGATAAAGTTCAGTTTGTGGTGGATGGAACTTGGAACATGGCTGGTCCACATCTTAGAAAATGTGGATGTAGAGAACAACCTGGAACAAGAAGTGAATCATAACATCAATACCCAGCCCCTGATACCCACCTCTGCTAGTCAGGTCACATTCCTAAATGTGCCAGAACTACTCAAACCCATGTGCCTAACTAGGAAGACTCAAACTTGGGGGGACATTACACACTCAAACCCAAACTGTTAGCTTTGCTGAAGTAAATTAATCTGCTGATAGACATATCTTCCTGCTATTAGTTACATTTCTCATCTGTAAAACTGAGATGATTATGATGGGATTTAACATAATCAAAGCTAGGTCCCCCTCTAAAATAATAGTATCTATCCTACCATTTTACTTAGAAATCTATAATCTGTAATCTGTTGAATGAACCAGCAGACTCACTTAGTATTAAGGTCAAGGTGACCTTCAGCGCAGTATTCAAGAATTTATATTGAATCTCTACACTTTCCCCAGGAGATTGTTGTGATTTGAAGATGAGAAAGGCAACTAAATTACCTTTAATCTTTTTGAGTTCTCATATTATTAGTGTTATTTTCACTATTAAACTATAAATTACAGAAAGACAGGAACAGTGTCTGGTATTTCTTTCTCACATCATTTGTATAAAATAATGTGTTATGAGAGACTAACTTTGAATAAGTGCTAGAGAGAGAGACAGCCAGAGAGAGAAAGAGAGAGAGAGAGAACCAGAAGAGAAAGAAATGATAAGATTCTGTTAACTGTATATAATTTTAAAATATAAATGATGTGAACAGGCCATGTATGCAAAACCAAGAGTAGTTAATCTCTCTAGGAGGTGGCCATTGGATCGTGGATTTTATCCTCTCTGTTTCTCCCTACCATATCAAACAATGAGCTTATCTATAGCTTTGTGGTGGTTATTAAATAAACATTTTATGAATGGGTCTTGATTGATGAAGCACAGGAAAGAACGCTTTCTGCTATGGCTATGCTGCTTACTGGGGTATTTCACATTATTTTAGATAGTCTCTTTTCAAAAATAAATTGATATTCACTCTCAAATTTCTGTCAGATAGTAGAGGAAATGTATGGGGAAAAAACCCTCTAAACTTTTGTTTACATCAGAAGATTAAATAAGCAGTGTGTAAAAAGTACTAGAATATTCAATGGAGGAGCTATGATAGATAAGCTGTCGAAGAGAACTCATAAACCACTCAATGATTTTTAAAAAGATAAATAAATATGAAGTGTTATCTTTTGATGTGAAGTCTGTTGCAACTTCACTTTTAAATATGTATGAATGAAACTTTACCAGTTTATCCAAGCCTTCAAACCACAGGTAGGGGTGATCTTTCACATGAGGCTAGTAAAGTGGTAGATGAAGAATAAAATTGGAATCATCAGTGTGTGCTTGAGAGTATTTGGGGATGAGGGAGAATACAGCTCAAAAGTAAGCCTTTATTCACAGAAGAAATTCTATGTTCCTTTAAAAATATATACAGAAATAATGCATCTGCTAATTAGTGTGATTTAACAGATGTTGTGGGTTTGAAAGGAAATGACTCCCAAAGAGAATGTTACTATTAAAAGATGTGGTTTTGTTGGAGTAGGTGTTTTGGAGGAAGTGTGTCACTGTGGAGGTGGACGTTGAGGCCTCATACGTGCTCAAGTCATACTCAGTGGTTCAGACCACTTCCTGTTGCCTTTGAGTCAAGATGTAGTCTCATCATCAGGATAATGAACTAAACCTCTGAAAATAAAAGCCATCCCAATTAAATGTTTTTCCTTTATAGGAGCTGTACAATCACAGTGTCTTTTCATAGGAATAGAAACCCTAACTAAGGCAGAAGTTGGTACCAGGGACTAGGGTATTTTTGTGATAGGCTGCCCATTTCTTTTTAAGGAATGTGGACCTTGGGACTGTGGATTAGAAAAGCAGATGAATGCTTTAAGTGCTGCTTAATGGGCCATCTTAGGAGGAACATGTAAGACAGTGGTGCTGAGTGTGATTTGAACTATCAGTGCCTGGATCAAGAGATTTCGGAGAAGAAGAATGTTAATATGTGGCCTAGAGGTCATTCTTGTGATATTTTGGTGAAGAATGTGTTTTTTTGTTCTTGTCTCTTGTCTCAAGAGTCTGTCTGAGGCTAAAGTGACAAGTTTTGGATTAATTCTTTTGGCAGAGAAAATCTCAAAATAGCCTAGTATATACTTCATTGTGTAGTTACTAGTGCAAATTTTAATGAAGGTATATAATGAAAAGCAGCAAGCTGAGCAAGGAAAACTGTTTGAGGAGAAAGGGAGAATGAGAAAGTGAAATGGAGCTAAGTCCTATATTCAAGAAAGTAAACAGATTAAGAAATGGAATAAAGGGAATGGTGACCTCAGTGCAAGATCCCACTCAACTAAGTTTCCAAATTGTGAAAAGGAATTAAAGAAAAGCCAAGAGCCAGGTATGGAGGTGCGTACATTTAATCCCAGTACTCTGAAGGCAGAGGCTGGCAGATCTCTGATATTGAGGCCAGCCTGGTCTACAGATACAGTTTCAGAACAGCCAAGCTTAGGCACTGATAGAAACCATCGAAAACAAGAAGTGGGTAAGATGTAATTGAACAATGGGGCCATGTTCCAGGCATGTGTCAGGGTGTCCCTGAAGGGAGGCATAGAGAGATCATTGCATGAAGCTGTGAAGTGGAATCCTGGAATGCCTTGGAGATCCCAAAATGTTGGAGATGCCAGAGCTGTGGGATACCTGCTGAAGAAGTTGCTAATACAGAGTGGAAACAACCCAGGAGAAAAATTGTGTTGCAGTCAATAAAACTAAATGGAGTTGGAGATCTGAACTGTGTTTTGACATCAGACATGTTGATGCGTTTTATGATTTTCCCAGCTGGTTTTCAGCTTTGCTTTGGTCCAGTATTTCCTCACTATGCTCCCTTCCCTATGTTTTGGAATGGTAATGTACGTTCTGTGCCATTATATGTTGAAAGCATGTCATCTGCTTTTCGATTTTGATTTTACAGGGAATTACAATGAAGAGATTCCATGAATCTCAGAAGAGACTTGGAACTTTAGACTTTTAAGTAAGTTTGAGACTATTATAGACTATGGGAACTTTGGAAGTCGAATTGAATGGAATTTTCCATTATGATGTGGCTATAAGCCTTTGGGGACCAGGAAGTAGAATGTGGTCATTTGAAAGAAAATGTCCCCCGCAAGACTATTAGGAGGTGTGGCTCTTTTGGAGTAGCTATGGCTTTGTTGGAGGAAGTGTGTCACTATGTAGGCAGGCTTTGAGATCTCACATATGCTCAAACAATGCCTAGTATTTCAGACCACTTCTTGTTGCCTTGGAGTTAAGATGTACTCTCAGCTACTTCTCCAGCACCATGTCTGCCTGCATGCCACCATATCTCACCATGATGATAATGAATTAAACCTCTGAAAATTTAAACCACTCCAATTAAATGCTTTTCATTTATAATAGTTATGGTGTCTCTTCACAGCAATAAACATGCGAAGACAATGGTCACATAGCGTATGTATGCATCAAAATATTAACAACACAGAGGACTCCATAAGTATGCAGCTATTAGGCATCAATTAAATGGTTTTGAAATACCTTTTTTTTCTTTGATACCTGAAGTATTCAATACATTGCCAACATTCTCTTTCATCGCTTAGCTCTCAAATGTAAACAGAAACTAAAACCTGACCATTACTTTGTTTAAAGTGTTCAGAGTTACTTAGAGAAAGGTCAAAAAGCCAGAAGAGAAGAGCTTTTATTTTATTCTGGTTTAGAAAGTTACTAACTCCAATAAAGGATGAAAGAAGATCAAGAGCTAATGAGAGAAGAAAGGTTTAGAATATATTGCAACACATGTGTGTCAAATATCACCATGTTCAGGGCCAATTTTAACATTTTGAAAGTCAGTAATTTGAAAGTGAGTTTAAGTGAAAAAAAAAAATGATAACCCTGACATACATTTTTACAATGTCTCTAAGCTCCAAAATTGAACATTTCTATGTTTTCAGTGTAGTGATGTTGTTGTAATGGATGGGGCAACTGAGAGCATGGGCAATGGTAATGTGTTCTACTGACAGCATACTCAGAGGCTAAAGAGTGTAAGCCTTCTACCTCCCCCAAAATTTCCAACTTCTTTCTATATACCTGAGTAAAAGTTTCATCGCCATATTTTTTTATGGAGATGTTGCTCGTCTTCAGTCTGCATTAAAATCCCAAAGAAATGGTTCCAATACCAGCAAAGGAATGCCTCAGTAACAGAACAGATGAATTTGCCAGTGGGAATGAAGGCAAATGGACAAAAATCAAAATCTTCTTTATTCCATGTCCTTCTATGTGGGTTGCCACCAGAAGTTATAGCCCAGGTTTAAAGTGGCTCTTCCCACATCAAATAATCCAATAAAGAAAATGCCTCAGAGATCTGCACAACTGCTTGGGTCATAGTTAGTTATGTATGTAGTCAAGTTGACATGAAAATTAGCCATCACATTATTGCATATGGGGAGTTTGCACAACTTGTTTGCATAACTGAGTCTCTTACTCATTGTCTATACCTCCCTATTCCTCCCGTGTGTCTGAATCACCACCATTATATTTCCTCTATATGACTGGCTATTTTAGATATGAGGTATTTTAAATGTCAGTCTTTAGATAGTTGTCTTCATGCTCCTGATTTTTTTTTTTTAGTTAGCTCAACAGCCTTCAGATTCATCTGTATTTTTACAAGTAGCAAGATGTACATCTTTAATAAAGGTAAAGACTAAGTATTATCAAAGTCTAAGGTGTAACACAAATCTTAACAGGTCTTATTAATAAAATCTCAGGAGCAAGGTATTGGGGTGAATTCTGAAAGATCAGAGAAGCAGAGCAAGCCACAGCTAACTCACCTCACCAACTTCTCAGCTGATCTTGTTTCCTCAGACTGAAAGCCTTTGAGTCTTCATCCGAATTGATCTCAGCTGAACTGCTGCTAAAAAGCTTAAAAGCCTCTAGTTCCTGGTCTTCATGCCTTATATACCTTTCTGCTTCCTGCCATCACTTCCTGGGATTAAAGGCTTGTGTCTTTCCCAAGCAAGACATGAGACCTCAAGTGCTGGGATTAAAGGTGTGTGCTACCACACCTGACTGTGTTTCCAGTGTGGCCTTGAACTCACAGAAATCCAGACGAATCTCTGCCTCCCAAGTGATAGGATTAAAGGTGTGTGTTCCACCATTGTCTGATCCCTATGTTTAATATAGTGGCTGTTCTGTTCTAAACCCCCAGATAAGTTTATTGGAGTACACAATATAGAAACCACATTGTAGCACAAATAAAAATATCACCACATTTAGGCAATTGTACTTATTGCTGTTTGTATCAAGTTACTGGGATCAGTGACTTAATGATAGGTATGCTTCACCACTGTGTGCATTGCAGTGCATAATACTGTGTCAACAGCCAAAAAATGGAAATCATCCCCCCTTCTTAACGACATCATGTCTGCAAGGATGGGAAAATAATCAAATCTAACCTCAAAATATATTTACACAAATTTATCCAAATCAGTTCACTTGACCTTATATATTCTTTTTAATACTCATGTATTAACTTCTCCTTCATATACTTGAAATAGAGACAAAATTATTTCTCTTTTTTTCATTTCCATTTAATTTAGGAATAAAACTTTAGGGCTCCAACTCAGAGTGGAAGATATTTATTGCAAACTCCTGAGTGCCAACTATTTGAAGAAAAGCCAGAAACAAGATTTGTTTGTTAAGAGTCTCCTTGTTAATATCTATATCTATTGTCCACAGCCAATTTACATTGATAGCTTAATAGAAGTAAACTCTGTTTTCCTTACTGAAAAAATATCTGTATAAGCTCATTGTAATATGTGGTAAATTTTATTTTAGTTTCTCCTAAGACATAGAAAATAAGGTGAAATTAAAGTAAAGACTGTTGCTGTTGTTTTATTGTATCCTTTTCAATTACTACATCATGATTTAAAATACTTAAAATAATCTATATATTAGCTACGTAGATTAAGGAAATTAAAGTGGAGTTTTTTTTTTCTTTTCTATGATGAGCTCTAATGTATGACAAATGCCAATTAAAGCTAGGTTATTTATTTTGCATTATATCAGGAATCCTCCAGTAAAATGGAACCTTAAAAAACTGTCTACACACTATTGCAAGGTGAACCTTCAACATGAGAAGTGTGTACCACCACATGGATGTTAATGTAAGAACACAGAACCAGGACTAACTGAAATGTAAGAGAAAGTGGGTAGAATTTTTAATGAAAATTATCTATGACCATGCTTCATAAAAGGAAGTTTTTACATTTAGATGGTGCATGTGAAGGAAAAATAAGTAATTTGGAGTCTGATTTGGTTGTCACATTTCTTCTCTGGGTAGAGCAGTGCTGTGTGGAAGTACACTTTAAAGCAACTTGGATTTCTATGTGCAACCACTACCTTCAGCTAAGAGAACTAGTACATTTTGAAGCATTTAATAATTAAATTATGTATATTATAAATAATGTATGCATATGCAATTTCATATAATAACAAATTAATAAATAAATTTAGACATATTTACAAGTGAGAAACACTTACAACCTTCATTAAAGCCTATATGGTAATTTTTCCAAGCACTGATAGCATATACTGAAGATAGGGATGTGTGTCTAATGTCCATCATGTTTTGGATTTGGAATAACAAAGTAGCTAGGCACACAACTTTCTGATGGAAAACACTCTCTGCCCTCTTGGCTGCCATTTACAGCCATGTGATAATATTCTGCCAATTAAGATCTTGGAAATGGCTGTGGGTCATTTCCAGGTCTTTTCTGGTTAACAATAAGAAGTGTTCTCTCCAGATTGTCTGTTCCCACCAGTTTCTCACAAAGAGTGAAAATGTATGTGCTTCATACATACAAAACTCATGTTAGACTCTGAAGACAAAGCCTGAAACATAGGTCAGTGAGTTAGCCTAGCAAAAGGAAGGATCTGGATCCAATCCTCATGAACACAAGGCCTCCAATTTTTGTCTCTAGGACATTATTTTTAATAGAGTAGACAAATGACCATATATGCTATTTAGCATACTACATCCCTGACTTCTTTCTTTTCTTCCTCACTACCTTAGTCATATGCATAGTTTATTTGGTTGGATTTTGTCAGTTAATATAAAACAGCACAAATTTTCAAGTGTGCTAATAGAATACACAAATCTTCATTGAAGAATGAACAATGCATATATTGGTGCTGGTATGCCTATAGTATGTTTTTTATTTAATTCAATTATATAACTTTATTTGGAAGTAAAAAAGTTGCAGGATAAAATTAAAGAGAACTAAAAAATAAACAAAGACTGAAAAAATGCTAATAAAATTTACATGATTATCAAAGGTCTGAAGTAGTACTTTGACAGGGAGCTTAGATCAGAAAGTCTCTAGGAAAATATATGAGTGAAGAAGAGCATTCCATGCCTACCCTAACCTGAAGAGTAACTTGAGGTTCCCAAAATTCAGTTGCAAATACATCTGAATTTGGAATAGTTATCATCAGTATGTAATTGAATATGCATGCATTTTTATAATATCAAGAAATCTATTATCAAGTACTACAGCCATTACTAAAATTGGTGAAGACTAGAAACTACTATGTTCGTGCAACACCTATAAAGGAGCTGAATGTGATGATACAACATAATTCCAGCACTCGGAAAGCAGGATGTTAGTGACAAATTCAAGGCCAGCCTGCTCAATAAAGTGACTTCCAAGCAGCTGAAGCAATGGGGTGAAATGTGAACTTTTTTTCAAAGAAAAAAGAAAAGACAAAAAAGTGGAAACAATAAGAGAAAACTAGAAGATTGAGTGTAGAGAATTTGTTGAAGAAGAAACAATGACCAAACAGTGAACACAAGATACCCAGGTGATCCAAGCAATGCCTTCAACCTCTGGAAAGACAGACCTGTGTAGATAATTTGTCACATCTATTCTCAAAATTCATTGGGAATTAAAATAAGGACTCATATTGCAGGCAATAGCATATATTGATTAAAGTAGTAGGCAAAAAGGAATTTCTTTTTCTCTAGTAGCTGTAGACAGTGGGACCCATCACTCATATTCGCTATTTACACAAGGGTTCAAATATCTAACACCCTACACATTGTGTTATAGGTTGTTGTGAATAAGCACTCAGCCAACTGAGCTTCCCCTAGTCAGAAAGGGTGGCACTGAAAGATACTGACCTTGTATATAACTTGGTCTTAATAAATAGCAGGTTCTATCTGACCCTTTCAAATTTACTTCAGATCTAATGATCTAATATTCATGGGTTCAAGAGCCACTCACTTGTTCAAATTACTCACATCTAAGAATTTACTCCTTCTGGGTAAATGATTCCAGATCTCATTGATGGGTCTTTATTTTCCTATGATACTAGTAAAATGACTATGCACTCCCCACACAGTGTTTTTAAGTATGTTATTCCATGAAAATCGGTATGTTTTCCACAAATGCTAAAATATGGGACAATGGGCATCTGTGATGAATTAGCAATCTTTTCTATGATGATGATAGACAGATAGATAGATAGATAGATAGATAAATGATAGACAGATAGTTAATATACAAATAGATGATAAATATATAGATGGTGGATGAATGGATAGATAGATGATAGGTGACTGTTAGATAGAAAGATAGATAGATGATAGATAGATAGATAGATAGATAGATAGATAGATAGATAGATAGATAGATAGATAGATAAATAGAGATAGACAGGTTCTTGATACATATGGTCTAAGGTTTTGCACAAGGTAAGAAACTTATGTTTGGGAAAAAGAATGATTGAGCAGCAGAAACCTTGAGGCAAGACATAAATTCCTCTTTTACTTTCACCTGCCAAAACTCTGTTCATCCTTCAAAAGGCAGATAACTTCTTGTCAAGGTTCTAAGAGTTTTCTGTCATGCCACTGGAGACTTTTAATTTCTGCAGTTCTTATGGTTCACAGATACCACTCATATGCTTTTTGTGTGTATCACAGCTATTTCTAAACACATGGTCTTCTCCAATTACATTTGAATATTCAGTAACATATTTTCACTTTTGGTACCATGTGTCTTCTTTCTCATGTAGATGTGTTTGGAGACTTACAACTTTCTGTTAACAATAAATCTGCTCTGCCCTTCTTCACAGCAAGAGGTGAAGCCATAATGTGACATCTCTCCCTAAGGTTTGGATCCTCTGATCAGTTTTAGTTTGCTTTGTTCATTTGGTGAAAATATTACCAAGAATACACGAGCAGACACATCAGGACAACTTATGCCTCCTTTTTGTCACATGACTTTTCTCTGACCTTTCTTTTTTCTCTTTGAGTGTGATAGGGAATACTGTGAGTACACATGAGAACAACCTTTGGAGACCACATGTTAGAGATGCTAGAATCCTCTTGGGTCCTTGGAGAAGACATACTGTCATTTTCAAATCATCACCTTAGTTCTTATGTGAAAGGAAATCGAGTTGATGTCTTTATTTTTTAGATGAATGACATCTTTTAAAATATTAATTCTGCATATTTTGTTATGGCAGTATTGTCAGCACTACTCTAAATGATGAATAATAAAACATTCTCCAAATGGATGCACAGATATTTGCATAGACTCCTGAGTTAAAGAACTTTTATAGCAAATATTAGGAGTAAGTCAAAAGGAAACAAAGATAAGTGGCATTGTGACATTGATTTCTTAGAAGACCTTAGAGACAGAATGATTGGGCAGGAGAACAAACAAAAAGGAAAAGCTTCAAAACAGAACAAGAAAGTACTCTGCTAGAAGTGACTGTCTAATAAAAGGGAAGAGACTATACCATACTTACCCGTGTCTCTAAATATATATATGCTGCTCACCAAGCAAAGAATACGTTCTTATTTCTCATAGATTAAGGTAAAGTCTGTGTTTTGTGTTACCACTAGATGGATAAAGTTCAGTCCTGATCTTTAGCTGCCACAGTATGATTACAAAGTCACAAGAGTTTATGATATTGATGGATAAGTAAAAACCATGATGGAAGAGCAAACACAGTGGGTGTTAGGTAGCACGTGGAGGTAATAACTATTCTCATCTTAAGGTCAGGAGGTCTTCTCTGAAGATGTTCTTTTATTTTTAAAAAAAATATTTCCTGCCAGGCAGTGGTGGCACATACTTTTAATCCCAGCACTCGGGAGGCAGAGCCAGGCAATCTCTGTGAGTTTGAGGCCAGCCTGCTCTACAGAGCGAGATCCAGGACAGACACCAAAACTACACAGAGAAATCCTGTGTCAAAAAACAAAAAACAAAAAACAAAAAACAACAAAAATTTCATTTAATTTTAAAATTACAATATATTTACATAATTTCCTGGCCCTTCCTCCCTCTAAATCTTCCCATAGTCCTCTTAATGTGATCCTTCAAATTCATGGCCTCTTCTTTTGTTAATTGTACTGCATGCATGTATTTATATGTAAACACATATATATTACAAAATATAACCTGCTTAATTGGTATAATGTTACCTGTAATTGTGATTCTGGGGCTGATTATTTGGTGCTGATTTTTTTTTAAGCTGTGAAGTAGGTGACTCTCTATGTGACCAAAGAGGGGAAACAGAGGCATCCAGGCAGTGGCACCGGGTCCGGTGCTCATTGCATGAGTTGGCTGTTTGAAACCTGGGGCCTATGCAGGGTCCCTTGGCTCGGCCTGGGAGGAGGGGACTGGACCTGCCTGGACTGAGTCCACCAGGTTGATCTCAGTCTGTGGGGATGGCTTTGCCCTGGAGGAGATTGGAATCGGGGGCGGGCTGGGGGGGAGGGTGAGGGGGGCGGGAGGGGGGAGAACAAGGGAATCTGTGGCTGATATGTGGAACTGAATTGTATTGCAAAATAAAAATTAAAAAAAAAAAAAAGGCATGTGCCACCACCGCCCAGCTAGGAGTATATGTTTTAATATATTACATTTTAATTATAAAAAAATAAAAATAAAAAAAAATAAAAATAAAATGAAAACTCAGATAAATAAATTAAAAAAAAGACTATGAAATAAAAATATCGGAACAAATAATCAAAAGAAGCAAGAAAGCGTTATACCAAGAGATGAAGAATAGCAAAAAGCAAAACAACAATATTGTCAGCAGCTGAGGAAAGTGATATTCCTGAGTGATGAACCATAGTAAATTTTACATCACAAACTCAGACCCACATGTAAGTGTATACACACACAAGCACACACATACACACAAGAACACATTTCCTCAAATAGTATTCACCCTACATGTGGGTGAGGTTTAGTTCCTCTTTTCTTTCCTTTCCACGTTTGTTTCTTTAAAAATATTGCATTATGACTCATTAGCGAATTCATTGACAAATATTTAAAATGTGAATAAACCCGGGCAATTATTTTTAAATTATTTCTAGACTAGAGAGTTTTTAATCAATCCATTAAATTGAGGGAGGTAAGAGCAAATAAAAGGAGTATATCTTTTTCTTAAAATAATCTCTCAATCTGTATTTCCAGCAAAAATGGGATGAAGTCAAGAATAAATTTACAGATGGTGATTTCTAAACTAAAACCCATATAACGCACATGAAAAGAAAAATGCAAGGAAAAGTTAAGTGATGAGTTGACCTTCAAGATGTGTTTCAAATATGTTCTCAAAGGACTTTTCAGTACCATATGGTGGAGACAGTCATACCTTTCTACATGTATTCAGTACTACATTTAATATTCCCTGCTAAAATGACTCAGGATTTGCGGGGTATCAGAGTTAAAGCTACAGCAGAACATCAAGCACTGTGTAGAAATGGAGCCTAATATTACAACAGAGAAGGTACTTAGAAGGACCTCAGCAGCAAGGCTGGAGATGTCTAATATAAAGAAAGAACATCCTTGTTGGGGTATCGTTTCCAGCTCTTACCTGGTAGTCTACTGCATGACTCTCATCCTCAAGGGGTTTGTGCAAACCCACTCCCTGGGGAATCACCGAGCTACTTCTTCCTTAGTAACCTTATTGCAATGAACCACGTGGTTCTTCTACTTACTCTCGGTGTTAGTTTAAGTTTGGGAGTTACTGCATACAAGTTTCTCCACATATTTGGCTTGCCACTATAATGCATATGCCTTTTTTCCCCTAAAATTCCCACTAGGAATACTAGAGTCTTTTCAAACTTAGATTGAGCTGGCTGGGTCAAACTCAACATCTGGGGAAGGACCTCTTCTTTGGCAACCATTGAACAACCCTGGATGCCAACTGGCCTCATCCTAGGAAGATCACTGGTCTGAGGTTACACTCAGTGAAAACATGTGGATATGCTTAAGTATTTCAGTATGTGATGCAATTAGACCCTATCTACATGGGCACATAATAAAGGAAGCTATTAGCAATTTCCCACTTCATGTCATCAATCAATAGCCAAAAGTATGTGTTTTATGTGGCAAAAAAAAGACTGAGACAGTAATGTTGGAAAAGCAAGATATTATGAATTCACAAATGAATTATTTGTGAATACACATGTTAGAAATGCTGATCTTTTTAAAACAGTTTTCTCTCTTAATAACCTGAACATATAAGTCTAAAGTCAGCATTGCACATTAGAGAATGTATTGGGCATTGTTACCTGATTATTCTAGTTAATTCGTTAGTTATCAGCACTGTGTAATAAAGAAGGGAGGGAAAACAGAGGAAGGGAAGTAGGGAAGGAAGGAGAGGAAAAGAGAAGGAAAATTGGAAGGAGAAAGAATGGAAGGAGAGAGGCAGGGAGAAAAAGAGAGAAGGAAAGAGAAAGGAAGGAAGGAGGAGATAAGATTAGAAAAAGAAAGGACAAGAAAGGAAGGAGAGAGAGAGAGAGAGAGAGAGAGAGAGAGAGAGAGAAGACAGAAAGGGCAATGAAAACAGTCCATGGGATACAATTGGGTACTGTCTAAGGACACCTGAAAATCAGCCACTGAGCATATTTTAAGACTTTTCCCTCTTCAGTTACTTATCTAAATTCTGCTAAGTTTTCTTTATTTTCATTAAAAAAGAAAGTCTGTATTTAGGCACAGAATTCCGTAAAGAAGCTATTGGGAAAGCCAGAAAACCCATAAAGCCAGGAATATATTGAACACTGAAAAGGCTGCGCTATTTGTAAAGGTATCCTATGGGTTGCCTGTAAAATCTCTAAGGTTAAGAGGTACAGATGGATGGATAGAGGGCTGTTACAGCTAATCTTGGTTGTCAACCTGACTACATCTGACATCAGCTAAGCCCCAAGCAGCTGAGCACCCCTGTGAGAGATTTACTTTATGGATTATTTAGGGTGAGAAGCCCCACCCCAAATCTGGACTACATCTAGTGGCAGCTTATAAAAATTACATGAAGAAGGAAGCTTGTTTTCCGCTTCATTCTCTCTGGCAGGTTCACCTATCATGCTGTGGGGGCATTCCTTTGCTGATGTTAGCCCCCATTTCTTTGGGATTCTAATGTAGACAGAAGATAGGAAGCCCTCTAGGACTTACCTGGGACTCTAGCACCAGATGGGACTGCAGAGATGGGACTGCAGAGACATCCATCCAGTTCTGTTGACTGATCCTTGGCCTTTACCTGGTAAGGCAGCTGTTGTTGAGCTACCAAGACCACAGCCTGCAAGCCACTCTAACAAATCCCATGTATGTAATATATGGATAGATAGATACATATGGATGGAATTAGACTTTTCTCTAAAGGAACAGAACTGGCCCTAATACAGTGGCCTATCTTCGATATCCAGAACCCATGACTCTGAGTTTAAATTTGACACACTTCTTTCCTATCCACTTAGATAATTCTTTCTGAAGGTGCATGAATATAAGAATGTGCCAAGCTTATCTTAAATTTGTAATACGTTTGTGACTCTGTCTGCTCCATAGGCATTGCTCATGTGTCAGGGAGGATTGATTTATGGAGAAGCAAACACAACGCAATCCTCACAGCTCAAGGGAAGAGGAATGTGATTATCATTTCAGACATTTGAGAGGATTGAAGACTAGTGATGAGTAAATCTCAGAAGGCCATTGCTGGATGCTTTGTAGAAATCTTTGGAATCATACCTCAGCCTGTGAAAATTGGAAGATGTCTACTGACATCTTTTTCTCATCTGGTTGCTTCCAGCCAGCCTGGAAGCCCCTGCTTCAAGGTCTTGGCACTGACGCAGGAATACAATTCCTCTTGGGGAGAAGGGGACAGGATTATCATTGTAGAGGTGGCCTGCAGCAAAACTGTGCTCTGGGTGAAGTTTCCTTTGACAGCTTTCCAGCAATATTCCTTGGCTATTTTAAAATCCACCGAGTTTTCCGTGCATAAAAGTACCTGTGATTTATGCATTTTCCAACTCGATTTTATATGTTAATAGGAGAGTCTGGGGAGATACTAAGAAAGTGAAGACTTGGAGACATGAAGTTCAAATGCTATACCATGCAAGTGTTGGGTTGTCTTCTTAGGAGAGAAAATTGCTAATGCTTTTCACTTTTCTTTTCCTTCTGTTACTTTCTGTTAGTCTGGAGTGCAATCCTCTTCTCCTCAAATCTCAGCCATATTGAATGTTCTCAGTTTCCTTAGACTGATAGGACAATTTTTTGACATTTCCTCCTCCCATATTCAGCTCTGCTTCTGCAAAGTTACTCCCTCCATTTCCCAGTTCGGGAGCTCAAATGAGGTAGTATTGGCTCTCAGAAGGCATCCCATACCTTCCATACTTAAAAGTCCATTGCAATGGAAGCCTTATCCATCTATGTGTCACTGCCTTACTCGTAGACCAGCTGTAACCAGTGTTCTAATTATGTTTACATGTCTCTCTATGTCTTTTCTACCCCCTACTATAGTTTTCTCAAGGCCTTATACTGATCTTAAATTAGATTGCTTGATATTTGTGAAACATTAAAACAAAAAAAAATGTCTATTTATCTTTTCGTATTCAAGGTACCGAAGTTGGCAGGTCCTTCTGGAGTTTTGAAGAAATAGTCAGGATTTGAGTAGTCCAAGGTATATTTCTCTTGAAATGTCTTCTCATTTTTCCCAAATAGTAAACTTTTTTGTGTAGTTATATAATATTTTAACTTATTCTTTGAGAATTTAATGCTTGTATATCATATATTTCCATAATATTCACCCCACATAATATTATCCTCCAAACTTCAAATCCTTTTAAAATATTTTTATAACCTCCCAAGTCCACTTTGAATTCTATATACTCATTGGTATGGACCATCCACTGGAGGATGGTCTGTCAGCCAGGACTTATACCCCTAAAGAAAGCTTATTCTGTTCTTCCTTGCATCCACCAACTCTCAGTAGCACCCCAGCTTGTGGTGGTCCTTTGTATATTACACCCCAATCTATGGTAGAATATTGACTGGTTTGACCTTGTGCAGGTGTGGTTCAGGAAACTATGGCTGTGAGTTTTTAAGTGCAAGGGTCCTGTCATGTCCAGAAGATATAGTTTCATGTCATGCTCCCTGACCTCTGGCCCTTGCAATCTTTCTGCCTCTTCCTCTGCAATGATCCCTCATACCTATGGGGAATAATATCCTATTTATATCTGAGCACTTCACAGATACTTACTCTCTGCACTCTGCCTTGTTGTGAGTCTGTTTCATAAAGATGCTTCACACATGAAAACTAGTAACTACATTAGTCTATGAGTAGAGAGATACATATTTAAAAAAGAGTTTAGTATTACACTCATTTAGGAAAATGATATGGTGTATGAGCTCACTAACAATGTGTTCTTAGCCAGGAACCTGAAAGATCCCTACCTGGTGATTTGTTTTCATGGTATCAGAATGTGCTTATGCAGGAAGCTGGGCAAGAAAAGCAATAAATAGTCTTAATTAGCTGTGAAAATTTATAGCTATAATAATAACCATTCTGGCAAGACATGCCCACATGTGTAATAGTGGCATTAATGTTATAGGTAGAATAACCAGCTGCTTCCTGATCAGATTCAAGGAGGAATATTATTCCACAGGAGGAATCTCATATCAGATACTGTACATTTTTAGAAATACTATTGCTTTTATGAATTTACTTATAGATTATTAGTAAGGGAGTAGGGATGGCATGTGGCATGGCACAAATGTAGAAGTCAGAGGACAATTTTCAGGAATTGATTCTCTCTTTCTACTAAGTGGATCCTGAAAATTGAACTCAAGTTGTTTGGCAGCAAGCACTTTACCAACAGAGTTTTATTTTAATTAATTAATCCATTTATTTATTTATTTATTTATTTGTTTATTTTGGTTTTTGAGACAGGGTTTGTGTAGTTTTGGAGCCTTTCCTGGAACTCACCGAGATCTGACTGTCTCTCTTTCCCGAGTGCTGGGATTAAAGGCATGTGCCACCACTGCCCGCCCAACAGAGTCATTTTAATGGACCATAAATAAGAAATTTTCTGAGCAAAGGAAATTTAGAGCACAAGTATGAGTTACAGCAAAAACCAAGAAATTAACATAAGGATTTTGCCGAATATATTTAAAATACTGTCTTACTCAGGAGAATCTCACAGATTGTTCTTACAGTAATTTTTACTAAAGTGACAGTTACATCAATTCCTTTGTAAAGTTAGACTCTTTGGCCAGACACCGAAGAATACAGAGAACAAGACTCTGAGGCAGGAGATGAGAGTCCAAAGCCCAGCGCACAGTTCTGTCAACAACAAATATTCCAAATCTCTTCCCAACTCTTTACATGCTTATTCTGCCACATTACTGCTCTCTTTGGCTAAGGCTCTGTCCGATGGTGGTATCACCTTTAACATGGAATTCTTATAGTAGCAACCATGTCTACCAACATTACCTGTAGTTTCACTAAGATTACAGTAGATAGTCAATGATTCAGTAAACAACCCACCAAAGAGTCTCAGGTATGTCATCTTAATTGAATTTAGTGGGTCGAACACTGAAAAAGATAAGAAAGTAGAAGAGAGACTTCTTGGGGAAGCATAGGTTTTTAGTGGAAAAAACGAGGGGAAGCAAGAGAGAATAATGAAGGCAAAAATTACTAAAATTCATTTTATATATGTATTTGTGTGTGTATGTGTGTATAAAATTTAGAAAAGAGGAAACTTTAAAAGGTGGTCACAAAACTAAACACAATAAGGATCCCACTGGAGTTTGTTTTCTTAAGAAGGCTGAGTTATTATTTAATAATAAATCATAAGGCATCAATATTATAATTTTTTGATGAATAATATAACACACCAATTTCTCCATCAGCAAAATAAAGCTATTGTTGGTGACTTCCCGGAGATATTTTGAGGGCTAGGGGAAATCACTGTACAGTGGTTGGCATTGGTAAGCAATTTAATATTCTTGTGCTAATGATTATTATTTTGAAACATTTTGTGATTCTATAAACTTTATTATATTACTAAAAGGATCCTTTCCCTTGTGCTATATGGACCCCACTTATTCAACTATATGTATTTCCAAAAGCTTGATGATTTCCAAAAAATAATTTTTCCCCAAATTTGTATAAAATGTCTGTCTTGTTCTAGCTAATGCATTTCATGGTACCAGGTAGTAGAATTTAGCTTAAGGAACAAGTAAAGTCTTGAGAAACAAATATATGACCTAACAAATATCTGCAGTGAAGACCTAACAAATATCCCCAGTGGTTATGTTAAGGGCTTGTGACAGTGGATCTAGAATTTCTGTGGCTCAGTAGTAGAGAGGAGGAAGTTGGGTTTTGCATCCACAGGTTTTACACAGAGGCAGATCATCTGATGGCTGGTGCAGCCTTGGAGGAGGCATGAGGGAAGCAACAGAAGGAAAAATGTCCTGTCTTTCATGCTTAGCAGAAGAAAAAGTGGTATGGTAAATGATGCATGCCTCTAGCATGTAACAGTGGTGGCCCTCCGGGCTCGTCAGTTAAGTCCAGCATCTCCAGTAGAACATTTCAACAACTTCGTCAGAACTACAACATCAGTGAGGCCCTGAAAACCCCGAAATTAAAGATAAAAGATTTGAGCAACACAATTAACTTCCACCAAATATATTGCATGTAAATGCAAGCATATGTGTGAGCATTCTATATTTTTGCATATGTATTGAATAGTTATAAACTTAGCAAAGGGATATGATTGTTTCATTAAACATCAAAAATATACTTATATGTAGATCTATTGTTTCATTCCATAATAAAATGAAGAGACACTTGCAAAACTGTAATTAGAAATTTTATATATTTTTGAGTTTAAAATGTTTGAAATAATTTCAAGTTTAAATAACAGATCATAAGAAAAAGTAAGTTGGGGCTAGAGAGAAGGATCAGCAGTTAAGAGCACTGACTGTTCTTCCAGAGGTCCTGGGTTCAATTCCCAGCAACCACATGGTGGCTCACAACCATCTGTAATGAGAACTGGAGCTCTCTTCTGGCCTGCAGGCATACATGCAGGCAGAACACTGTATACATAATAAATAAATCAGTCTAAAAAGAAAGAAAAAGTAAGTTGCTAAAATCTTTTAAAAGGGTACATATAATAAATAACTTGTAAGGTTTACTTTAAGACTTTACTGAATAGACATTTATTATAAAATTATTGTATTTAGCCTAAGAAAAGAAAAAATTTACCCATTTAAGAGCTATAGTCAAAGATAGAACAATAATCAATGACAATTTTGTAAGCAAGGAAATAAAAGTACACAGAAAAATTAAAAACATACAAATAAAAATAAGAAACATTTTAAAAAACACAAAAGTTTATTCTCATACAACTAACAAAATATTCAAAGATATGGTATAAGACAAAACAAAGAAAAACAAATAAAAATAACTCAGAATTAAAACTTCAGTGAATATTTAAAAGATAAAATATAAGTATAAGGCATAAAATTGGGATATAAGCAAGTAAAATTTGTAGGAAAAAACTAATGTATGTAAATAGAACCAAGAAGAAACAGAAACCCTAAGTAGTCATATATAAATAAATTCTACCAATTATTAAAAATTCTTCACAGATGTTAAAACATAAGTTTTGATTACTTTTTTTTATTTTTAGAAAAAATCAATTAATGGTCAAGAAAAAATTCTATATGTGGAGGATATTTGCATTAGATAATTTTGTTTTACATTAATATAATTCCTTAAAAGTTGAACAGTGAAAGGCATACTTGATCTGATAAAAAAAATCATATCTAAAATGTAAACATTTTAATGGAAAATATGCACACTACTTTTACCTGGATGCCATAGCTGTGGAAGCTCACTATGCAACTGTGGATTTCATTTTTGTTTTTTTGTTCTCACTCATCTGAGGCTTTTATTATTTCCATACCTTTATCAGTTGATGGTTTCCAAACTCCCTAGAAGACATGACTTCATACTGTTATAAGAGTCTATCCTAATTGTTGGCCGTTTCTTAGTACAGCCTGTTGCCCCCACTCTTGGATGCCCATCAGAACTGGATGGTAATGCCCTATTGCTGGAGGCACTGCACACTTTGGTTGTAGGACATGGAAAGAGCAAGTTAGAGCGAAGCTGGAAGCATCTTCCCTATTTACAAGCACTCTGAGATGCTGTACAGGCTGGCGAGGGAGAAAATTCAATCAACAGTCTGATCCAGCTGTGAATCTAGTGAGCTACAATAATGGCCTGCCAGGCAAGATGTACCCTCTAGTGAAACAGTGGGATGACTATTATCGCTGTAACCTATTGCTTTCTAATTAAATTTGGGGCCTGCTCCACAGGAACTCAGGTCTGGCCCAGTAAACCCAGTCAAAAGACCTGGCTGGAGAGATCATACTTCCTCTGGGGAAAATTACATCCTTTATTTTGCTATATGACCATGTTATCGAACTACCTTCTAAATCTGAATGTCTACATCCAAAGATTAGTGTTGTACCCAGTCTTCACTAAGGATGCTTCTTACTGCAGTAGGAAGCATTTAATAAAGACATATGTATAAATTGTTTTGGGGTTCTAATAAAGAAATCTATATAATTTATGTTGGGGTTCTTGGCAATAAATGGAACATCTAGCTCAACCCTTCTAAAGTTCAGAGAACATTGCTAAAAGAGGAAATGGGAAGAATGTAAGAGCAAGATCAAGGGAGATATAAGCAAAATTGAACTGCTTTCAAGACAAGACATAATGCGTTCATGAACCCTCTGCAGCTATGGTTAATCTACATGAGACCCACATATTATTGGATTCAGCAACATTCCATCATGGATGAGATTTCTCCACTCCTTGAGAGACCAATGACAGTGAACAGTTCGAGTGGTAGGAAGCATCATTTTCTTTCGTGGTGTCATTGATGTTGTTCCAGTAAATAACCTCCTAGGCACACTCTGGAAAGAAATTCTTAGTTAAAGACAGTGGGTTATTACCAAAAGGAAGACATAAAATTAGGTGGAACACATGTCGCTGAAAGTGGTTAAAGATGAGAGAGGGTATGGGCTAGAAATCCTGAGTTCCTAGTCCTCTTCCCAGTCCTCAAATCAACTTCTTTCTACCATAGAATTTAATTCCAAAACCCAAAGCTTGTAAGAGAACTGCAACACTAGAGGGTGTTGCCTGCTGCAGCTTGGAGCTTTCTGAGGCTTTCTAATTAGCAAAGATGCAGAATGCTAGAATGAAAAGAACTTCTTGCCTATCCATTTGTAGCTGAAAGTTTTCCTGTGTCCCAGCCTGCCAGCGGTCAGGACAAATCTCTCCCACTTGCATTCCCAAAGTAAACACATGGATGCTTATATTAATTATAACTGCATGACCATGGCTCAAGCCTTTTGCTAGCTAGCTCTATATCTTAAATTAGCCCATAACTATTAATCTATGTACTGCCACATGTTCCGTGGCTTTACCTGTATCCCATTACATGTTGCTCCTTGGGTGGCTTGCTGGCATCTCCTCCCACCTTCTTCCTGTCTCTCTCTTTGAATTTCCCTGCCTCTAAGCTGCCTTGCCATAGGCCAAACGGCTTTATTTATCAACCAATCAGAGCAACACATTCACAGCATACAGAAAAACATTCCCCCATCACCCACTCACTATTCTGACCTAGATAGGGCAAAATGATACACTAGCCATCTATTTTGTAACAAATGCAGTCCAATTAGGTGAATTTGGGAACTGAACTCCTGACACTTTGCTTAAAAGTGGTCCTAATATTTACTTT
This sequence comes from Peromyscus eremicus, assembly GCF_949786415.1. Taxonomy (NCBI): domain Eukaryota; kingdom Metazoa; phylum Chordata; class Mammalia; order Rodentia; family Cricetidae; genus Peromyscus; species Peromyscus eremicus. The sequence goes on from NC_081435.1 coordinate 18,316,615, forward strand.
AGTTGATGGGAACTGTAACTAGAGAACCTAACTCATAGAAGAAATGTGAAGGGGTAGGAAAAGAGTGTCATACCACTTTGTCCTCTACTCTGTCTTCTAAGCTCACCATTTTTCTCTCTCAATTGTTTATACCTTAGCTTGGTTCTTGCTCTACAAAACATTAACTTTGTATGTGTGACTAATTTACTTTATACTGGGGGTGGGGTGGTTAAATGCCAGGTATATCATCATTGTAACAATTATCTTTGGTACCTACAGGCACAATTGAGAGTCATTAGGGCAAGAACTGAGTTTTGTATCTGCTCTTTTAATTCTGAAATACATGTCTCTGGGCAAAATCAACCCCATAAATGTGCAGTTTGTTTGTTGAAGAGTTGTTTTCATAATGCCCCTTTCCAGGAGTAAGAACAGGTATGAATTTCCTAAAATAAATGTGATATTACTGTTATTTAGATGCTAAGAAGAAATTTGGGGAATTGAATATTTCTGACATTCTAATATTATCACACCTCATTTCATCCATCCTCTTATTTGTCAATCCACTTACTGTCCAATGGAATGATCCCAATATCATCATGTCTGGTGCTCAGAATGAAGGTAAATTCCTAAAATCTCTTGCATTCAATGAGATGACAATGTAATACACCACATGTGTAATGTGTTGCAATTTTGATGTACCTAGGTGCGATGGCTATTCTTGGTTGGTTGTGAACTTCACTACATCTGGATTAAACTACAATCCAGAAATGGAGGGTACATCTATGATCCAGATCTTGAGGCAGGAAGACATAGGCTTTTGATCTGGATCTTGAGGTGGGATGATAAAACTTTAATCTGGCTACTCCTGCTGGAAGCCTATATAAAGACCATAGAAGAAGGGAAGGTTCTTCTTCTTTGTCTGCTTGTCTTTACCTTGCCAGCACTAGCATTGGAGATTACTTTTTCAGGATTCCAGCATATACAGAATACCAGCTAAGATGCCCAGACTTGTGGATTGTGGGAATTAGCAATTGCTAGATTATTGGAAGTTTCATTCATAACTAGCCATTACAGGATTCATTGGACTGCAGCCTGTAAGTCATTCCAATAAATTCACACACACACACACACACACAAACACACAGACACACACACACACACACACACACACACACACATATATATATATATATATATATATATATATATATATATATATATATCTCCAAAGTTTGGCGAATGAAAGATCAACTCAAGCTTTGTGCATTTCATTGGTTTCTGAGAGCAGACTGTATTCAGGAAATAGTGTGGAATACATAGTCCTGGACAGAGGAACTGTGGGCCAAGAAACTAGAAACTCCATGCTGTGTATCTCATTTCTGCTTTGTCTCTGCAAGAAAGATGGAGCAATAAAAAAGCCCTCTGCTTGGAAGGAGGTGACAGTTGGGGCTGGAGAATTATTACAGAGGAAGAACAAGAGCTAGAAAGCAAGCAAGCTGGACAACAGGAATTAGGACTGCCCCCAAACAAGCTGTATCAAGTTTACAAGGATCTATAAAACTGGTCTTGTCTAGGTCATGATCCACAGGCCACAAGCATTCATTTTTCAGTAAATACATTTTTGAGTCTTGGTATTTTAGATGCAGTAAAGAAACACAAAACTGGAGATGGTCAGATCCTAGCACCTTGGACTCATGTCTTCAATCTTAATCTAAGCTTCAGGTCCTCCTCTACTGAAAAGAAAGTGATAACTTCTGATCACCTTGTAGAATTTCTGCAACAACCACATGTATTGTGATTGTTAGTTAGTTTTACTGTTAAGATATTACTACATTTCTTAGAATGAATAGACCTCTGATTTAATATGCAACTTCAATCACTTTCCAGAGCAAACATTTCAATCAAAATTGACTCTCTTTGCTTGAGGGCAAGAGTAAAGCGTCTTCAATTAACATCAATTAATGGCTCCTATAGGAACAGCTTTCTTGTGTTAAACGGCATGTTAGGACACTGTGGTCAGACTTGGAAAAGTTATCAATCACAGGGAAAGAAAGGAAATTTTAAAACACAATTCTATCATTCCCAACCTGCTCTTAATGGCTGCAGTCACTATTGTTTTGATTTTATTTTTATGTTATTGTTCACCATTATTATTTATCTTTTTGCCTTTTAAACCCCTTGAGATAAAAATCATTGTCTACATAATTTTATTTTAAATTCTCATCATAGATTGCTACACATTGTAGCCACACAATTCAATTTTGTGTATACCATTGAAAATGTTCAAGAGTCCATGGTATCAGCAGTCATTGGCAAGATAATTAGTACTCAACAGTCACCAATCATAGATTTCATGGTTTTCAGGAATTGTTTTGCTGTTTGAAGCTCTCTGTCATTCTGCTAATGGATTTGGGATTTTGCAAAGCAGGTGTTCCCTGATAACCCTCAGATGGGAGTGACATTTGGAGGTGTAGAACACCTTTCAAGCAATTTCAATGTCTCCCACTTTTCTTTTCATATTTCATTAGCAATGTGAAACACTTCAAAACTTATTGAATATGTAGAAGAACCTGGATGCTGGGTCAGAGCACAGGAGGCTGCCCTCTGAGCATAGTGTGGTTGTTGCTGTCTTGAAATCAGAAGAGCTGTGATTATCCACAAGAGACAATACCAAGATTGGTTCATAACATTTTCCCCATGGAAGAGAGGAATCACTCAGGAAGCATGTGGGATTGCACATGAGAGACCCATGACAACATACAGTAGGTACCACAGGCTACACAGAAGGCTCTGCCCTCTCTCATGATTTATACATGAATTTAAATTTTCTAGGGAAGGTACTTTTCTTCTGTGGTATAGAAACCAGGAAGCTTGCCATGCTCCTGTAAGTGATTCTTGTTAAACTCACTGGTTAATCTACTTAGACTTGAGTGGAGTCATTGTCTCTTGTTGGTGTCTTATCAGGTGAGTACATATTTGTTCATATCTCCACAAGGAAAGTCACAGCACAGGTCCCTAGAGGTTATGAGGACAGTCACACTCCACAGCCCCTTCCTCTCTTCTACTGTGTTCCCACCTGCTCCATTTGAAACAGTTTTACATGGATTTCAAAGGAATGCAATCTTTTAATTGTTTCACTTAAATTTTTTTATGTGTATATGTGTTTGACTTCATGTATGTCTGTGTGCTGTGGGATAATGCTCTTGTACATTATAAATATTTATCATTCATATTGCTTTAATAAAATGTTGATTGCCCAATTGTGAGGCAAAAAATATAGGTGGGGCAACCAGACTAGGAGAATTCTGGGAAGAAGAAAGGGAATATGGAGTCATGAGCCAGACATAGAGGAAGTAAGATGAGAATGTTGGACTGAAAAAAGGTACCCACCCACGTGGCTAAACATAGACAAAAATTGTGGGTGAATTTATGTGTAAGAGCTAGTTATTTATAAGGCTGAGCAATAGGCCAAGCAGTTTATAATTAATATAAGCCTCTGTGTGTTTATTTGTGATTGAATGGATGTGGGACTGGGTGGGACACAAACTTCCTTCTACATCTATGCATTATTTGCATGCCTGATGCCTCCAGAAGTTAGAAGGAGGTTTCAGATTCTCTGGAACTAGAGTTACAAATGATTGTAAGTAGGCATGTGGGTCCTAGGACTTGAATCTTCATCTTCTAGAATAACAACCAGTGCTCTCAACCATACAACCATCTCTCCAGTCCATGAACACTGTTTTAAGAAGAAATAAAAAAGAACCTACAAAATCTAAACAAATCCTAAATACTTTAGTGCTAACAATCAAGCTAAGGCTTTGCAAAGTAACTTGGTATCCAAGGTCTAAATAAGTATAATATTTGTTCTGTTCCTTCATAGAAGAAGAGAAATAAATGAAATTAATTAGATATAATTTAAAATGATTAATAACTAAAATATGAACTAGAATTATTATATATACATAAGAAATAGAAATATACATGTTATTGTATATTTATTCCATATTTCTGTGCTTTTGTTTATAAGTTTGGACTAATGGGTGTTTATCAACAATGTATATCAACAAATATAAAGCAATGTGGCATTCTATGTCTAATGACAAGATACCTGTGGGAAGATACTCATGGGGTGAAAATCTGCTAAATCTATGAGTGTACCTGATTTTCATCATCCCATTTAGTATTGACTGGCTATACATTTAAGAGGACACATTTCTCTATCCTGTGTCTTTCTGCTGTCCCTGATATATTTCAACTTTAAAGAAACCACACTAGCTGATTTGCTGTATTTTTTCTGCACACAACTGCACTTCCTTTTCATTTTACAATTGTAACTTCCTGGATGGAGACTGTGATATGGATCTCCATGGCCTGTAAGCTAAGATATTCCTTTGAGATTCTTAGCCACCAATTTATTCAGAGGTAATCAACAAGAGGACACTGGGCATCTCATTACTGAGAGCAGGGGTCACTATTCTTTTGGGATATTTAATCTTTATGCCAACTTTGTTCCTGATTAAGGCATAAGAATTGCTCTCTGAGAAAATGCTGTTTAAAAGACCACTTGAAACACTGAGTAAGGTTTGCCAGAGCAGGAACTGGAATACAAACAGCTTAACAATTGCAAGAGGGGGAGTCTACTTGAGAGGGCTCTTCAGTCTAGAGTTAAGAGTGGGCTGATTTGCATGATATATGAATTGTCAGAAGGAAGTTGAAAAGTTTAAGCTTAGGAAAAAGGAAGATGAACTTGAGGTTATCTATTCTATCAGCTGCTTTCAGAGGTTAGAGAAAGTTTACATGTTACCCTTAGTCTCCATTTCCTCATCATCCCAAGAGAATGAACAAGGTCACTTGTATCATTTACCTTGTTTGTATGTGTTCCAGTGTATAGAACAACATAAACCACTAGCACAGTGAGAATCTTGTATTAAGAAGCGAAGCAGGGTGCCATTGGGTAGAGATGGGCAAAGCAGTTGATTGTGAGTGGGATCAGGAGCCTCTGCAAGGAATGACCAGTGTGTGCTGTGTTAGGTGATAGTGTGGCTAATAACTTATGCAAGACAAAAAGAACTAATGATGTATGTAGTAGCTCTCATGTGACAGTCCAAATTAGAGCTCTCCTAGTATGGAAGGGGACAGTTATGGTGATAAGGCATACAGTTGGAGTATTGCCCAAATTTTTTGGCTAATGTATGATTTGGGGAATCATCTCAATGTATAAGCAGAGAAACATAGTCTTTGGGGTAGAATGTCTTGGGTTAACAGCCCAGAGGAAAGGAAGAACAATGGCACTGTGATTCAGGAGCATGCAGAATAATGAAAATGCAATGGAGGGAGGAGTGTGCTCCCAATACATTGTATTAAATTCTCAAATAACTGAAAATAAATGGATGAATAAAAAGAAATGTGACAGAAAAATGTGAATTTGGGATAGAGGGAAGAAGGAAAGAAGGGAAAGAAAGAATAAAGAAGGGAGGAAGGGATTAAAATAATATTGCTTTTCAATAGAAACTAATTTCATTGAGAAATATTGAAGAATTCATAGATAAAATTCTAGTTAAGCTTTCAGAAATAACTCAGATACCTGATGTTGTGGTAAAAGAAAATATTCATTGTATTTTATATTTTTGAGACTGGGTCTCTTGTTGTAGCTCAGACTCTTCAGAACTTACTATGTAGCTGAGGATAACCTTGAACTTCTGACTCCATCCTCCTGACTCCATCATTTTAGTGCTGGTTTTTCAGATGACTCAGAACACTGGGTCTATGTGTCTCTCAAACCTGGGCTTCATGCATGCTAGTAGCTAGGTATGTGCTCCACTTTGTAGACAGCACCTCAAGTCTCAGAAATTTTCTTGGCATTAGCAAGTAAAAGACAAAACAAAAACAACAACAACGTGTTGAGTTATTTGTTTAAAAGAACCGAGGAGTAACTATGGAAGTGGGAGCACTTGAGTGAGTGAAAGTAGCTAAGCCAGCCTGGAGCTCGTAAGTGAAAGGATCCCCTAACAGGAGGACAGCTTGTTGGACCAACTGAAATCAAATTACTGAAAACTATGAGTGATAACTAGCACTTTGGGTGGAGCTCCAGTCTCAAAGACATAATTACCATTTCCCTCAGGGATGAATTAGACACCCATCCTGGACACCTTTTCTTTGCTTACTGCTCTGAGAGTACTAGACGACCCTTTGAGATGCAAATCAATAGAACTGTCTAGGTCAACAATCAGGATGTCCTTTTGAAATCTATTGTCAAGGGAGACTTGACAATAGATGGTGGCCCATCTCAGTGTCTCCAATCACGTTACTCCATGTTTCTAATGCTCTAACTTCCAATACTTTCTCATTAGCTTACTCAACATAAAGAAAAAAAATCTGACCTTTGTGTCAACAAATTTGAGTTCAATCGTTTTGCAATCTTGATAGCTGATATAAAGACTACAATGTTATCTAATAAATTCTGTTTATTCCAAATAGCACTTTTTATATGGTGTGGGTTAATAAAACAAACTACAATAAAACTATAAACAAAAATTGATAAAAAAAAAAAAAAAGATCTGCCAACTACTCCTCCTGTGGGGGTGGGAGGGTGGCTGTTCTATTTCCAGGTGCCAAGGGCAAATTAACAGACTTGTTAGTTTTTGAAACTAGATCTCGTGAAGCCAAGGATAACCTTGAATTCCTGATGTTCTTGGTTGTACTTCAGGAGAGTTGGAATTGCCTGCTTTATGCAGTGGCAGGGATGTGAACCCATATCTCTGTACATACCAGCCAAGCACTCTACCAGCTGAGTTCTAGTTCTAGTTTCAAATGTTAGGTTTAAGTCTTCTGGTTCCTGGATTATTTCTAGACAACAATGAAATGGCATGAGCTCCGTGTTCCACACACTCAATTGTTTACTTTATACTAAGTGAAAAATGCAGATGTACGTTAATTCTTCAGATGGACATCTAGTCTTGCCAGCACCATTTGCTGAATGAAAATTATAACTTCTTTGAGATACCACTTCACCCCAGTCAGAATGACAATTTTCAAGAAATCTGAAAAAAGATGTTCCAGATGTTGTGGAGAAAAGAAGCCTTATTAATTGTTAGTGAGAGTACAATATAATAGAACCATTTTGGAAGTCAGTCTAAAGGTTTCTCAAAAATTAAAAAGAGAGCTACCATGTGACCCAGCCATACCATTCCTGGGTATATATCCAAAGCACTCTACATCCTACTACAGGAATACTTGCATAGCCGTGTTTATTGCAGCTCTATGATAGGTAAGCAGCTGATCCAGCCTTCTAAACTCTATGTACATATACAGAATAAAAATTTATTCAATTGTTAAGAAAAATGAAATTTTCAGGAAAGTGGGCAGAGTTGGGAAGTGCAATAGTAAGGTTGGAAAAATTGTAGTCCTTTATATGTGGATTCTAGCCATATATATATATGCATATATATGCATATCCATACATATATATGTGTATATATATGTACATGTTTTACACACACAAGTGTAAGTGTGAATATAACCTAAAATTTAGGAAGGGGACCAAGAAAGGTAATGTTATATGATAAGGGTGGATAAAATGGAGGCAAAGGGACATATGAGTAATGAAAAGGAATATAAAACTGTTTTTCAACTATTTTATTCAACTTCTTGTGTATTGAAGTGGCAAGAATCATATTTATAAACAAAATAATCCAAAGTATATTATTTATTTGAGACAGTGATAGTGAAAACTAGGCTTTCTTTTTAATACCATTTATCCTGAGTGTAATAGGAATTAGATATGACTAGTTACTGAATACATCTATTGCATTGACCCAGGACTGGGAACAGACAGAGGGGTTGGAGAGATGGCTCAACACCATGTACTGTTCTTATAAACATTCTGAGTTTGATTCCAAGAACCCACCTGTAGCTCTACCTCCAGAGGAATCTGATGCCTCTATCTTCTAGCACATGTACTCACATTCGTATTACCAAAACACAGACATACACAACATACCTGCATAATTATAAACAAAATAAATCTTTTTAGAAAGTAATTTTTAAAATTTTGTGGGGAGGGATTTGTAACCTGATTTTTTTCTTCTTCTGCTCTTCTCCCACCCAGAATCCAGATGTTCATCAGAGACTTCTTCTTTGTTATTCAAATGAACTTCTGGATTCCTGGTGTTTGTTCATGCTAAATGCCTTGGCAGTACCAGGCATACAGTCTTGGTGGGAAAACAACTGTTTTCTTTATTAGCCCTTGGAAAAACATTTTGGATGAGAAAGTAAAACACTGTATCAGTTTTCTATGGGAATATCAAGATGCTCATGGGAGGCCTGCCCCTTTTTGAATGGAGATGGAGGAAGAGTAGAAGGGGAGGGAGTAGGTGGGAAGTTGTGTGATGGGGAAGAGAGAAGCGAGGGGAAACTGTGGTTGGTACGTAAATTAAATAGAAAAAAATGTTATTTAAAATGAAAAAAAAAAAAAAAACGTACTGGACAAGAGCCAAATTCTGGTAGTAAGACTTCCATGTATATCAAGAAAAGTTTGTGAGTTATGGTAGGGGCTCCTGCAGTCCATGACCTCACTACTAAATAAGCTTTGCCTTATGAAAATATTCCTAAACATGTGGTAACTGTGCTATGGGTCTGGGCCGTATGATCTACAGGACAGAAATAATGGAGCCTACTATGTATTCTATAGCTGTTAGAAAACAGAGGTGGGGATTGGGAAGGACATATACCATTGCAACCATGACCCTTCTGTTGAGCATCCAGGAAGTCTCTGTGTTGGCCTGAGCTAATATTTCTGAGTGTGCAGTACAAGTGAGAGAACTGACCATGTATTGCCTAGAGAAGATAAGAAAGTTAGGAGACATTTGAATTTATTTTTCATCATTTTTAGGAATATTCACGGAAATGCTAGATTCATCCTCTTTTGCCAGAGAGTGGAAGTATTCTAATGCAGGTTTATGTGTGTGTGAAACTGGTAGATAAATCCTTTATTAAGGTGAAATCCAAGCATGACCATGAACATACGCAGAAATAGAAACTGCTCAAGAACAAAAATATATAAATGTATGCCCTGTATATCTAATCCAGTCTTGTATGTTTTGAAGACTTCATCCAACCATGACCATTCAATAAGTGCATAATTTAGTGAAAAAAAGGATAATAAAAGTATTGTCTGGGTAACTAAAATATACATGACCAGAGACTTTGATTTCTAAGGTGTGAGTTGTGATATGTTTCTACTATGAACAGATTCATAATCATGATGATGATGAGACACAACTATATTAGCTAGCTTGATTAATGCATAATTGAATACACAGTGACTTTGAAGCTATTAAAATATATCACAAATATGTTTTAATACAGTCTCCCAGTTTGTAAGTGTATATAACAATACATTTTAGAGACATTTCATTACTTTTTCAAATTTAGAATTAAATACCAATACTGACATAGAGGAGAGGCATAATGGTATATGCCTTTAATCCCAACATTTGGCAGAGAAAGGTGGATCCATGAGTTTGAGACAAGCCTAGCTCACATAATGAGACCCTACCTATCTGTCTGTTTGGGTGTCTATTTATCTGTCTGTCTATCATCTACCTATCTCTTGAAATAAACAGACTGGGAGACAGAAATAAATAGAAGTTGCATAGACAAAATTAACATTTAGCCATATTCATTAGCTTACCCATATAATTTGAACAATCTTAATGACTGTATTTGCCTTGATTGCCTGCCATGATTGTTACCTATCATGAAATATATGAACAACAGAACTTCGACTTTGATGTGAATGCTGCCTTGTGTATTTTCTCCATTTCCTGCATCTCATCACCCTTCAATCTTGGTTGAACAACCTACTGTATATGCGAGATATGGTGAAATTAATAAACTTTCAGCCTTATAGAAAATAAATCTGTTAGTAGCTCAAATAAGAGATCATACCTAAGGAATGTATTCTTAAACTTACTATACTGAAAGATATGAATAAGTGCACAAGTGTGTATGCACATGCAGGCCATAGGTCAACCTGGAGGCAGTCTTTGGATATTGTCTTTTTATTGTTTGAGAATTTCATACATATATGTATTTTGTTTGAATCAAATACACCCTTCATTTCTTCCCTACAATTTGTTCCTATCCCTGTTACCACTTCCTCATTATAGTCTTTTTCTTTTCTTTCTTTCTCTTTTCTTCCTTCCTTCCTTCCTTGATTTATTTTTTTATTTTTATTTATTTATTTTGGGGGGGGCAGGATCTCTCCCTGTCCTGGAGTTTGCCAGCAAGCCCCAGGGGTCCCCCTCTCTCTGCCATACTAGCACTGGTGTCTTTAACCACCTGCTAGCATCTTGGCTTTTTTTTTTCCAGATGGGCTCTGGGGCTGAGACTTAGGTATTTATGCTTGCAGTGCATGAGTTTTACTGAGCTCTCCGCAGTCTCTAAATGCTGAAGTCTTTAAAGGACTGCATCCAAGAAAGGAAGTATTTGGGATCCCAGGAATTCATGGCAAGGACAGGGTGTCTACACAGGCAGAGTAATTTTATAAACAGACATGGAGATAAAGTAAATCTAATCATTGAAATCATTAACTAGGAATTTCAGTTGACACACAGACACAGACTCTCTCTCTCTCTCTCTCTCTCTCTCTCTCTCTCTCTCTCTCTCTCTCTCTCTCTCTCACACACACACACACACACACACACACACACTTTTGCAACTATTAATAAGGGTACAGCATCACTCTTATTAAACTTCCTCCTCAAGGACCGGTGTTGGCTAATGATGCACTTCCTGTATTCTCAAGTTGAGCTTCACTACACTGAAATGGGGTTCTCCATGCAATCCTGTCAGAAGAAGGACACAGAATCAAGTTTCTGTGACCCTATAGATTTGAAAATGTTGTGATTGCCGATTTTAACTACCCTTCCCTTATTCACTGTCTCTCTCAAACCACCTCCTTCTCCTAAATGTGTGGGTACTTGGTGCTACTTAGCTTTTGATTTTTTTCCTCTCTCCTCAATTTCTGAGCCTAATGAGGCTGAGCTGAGTTAATAATGGATGTAATAAGTAATGACTCATTGTTTTGGGGCCCGTGTGTCTGTGCACTGTGGAACAGGAGCCAAGTCTGTGATGCTATTTGTTCTGCTATGTCACTTGCCACCAAGCAATGCCACTCATCAATAAAAGGCAAGATGACGGATGGGTTCATTTAATGCAATTCCTCAGAGTGAGCTACAGCCCTACTCTTCAATAGGTCTGTTACTAGGTTCTCTCTCTCACTCTCCCCCTCTTGTGGCTCTTTTTACCTTCCTCCCAATCTAGGACAGTTGGAAGAGCATATTTGGCCAGGAGGGCTGGTATGTGTGCCAGCAGCTCCTTCTGCTCCTTACAACTGCTGTCTTAAATCAAACCACCAGCACTGCGCCGGAAAATCAAATTCCTGCCACCCAACAGCACTGAGCATGAAGATCAAATTCACACCACCTAACAGTACTGCATCTGGAAATAAAATCTACATCACCCACCAGCGCTGTGCCTGGAGATCAAATTCACACCACCTACCAGCAGTAGCACCTCGTGGCTTTTAGCCATGTGTTCTCGCTTTCTGGGCTGATCCTCAGATGATCGCCTATGTTGGAGAAGGAGGTTGGTGTCATGGGAATTCAGGGTTCATCTGTTTCATTTTGATTCTTCATTGCCCAGGATGCTGACTGAGAGGATATACAATGCAGTCATTCTCTTTGTCATCTCAAACCACAGTTTGAAAAGTCTCTTAAGTTTAAAGGGTTCTGGGTCATCCCTTCATTTAGATTTTACCCATTCTGAAATCAACATTGGTGGTTTCCTACCAGTATCAGGTAGACTACAGATACTTTTATCTTCAAGGATGGAGTTGGCATTGAGAAATGTGAACATAGTATTACAGCAAATTATATATAAAAAAATCATAAACCTAAAACTTAGAATACATGTTTTATATGTCAACATATAATTTTTAAATTTTCAAAAAATAATTAATGAAAGAGAAAAAAAGCAATGCATGGAGTCAAATGTGATCACCTCATCAAATTAAGTAAACAAAGATCTGAAACACAGCAAGGCTTGAGTGAATTTAACATCTTGCCTTTGGTTGGAATGAGACAATACAGAAGAGGCACAAAGATGTAATAAAGTGATATGATAGCAAATATAATTATAGGATGTTATATATAGCATGGATCATATGATAATTAAGAAGGCAATATAGCTAGGTGGTGAAGAATGTTCCAACTTAACTTTGCTTATTCTCAAATTGATGTCTCACTTATGAGCAGCATTCCTATAAACATCATAAGCATCCTTGGTGCACGAGTGGGCTTTTTGGAGCCCACTACCTATGATGAGACACCCCTCACAGCCTTGAGGCAGGGAGAAGGGCTTAGATTTGCCTCTACTGGATGTGCCTCCTCATGGGAGGCCTTGTCTTCTTGTGGAGGGGAGTGGGGGATGGGTTGAGAGGGGGAGACTGGGGAGAGGGAGAAGGGAAGAGGGGGATCTTTGATTGGTATGTAAAATGAATGGAAAATTTTTCTTAAAAAAAAGAAAGAAAATAAATTAACATCAAATGAATCTGAGCTTTAAGAAGCACACCAGCTTTTGTAATAAACAATCTTGAAAAGAAAAAAAAAGAATCACTGAGGTCTACTAGTCTTCCTGACCAATTTTTGGACATATACATGATAAAATGTGAATGCACACTTATGTACTATAGACATCTATATTTATATATGCACCTATATTAATACTTAGTTCTGTGCCATTGCTACTAAAGGATTTAGTAGCAATTTAGCTAAGTTGCCCCAGGTATTCAGGAACACTGTATGTGGCTTTGACAATGAATGTTTCTCCCACCTCTGCTGGGGATGGTTCTAATATGTGCTATCCATAGCTGACATTTTTTATTTCATGTGGCACACAGAAAAATTGGTTTTCTTGATGCTAACATTATAGTTTATATTCAGGCCTTGCAGAGTCAGATCTATTCACAATTAAAGTCAGTGTCAAAATAGGAAAAGTGATGAGAAAAGAGAAAATATAGTATAAGAAAGTAAATGAGGAACAAAAGTGTATTTTAAAAACCTACCAAGTGAGAGAGCAAGGAAACAGATCAACAGAGCATTGCATTTTATTGTTGAGTGCAAATGTTCTGCCCTCTTTCACAGCTCCTCATCAGCATTTTTCATTATTTCCCTTGCACTGTATCTGGTCTCTTTTGCATCAGCACCCATAGCAATACCTTCTGTATCATTAAAAGCTTCTTTATATACTAGGGTGTCCCACACAGGGAGCCTTATCAGGGCTAACTGTCTGTCCCTACAGTTAGAGTTCCAGACCCCTTGAGGCCACAGTTATAGGAAGACATTTTCTCTGGGAAGCAAAGGCTTTTTTAGGAATGCTTATTCCATTTCCACATAGACAGGAAAGCTCCCCTCTACACACATAATGACAGAGCCTGTGTGGTATTCACATTGCTCAGATGGACTACAGTGTGTCATCTAATTGAGTTTGCATTCTTCACAAAGGGCTGCTCACAGAATCTCAGGTCACAGGGCACCTCAGGATCTCCTGGTGTATTCATTCCCTTCACTGCCTTTCTGTTTGGTACACAGACTTTGCAACTCCCAGACTTCTGCACTGAAGGCAGTGCTATGCTGATAAAAGCGTTAATAGCAATAGCACCATATTCCTGCAAGACAGCTGCCATGACTATGTTTACCTTCAATGTGTGAAAGACGCAGCCAGCAACTCCAGCATCCTCATGAGAACGATGAAGGGGAGATAATAGACATTTAATGGTTGAGGCTGACAGTGCACATAAAAATCATCACATCACCAGCACCTAACTCTGGATCTCTGCAGACGAGACACTCATTAATAACTGTTAAATTAAAATGGATGGAATAAAATCTGGTCTTTGTCCTTTGCGCTTACTTTCTCATCTCCTGAACCAATTATTCTGTAAATCTGTTTTTCCCTTGGTTGTAGAAATTTGGCAGGTGGCACTTTAATTTAATCTGTTCTTAAATATTCTGACTCTAACATAAATGAAGGCCATATGTGTACTGTGGTAGGCTGAGACCTGCAGACAAGAATCCAATTTGGCTTTGCAAATGTTTATTGCCTACTATGTGTTAGTAGCCTGTGCTGCACTGCCATGAGACTGCATTACAAAGCCCCCAAATTCAGGAAATCTGATGTTTAGTAACAGAATTATGAAAGCTTCTAGAATATGTACTATAAAAATAAATTCAATTGATTTCATTTCCTAAAATTACAGTTAGAAATAATTTAAAATGTATTAACACTGGTTCAAACTTCATCAAACACAGGGATTCTGACTAACAATACTACCAAAGAGAATTTGTCTGGATGAACACTTCAGGGTTGGGAGCTTGACATCCTCTTCCCCTGAATGTATCTGATGCTCTATTTGTTGCTCCTACAGACCTCTGGTTCAGATGGAAAGCAGGATAGACCTCATTTCCTCTAGAGAATACAAAACAAAACAAAAACATAAGCCACTTTCCATAGAAGATAAACTGGACTTCAGAAATAAATGTCATTTGCTGGAAAGAAAAGCTTTATTACTAATTAGCTAGAAGAGGAGGGAGCTCCTATCACTGGCACAACAGCAAACTGTAGAACCTAATGAAAAACAATTATTTTGCTATGTTCTTTTCTCCTGATAATTATATGTCATTGACCAGGAAACTACGGAGTTTACATATTGAAATTAATGCAGGTAGGCTAAGCATATGGTTCAGGAGGGAGACTACTTGGTAATGAGTGACTCCCTGGGTTCACTCTTTAATACCACAAAACCAACAACAAACTAATGACACCAAAACAAACAAACAAAAAGAAGAAGAAGAAGAAGAAGAAGAAGAAGAAGAAGAAGAAGAAGAAGAAGAAGAAGAAGAAGAAGAAGAAGAAGAAAGAAGAAGAAGATCCAAGAGCTGAGAGGTGAAAGAGGAATCTCTCGATAATGATAGACTATCCCTAGTATGGGAGAGATATCCCTGATGTTGAGGACATGTGCTCCTTGACACTACAACACTATGATTCTCATTTCTGGTGCCTCCAGGAAGGTGTTGGTCCATGACCTGGGAATAAAAGATTCAGACACCAAAGAAAAGGCAAGAGGAGAAAGGGGTTTCTAGGATAAAGAACCTGTGCAGTTGGTGACAGGAATGGAGATGACCACATGGGATCTTCATGGGGCCCAAACAAAAACCAGTATCAGAAGGGAGAAAGCCAGAGGAAAGCAGAATTCAACCCAAACATGGCCCTGGAGCATCATAGCAGATCAGCTTTCTGTAGGACTTTTGATCCTGGCTCTACCAGCCAGCTTGCAGGAAGCCTCTGCCACAGCAACCTCTGATGATAGAACCACATACTTAACTACTTATAGCGTCATTTTTAGTTCACTTGGGTATCAGTTGTTACATATTTCCATCAATAACAACAACAACAACAACAAAAACACTGTGTGCACTACTGAGAATATTGTATGAGCTTCCAGATGTAGTGCAGGACCAACTGAGCTTGGTGACCCTCCATCAGTCACACAGGTTGGCCTGGCTTGACCAAGGTTCTAGTGTCAATTGTGCTGCTGACATGGGAAAAGGCTCTCTGAGCCAAATGCAAACTTTTTCAGGGAGGAATACAGGGTGACTGATGCTTTGCCACGAGCATTCACTGTGAGGAAATGTGAGCACACAAAACAGGGATGATGACTTTAACAGGTGTGTGGTAAACAAAGAATGCATTCCATTGCTGAATCTACCTAGACTCTCTGCTCCCACAGACCCATGAAAATCCTGATCATTCCCTGCATGTATTTATGAGCCTAGTGAATTGATTTATGGTTGAGAATTTTGAAAAGTAATTGTATAGTTTTTTAATTAATTTATTTTAGTGGTATATGTTTACTATGTTTTACATTCTTTGTCTGATTGTTTTGAGAATTTCATACATGCATGCAATGATTTTTAATCAAGTCCATTCCCCATTCTTTTCCTTCCAGTTCTTCTTGTATCACTCCATCACTTTTTACTCTCAATTTAATGAAAGGCAGCATTACGTGGTTTCAGTGGATTTAAAGAATTAGTAATTAATTAATAAGTAACTGTATATATTTTACCACAGTTTATCCTACATCATTTTGTAGATAATTTTTGTTATTTGATAAGTATTTAAATAAAACTAAGTACATATCTAAAGTGAAATATGGAAAACTGCCATTAAAACAATTGGATTAAAAGTGTGAACAGAAAAAAAAAAACACAAAACAAAACAAAATTAAAATGTATGATCCAAAACTCAGCTATCCCAATTTTTTCCAACCTTGCAGAAACTTGGCTATCCCTTGTTAACTGTATTATTTTAATAAATTATATAAATATACAATTTATATAAACTATTTATCCAGTGTCTCCCTGAGAATCATTACAGATTCTAGTGTTTACAAAAGGCTAGCTGACTTAAAGCACAACTTCCTTAATAGTAATGAGGTCATAGTTAGAAATTTTATCAACTCTGAGTTTGTAGATGAAGTAAATTGCATTATACTGTATAATCCACAGGAAGGAGGGGTTTTCATTTACTCCCAAGTGTTGTGCATATAAAACAAGCCATTCTTTTCCTTGACACTTGAACCTTACAGATTTATTTATTCTTGAGAAAAAAGAACAAAACACACTAAACCTTGAATATCTCTTCAGTGTGCAGATTATGGAACACCACATAAAACATTTTTTCTAAAAGTCATGACAATTTAAATAGAAAAGTAAATTTTTGACAACAGAGTTGTTATTTACATGTGTTCTTCATGACGCTAAACTTTTTAATAATTATCTAGTACTCTTCTGATAAGATTTTCACTAAATGTCTATTCTATCATTTCAGAATCCCATTCCTCCCGCTGATATAGTTTCTAGAATTTTAGGAAATTGAGGTGGTCTTCAGAAAAGCACTTCACTTTGTCCTAAAGTTTTCATTATGAAAAAGTAATTTTTGAGCTCAAAAATACATAAATGATGTTATTAAATACAAAGTATTTAAGTGAGATTAATACAAAAATTTAGGATTTTTCACTTTCCTAATTTGGATGGATAGTTCTAGATAGATTGATTGGTCACAATTCTTCTCTCCGCCCAAGACAAGCCACCACCTTTAGCGTATGCGACACCTATGTGCATTTACCTGTTACCTCCATAGCCATCTCTAGCATAAATACTTCTTATTGAATTTCATGTATTTACCACCATGACTATAGTCTATACTGCTTCAATGCTAGAACTTTTCTATGAAATCAAGTTGTTACCTGCACAAGACCTGTGCAAGTTGGAGACTATCAATATTCCAGCACAGAAGGACAGATAAATCTATTCCCAGTGCGGCTTAGGGGCTATTGTCTATTAATAGCTGCAGAGAGAGGGAGGGTCATTTCTCTTTAGGGGTGTGTGCATGGCCCTACAAACAACCGCACACATGAAAATTCATTTTAACTCAGCATGTTTTCAAACAACAGCAATAAGACACAAAAAAGAGGATATATTGGGAAGAAGGGAGTTTCCTGTGGGAGGAGGCTTAGGAAGGGACATAGAGGTGAAGGAATATAATCAAAACACATTAAGGACATGTATTAAATTATCAAAGAATAAGAAGTATTTAAAAATAGAAAGAAAAAATTGGGAGACCAACTTCCTACTTTTCCTTTCCCTCCCTCTGTCTTTCTTCTCCCTGATCTAGAATCTGCTCTAGATTTTTCCCCAATTTGAACTGTATGTCATTACCTGTTCTGTACTACATCTCCACCACTCTAATGTGTATTCCTGGCCATTGTCTTCATAACTCTTTAATGACTAAATGTTACAAATTATAGAGTCCCTTTCTGTCACTATATTATTGCACACCCACTATTGTTCTCTGTGTATTTGCTTCAGTGACACTGGACGAGATCATGACTCAGTTCAGGTAGAT
This sequence comes from Peromyscus eremicus, assembly GCF_949786415.1. NCBI lineage: Eukaryota > Metazoa > Chordata > Mammalia > Rodentia > Cricetidae > Peromyscus > Peromyscus eremicus. The sequence goes on from NC_081435.1 coordinate 18,334,621, forward strand.
GAATCCAATGATGACTCTATTATTGCTTATAACTAATTTCAAATGGGTACAGAGAAACACATATTGTCATTGTTCTATTTTGTTTTCTGAATTTATTCTCTTATTATCTTCAATTGTTTGCCTTGTCCCCACTACATCCATCTTCAACAGTATGAAACTATTCCAAATTTTTCCATTATACGAATAGTATAACTAATACTTATCTTACCTTACAAGGAACATATGACCCTACTAGCCGTGGCCTTAGTACCTGGATTAGAGGTATTTATGACAAAATAGAAGCCATGAATATAACTCTTTATCTGACCTCACACTCTCATGTCATGTCTTCCTTCAACTTTCTTATAGAATGGACAGTGTAATCTTGATCTCATCAGACCTTCCTTCTCTCAGTGTGGAGACATTTTTTTCTTCCTTTATTCCTTCTGTAGCATCTTCAGTTCTCACTGTTAACTGGATAATTCCCTCTGACAAACAATATGCTTTCAGGCCTCACATCTTTAAAACTATGTCCATTTTCCCAAAGTTGCTGTCCACACAAATAGCTCCATATGATGTTAGCTTTGTCAGCCTTCCCTAGTTTGCTGTTTCCTCCACTTTCATGTACTTCTTACCAAGTTTTACTTGGTAAAAGTAAGAATTTGGGCTACTTTAACAAACTATTCATCACCATTGAATGTTATTCACAACTTTTCTGATTTTACAATACTCATTCTATAATATTTTTAAAGATTATTTATTTTTTGAGATTATAATATAGTCACATCATGTTTCCTTTTCCTTTCCTCATTCCAAACCATCTCATGTATCCCTCCACCTTGCTCCCTTTCGTATTTGTGGACTCTTTTTTTCATTAATTTATTATATGCATGTGTGTCTGTGTGTACCTGTGTATTATTCCTGACACATAATAGAACCATTTCAGTCTGTATAATGTTATATATATATATATATATATATATATATATATATATATATATATATATATATATGTTTTCAGGCATGACCATTTGGCATTGGAACAATTGATGTGCAGCTCACTGGGGAAGACAATGTTTCTCCTCTCAGCATTCCTTAGTTGCCTATAAAATTATTTCTCTATTTCTTCTGAGAACCTTTGACAAGTCTGGTTAATCCACCAAAACTGGGAATGTTCTTCCTTGTCTTGCAACCTAATAATCTAATAAACCCCCAGATATTTGTGTGTTGTCATTGAGTGGGAGATTATGAACCTTAGATTTCTTGTTTCAGATGTCTTTTGTATCCTTAATCATCACAAATTGAATATCTTCCTAAAGAAATCTTTTACACTTTCTAGAAAAAAAAAACTATAATTTTTACCACTTTCCCATGTCGCAAAATGCCATTATCTTTCATCATATTTATAGAAAAAGTTGGTTTCAATGATGGTGTGGGACAGAAAAAAAACAATATTTTTATTTAAAACAGGTTGATTATAAATCTAATCTCTTTCTAAAAAATAAAAGGGGATACGATATAAATATATAGGATATAGAGATGATAGGATAAAAGGGTAGATTAATGAACCTACTTTTAAAGAGCAATAAGTTGTTTAAAATGTTTTACATTGGTATAGACTTTAGTTTATTGATACAAACTTAAAGTTGAGTTTGTTATATTGTGTGTATTTCTACTCTTGTTTAAGGTGTTATGTTTGTGCAGCTCATTTAAAATTGTAATGGATAATTAAAAAATAGATTAATAATTAGTCATCTATGATAATCATACTCATAGCCATGTTAGTTAAGTCTTGTAGGTATACATAGATATATTTCAGATTGTTAGGTAATCTTCAAATACTTCAAAGACCTACAGAATATGGCATTTAAAATATTTAAAAAATTTAAACTTTCTGGACAGTAAGACATGTCTGCTCCTGTCAGCACCGATTTACTTCAGAGAGAAGGATGGGCATCGAAGACACTCCATATGGAGTTTATCTTCGCCTTGACAAAAATAGCCATTTGGGCAAGAAACTGTTCTTGCCTGGACTTCTTGATCGACTGGACATGAAGGACCCATGGAAAGGTGACCACTAAAGTTTGCTTGACAAAACGGTCCTTCAGGTTCCTGCTTCGCAGAGAAAACTGCCAGACATTCTACAGGACACAGAGAAAAATGACTGAGAGACTCAAGCCCTGTGGGCTGAAGACAGATGCCCCAACTTTACAAGAGAACATTGAATGACTGTCAAGGCTGCCAGCTGTCTCTGTCTACCCTGCAAGACTCCCAAAAGTTGCTTACATCCTTCTCCCATTTCTCAGGTAGTATTATATCCTTCTGAGGTCTTTGATTTAGTTGAAGCTAGATACAATTTTCCTTAGTTATGATAAAAGATAAGTTAGATATGAAACCTTAGACTCACAAATATAAGATAGATAGGATATCTTCTTTAATTTTGCCAAATAGACTAGTTACTATAAATAGACTAGATATTATAACTATAATTCTTGCTTGATAATTGTTTTGTTATTTGTAATTTTACTATGTAAAAGTTAAAACCTTCCTTTAAAAAAAAAAAGAAAAGAGGAAGTGCTGTGGGATGTTCTTTATGGCAAAGGTGTTAATAAATAAACACTGATTGGCCGATAGCCAGACAGGAAGTATAGGTGGGCTAACAGAGAGGAGAATTGAGGGAACAGGAAGGGAAGGGAGAGACTGCCTGCAGCTGCCGCCAGGACAAGGAAGATGTAAGGTACCAGTAAGCCACGAGCCACATGGCAAAGTATAGATTAGTAGAAATGGGCTAAATATAAGAATAAGAGCTAGACAATGATAGGCCTGAGCTAATGACCAAGCAGTTTAAATAATGTAAGTGTCTGTGTGTTTACTTTATAAGTGGGCTCCAGGACTGGTGGGACTTGGTGGGAGCTGGAGAGAAATTCTCCAGCTATACAATGATGTTTGCCTCTTTTAGCTCTAAAAAAAAAAAAAAAAAAAAAAAAATCTATACCATGTTCTACGATCTATCCCATACACATCAAAAACTGGGTTCATTTCTGTTGCTGAGGTTGGACAAATCCCAGTGACCTCTCTACTAGATCGTTATAATAATGAACAAAATGATGCAAGTGACTTATCCATTCTGAAATTGTGTTCTACATTATTGCAGTTGTCTGTGTAATGGAATTTGTGAACTCATGCTGTTCTCCTGATCATTTTCTTCAATCTTTTTCTATAACATATAGAGGTAACCCAGTGCTTTTCTTATTCTACAAAGTATGCATGATCCTACCTGTCTCTGGCCTTTGCCCCTGGTGATTAGTTTTCTTAATTCCTGGAGTCGTCTTAGTCTTTCTTTTATTGTGTGAGAATTGTGTATGTGCATATAGAGTGTTTTAATCAAATCCTCCCTAATCTCTGCAGTTCTTCTCCTCTTCCCCACTGTCTCTTGCTTCCGGCCTCATGCACTGTTAAAACCTCCTTACTGAGTTCTCTCAGTGTTGCAGTTTGTGTGTGGATTTGGGGGCATCTCTTCTTCTTCAAGTTGTTCCAATAATCCAGGTTCCCTACTTCCCATGCACACCAAAAACCTAAAACCTAAAATGCATACTTATTGAAAACACGTTACTAATCTCCTACTCAAAATGTCTATAAACGGTATCTCCATTGCATATCCAGCAGTCAAGTTTTTCCTATGGAAATCTTGAGATATACAACATCAGCCACCAAAATAATCATTTTTCTGAACCTTGAAAGAAATACTCAGTAAACCATGACAGTATTATCATGAAAGGAAAGTGAGATACACTATAGGAAAAAGAAATATCAAACTTAAGATCAGCCACAACTGCCTAAACACATGCATTAATTTCCAATACATTCTAAGACTCAGTATAGTAACTGTAAATGGCTTAATATCACAGTTAAAAAGTAATGAATGTGATAGAAGATGACAAGACATTCTAGAGAGAAAAAAAGGAGAGGATTTGGGGAAAATCATTTTAAAAATCTACCTTTGTGGACAATAGGAATATCCAAAGATTGACAAACAGAGATTAATATAGAATAGGACTAGACATATCTCCATGGTGACAGAATAATGTGTGCCTGAAAGTAGTGAGTTAATGAAAATTTGCCAGGTAACATATTGTATATCAATGCCCTTTATATCATTCTAGGCGGTTAAACAGTTGTCACTTAGAAATACTCATAGTATATAACATATCTATTATCTAGAAAGATAAAACCAGATTTTCTTCATTCTCTTGGACATATCCATGAAAGGGGTTTTCTAAGGGAGATAGTAAAATATTTATTTTACACAATTTTGAAGAGAACAGATTCTCAGTTCTTTCTCTGTTCTGCTGTGGTGGTTCCTCAGCTATTGAAGACCTCTCATTCACACAAAAGTATTTACATGACAAAATCCCATGGCTACTACTTTGTGATGCTTGCCCACTACATACCTGAATTCCTTCCTGCTCAGTCAGTAGAAAGAAATAAAAAGGAAAGAAAGAAAACAACATTTAGTGAGACTGAACATGAAAAATGCTTCTGATTATTTATTCTTTCTATCAAGATGGAAGACACTCAAGAGTTATTGATACTTGGAAAAAAAAAAACCCTGATAGACCTTGAAAAGGAATAATCCCTACTCCCCTGCATCATCAGTAAATAATTATTTAAGATCCAGTGAAATAATCAGAGAGATGGACCAAATTTTGTCAGTGATAGCCTCATGTATGATTACAGCTGAGTTTTACTCCAGTTCCTAAACTTTGTGGAGAAAGACTATCTTTGGATAAAAGATACCTTTATTTTTGAATCTTAAGTCTGACCCATATAGCTTTAGATAGTTAGGCAAAATTCTTAAATTACTTTGCCTTTGCTTTAGTCTGAGTTTCACAGAACACAGAGCCTAAGGCAGGGGGCTTACATTCTATTTTTCTTTAATGGATTGCTCTCCTTGATATCAAGAGTGATGGATGAGGACAGTAACACAGGAAGAGGGGAAAGCCTCAAGGAAGAAATGCCATTAACGTGGTTGCCACTAAGTGAAACCAGTTGCCCAGTTTTATGGAATTTTCCCCAAGGGAGCAAGGTCAATTGTATTTCAAGATTGTTTATCAAAGAGGAGAAAAGGAAGGAAATTTGTCTGCTTTTTGTCTTTTTTTATGTGCAGGTTTCTTACTGCTATTCCTGGTTGTGAATGTTTAGGGTATTTGTTAAGAGTCTGAAGAGGACTGTGTTAGTAAAAGCTTATAGGGGTTCTTAACTGTTATAGGATAGTGATATTACCTTCCTCTAGATTGACATAAATACTATAAATTGATGAGGTGTTAAAGTACATTCTGAACAAACATGTTTAATAATTTCTTATTGACCCTCTTCATCAATGAAAGTTTCTAAAATTAGTCTTATAAAATTATTCTAGCTGTGATTTGATCAAATGATTTTAAGTAATAGATAATGGGTGTATATTGCATTGTGAACTCTGCTTTGGGATATACGTTTGACATCCCTTGTAAATTATCTTTAAACATAAAATATATAAAACAAGATAGGAAAGTCTCCAGGAACCAATGCATCAAAAGTGAACTGTTTTGAACTGTTTTGTGGCCAAGTTAGAAAATTCAGCATTATCATATCTCCTAACTCTAACATGTTGCCACCTTCTCTGAGTAAGCAAGGGAGTAACAATCATGAAGACTGTAGGACCAAAGGATGGAGGGGAACTCAGCTCTTCACAAATTCACAGACATAAACAAAGTTAGAAAAAGACTGTAAGATACTACAGGAGAAGCAACCCAACCCCTAGGAAGATAAACTTACCTACTTTCAAGGGCAAACTTCAGAGCCTTGACAATCACCATGTGGTTCAACATCAGTAGCTAACACTTGGAAGTGGTTTGAGTATGTTGGGCAAGAAGAAACTCATGACTGGAAAAAATATACCTCAGGTGTAGGGAACTTCTTGAAGGCTTTTCTCTCCCAGAAATTTGAGAGACGGCAAAACAAAAAGGCAGGTTAACACAAGCCCATTCTTCTCTAACCTTTGAACTTAACTCCAGAGAGACAAGCTGTTGCACTGACATCAGCTTAGTCATCTGCAAAAGTCAGTGCTAGACTTATGAATGACTATGATGGATTCTTCCTCATTTCCCAAATTTTATGGACAAAGACTGACTTTGGAAAAAAAAATCCCTCTATTTTTAAGTTTGACACATATGACCTATGTATTTATTCAAAATTCTTAAATCAGTTTTCTGTTTTTTTATCTTGGGTATCACAGAGGGCAGGGGATGATTATAGTCTTCCCAGCAAGGATGAAGTATTGATAAATGTCACAAACTCTATCTTACAATCTTACTGCCATTATTAGCCAAATATACTTGCTTATGCTGACAAGAAAAAAAGATATTATAAATTGGTTTGTTCAAATTTGTTAATTTAGTACTTGAATTATACTAGGATCTAATCCTGCTCCAGAGGTGCACATAAGAATACAGAGTATATATATGTAAATAAATGATATAAGTATATATTGTTGATTTTTCATATTGAAATAAATGCAGAGATTGACCAGTGATCAGTTTTGTCACATACTCCTCGATAAAGTACTGAAAGATTGTGTTGTGATTTACAAGCTATCATACAGTCTTATAAAATGTCACAGTGGCATATTTCATCAATACATTATCTTATAAGATATTTCCCTAGTTTTCATATCTAATGCTCACTATATTTTTTATTGAGATTGAGGCTATTTTGTATAAATTAAAGTTGACACTAGAATGTCTAATTCTAGAAGACCTGTGCATTCTGTGGACAGAAGTGTTCTTTTCCCTGACCAGGAATCACCTACTGATTTTGTGTTTAGGAAAGATAACAAAGAAACCCACTTCCTTTTCCATGCTAAAATGCAAATGAAATATAAAGAAAAATACAATCTTTTTTCATTAAAACTATTTCTCTGAGGATGTAGTGGCAATGACTTACTTCTTTATGATTTCCATATCTTCTGTTATACAAATAATTATTTTAGTTCATTTTCCCTTTATTAACTTTTAACATTTTAGATGCTTGGGAAGGAAAATCAAATTAACTTCATTTTTCACTTTAAGAATCTTATATTCCAAGAAAACATGTGACTGATTTTTATAAAGTGTCAAATGTAAATTTAGTCTGTAACTTCACATTGAGTTTTTCTACACAACAACTGATTCATGAGGGGGAGGAAGCATCTTTTTCTGCTCAGGGGAGTGTTCTTATGATTCATATGCAGTTGAGGCTCAGTAAATACTTCACTGAATTCATAAATGAATGCATTATTAATATGACTCAACCCCAGTACCCTTTGAGTTTAAAAGCACATAATTCAGACTGAAAACTCTCATTTAGACTTTGTTGGTCCACATAAAAAATAGTAAATGAATAATAATGAAATAATTTCTACTCATCCACTTTATCCAAGCATTTAAAACCACAATTAATCTCAGTTGTTCACTGTTGTATGCCATGCTTTTAGTCCTTGAACAGTTCCTGAGATGTGTTAATCAAACAGATTCCAGGATTGTCACAAACTCAAATGAACATTCAGTTTGTCAAGGAGATGCTAACAAATTCCCCCAAGAAGATACACTTGTCTAGATTCCAAATGATGCCCTACTGCCCCTCTCCCAGTCATTCTGTCTTCCCCACCTAGCTCAGTAGCTGGACTCAGCACACACTACATTCAGAAGATGTATGCAGTTAACTGAGCTGTAATTGAATTTCGCACTAACGAATCATTCACATCTGAATACAGATCCTGCAGATTTATCTCTGCTGTAAGCGATTTTTACAGCAGAGATAGTCAACTTCCTCTCCTCTTTCAGCTCTCCAAAATCTGCCTGTCATTTGTTCTACTAGATGACTTTCATCGTACAGCATTCTTACCACTTTCAATGATTTGTTATATTTTGTATATGTGTCTGTGTCTGTGTGTGAACGTGGCTATTCATGCAGCTGTTAACAGAGAATAGGAGAGGGCAGTGGATCCCCTGGAACTGGAGTGACATGCAGTTGTGAACTATATGATTAGACTACTAAGAACAAACTCCAGTCCTCTGGTAGAGCAGCAAGCACTTGTAATTCCTGAGTCATGTCTCAAACCTCAGCAAGCATTCTTTAACTCTGTGTGTGTGTGTGTGTGTGTGTGTGTGTGTGTGTGTGTGTGTGTGTGAGTGTGTGCATGAGTGTCCCATATGAGCTGTATGTTCTTAGTCCCCACTTCAATTTTATATAGCCATAGATCAACTTTCATATTTTCCAGGAAAATCTCTTAACTTGTGGTATCATTAGTCTCCTTTCCTTTTTTAACATATTTTTTTACTAAGAAAATTTTTTACTAATTTTACATACGAATCAAAGATCCCCCTCTTTCCTCCTCCCACCCCTTTAGCCTCCCCCTCCCAACTCATGCCCCATTCTCTCTTACAAAAAGATACCGCCTCCAATGGGGAGGTACATTTAGTAGAGGCAGGTCCGAACCCTTCCCCCTGCCTCAAGGATATGCAAGGTGTCCCATCATAGGTAGTGGGCTCCAAAAAGCCTGCTCATGCACCAGGGATGGATTCTGATCCTACTGCCAGGGGACCCCTTAAGCAGATCAAGCTACACAACTATCTGGCTATGCAGAGGGCCTAGTCCAGTCCCATGCAGGCTCCACAGTTGTTGACCTAAATTTCATGAGTTCCCACTTGCTTGGTTCAGTTGTCTCTGTAGGTTTTCCCATCATGATCTTGAAGCCCTTGCTCATAGAATCCCTCTTCTCTTTCTTAAACTGGACTCCTGGAGCTTGGCTTGGTGTTTGTGGATCTGCATCTGCTTTCATTAGTTACTGGAGAAAGGCTGTATGATGAAAGTTAGGGTATTCACCAATCTGATTCCTGGGGTAAGCCAGTTCAGGCACCCTCTCCACTATTGCTAGTAGTCTAAGCTGGAGTCATCCTGTGGATTCCTGGGAATTTCCCTAGTTTTTCCCCATCCATCTATCGTGGTATCTCTTATTGCTCTCCCACTCCATCCCTGTTCCAGTTCAACCATCTCATTTCCTTATATTCTCATCCCCCATCCCCTACCCTCCATTGCCTACCCCTCATCCCCAGTTTACTCATGGAGATCTCATCTATTTCCCCTTCCCAGGATGATCCACTCATCCTTTTTTGAGTCCTACTTGTTAGCTAGCTTCTCTGGAGCTGTGAGTTATAGTCTGGTTATCCTTTGCTTTATATCTATCTAGTATGCACTTATGAGTGAGTACATACCATGTTTGTCCTTCTGAGTCTGGGTTACCACACTCAGGATGATATTTTCTAGTTCTATCCATTTGCCTGCAAATTTCATGATGTCATTTTTTTTCCACTTCTGAGTAGTAGTACTCCATTGTGTATATGTACCACATTTTCTTAATCCATTCTTCGGTTGAGGGGCATCTAGGTAATTAATAAATGGGACTTCCTGAAACTGAGAAAATTCAGTAAGGCAAAGGACACAGTAAATATGACAAAACAACAGCCTACAGAATGGGAAAAGATCTTCACCAACCCCACATCTGACAGAGGGTGATCTCCAAAATATATAAATAATTCAAGAAACTAGACATCAAAATAATGAACAATTCAATTAAAAAATGGGCTACAGAGCTAAACAGAGAATTCTTAACAGAAGAATCTCAAATGGCTGAAAGACATTTAAGGATTTGTTCAACATCCTTAGTCATCAGGGAAATGCAAATCAAAATGACTTTGAGATATCATCTTACACCTGTCAGATTGACTAAAATCAAAAACACTGAAGGCAGCTTATGTTGGAGAGGATGTGGAGCTAGGGGAACACTCCTGCACTATTGGTGGGAGTGCCAACTTATACAGCTACTTTGGCAATCAGTATGGCAGTTTCTCACAAAATTGGGGATCAAACTTCCTCAAGACCCAGCTATACCACTCTTGGGCATATACCCAAGGAATGCTCAATCATACCACAAGGACACATGCTCAACTATGTTCATAGCAGCATTATTCATATTAGCCAGAACCTAAAAACAACCTACATGCCCTTCTTTGGTTTTTAAATTTTAATTTCTTTTAAAAATTTTTTTTATTAGCTTCATTTATGTTTATAATATATTGTTATCATATTCCTTCAATTACCATGATATCTCCATACTACTTCTGCTGGTCACCTTGTTTTCCAGTCCTGCATTCTTCTGGTCTCTGTGTGTATGTGTGTGTGTGTGTGTGTGTGTGTGTGTGTGTGTGTGTGTGTGTGTGCAAATAGCACATGAAAAAGCCTTATGTAAGTGGTCATTGCTATGGGGTAATCATGACTATAACAGTCATAGCATATTCAGAAGATACTTTCATAACCTTATCACATAGTAGATTTGTGCACAGTTTCTTCAGACTTTCTGAGTTTGGGTTGATCCTCACACCCAGCTTCACACAAGTGAATTTTCAAACAGTTTTACTTAATCAGTTAATGTAACATGTGACACAGACAACTCCATTTCTATTTTGAAATTTTTATCTAAATACTACATCATGTTTCAACTTCATTTATTTTCCTAGAGTTGCTTCATTACTTAAATATAAATTTTCTATAGAAATCTTCTTTCTTCCTGTCCTTACTACTTTGCTCTCTTTTTCTTCCATGTTTCTCAAAAGTTTATACTTAAGCCTAAAAATCATAAAAAATGGTAAAAAAAAAAAAACCATAAACACCACCTAGATCTTGAAAGAAAACATGAATGGCAGTAGAGAAGTAACCTCAATAGCCTGTTCTAGTAGGGTATACTTAAACCACATTGCTTCTCTGGTGCTTACAAATGTACATTTATTTAATTTTATAAATATAATCATTAACAAGTATGTACAACTTCATGCTTGACTTAATACAATGTCATAATTATAAGAGCTCTATAGTTCATTGTATAGCTGCTTCTATGGGTTTGCAGGCATTCTTTGCTTATCTTATTCTCACTGTTAAGTAATATAACTATAGTTAAATCTATCCACCAATCCTATTGTTCGCATTATGTGTAGCTTGAAGATGTTCTAATACCTATTATATTAATTAATACACAGCTGTATGGAAGTGCTGGACCAGTAGATAATGGCAATTAAAGTTGAGATACCAAATTTTTGAGTGTATATCTTCCATAGCGTTCTAAGAGGTTCTCCTTGTATTGTATCCTAGCACTTTCCTCTTCCTCCAGGGTGATTTAAGACTTTAAATTGTGATTTGGATTTTAGACTATGACTATGCCTATGACAGTGGTCACTAAAAGTTTAATATGCAAAAATGAAGCTAAGTGAATATCATAATATGTTTGTGCTTATTGCTACTTGTGAAGTTACTATTTCATGATATGTACATTTAATACTAGCCAGAAGAAATGAAGATATACAATTGCATTGCTTCATAGATCTTACCCTGTCTTGCTTTGGATATTGATGATTCTAGCTTTTTAATGTGTTGTACGTATTTGGGATGATATCACTGCTGGTGAAAGCAGAATGACACAGTTTTGATGCAGTGCACCCTAATCTCTGAAAACCATAGGCAAATACAAACAGTAACAAAAAAAAAATAAAAAAAAAGCAACCACCAAAAACTTAAAGCATCACCTACTGGGAAAGTCTTTATAAACTCCACATTGTTGACAGACAGACAAGGCTTTCTGTCACACCTGGCCTGCACACTTTGGGATGTCTATCAACATGCATGATCTCCATCCCTGGATGGCCAGATGCTAGTAGCCCATTCTTCCCACTGAAAGAAAATAGGCTGTGAACATTGCTAAAATAATCTTTGACTTAGTGAACCATATATCAAACAATTGTATGCTTCTCATCAGAAATATATCAAGACCAAAGAATATGGTATAAAATTTTTAACAACTAAAAAGAAAGTACAAAACAAAACTCTCATCTTGGGGCTACCAAGATGGTTCAGCGATTAAGAGCACGTACTGCTCTTCCAGAGGGTCCAAGTTTAATGCCCTGAACCAACATCATATTTTCTACCCTCTTATGTCCTCTGCAGGTGCTTGTATACACATACTTGGATATACAGCATTTATTACAACTCCATATATCCAAACCATAACCCTTAGAGCACACTTTAACACATCACCTCTAGACTAGGTTTTGATCCAATTCTCTTCACTCCAATCAATGAGATTGTGTTTCAACCAGTAACTCATATCTAGAACTTGAGTGTAAACGTTATTATTCATTTTCACTCATAAAATGCAAATTTAAAATACTGTGGTGGTTTGAATGAGAATGGTCTGGTAGGACCCTGTGTTTGAATATGTGGTCAACAGGTAATACAACTGTATGAGAAGAATTAGAGGTGTGGCCTTGATGGAGGTGGTGTGCAACTGGCTGCAGACTGAGATTTCAAAAGACCTGCACTATTCCCAATCTGTTAGCTGTTAGTCTCTCCCTCTCTCTCTCTCTCTCTCTCTCTCTCTCTCTCTCTCTCCATCCTACTTACAGATTAGCATGTGAGCTCTCAGGGGCTGCTCCAGTTCCAAGCCTACCTACTGACTGCCATGTTCCTCACCATGATGGTCATAGACTCTTAATTCTCTGAAATGGTAAGCCTCAAATTAAATGATTATTTTACAAATAATGTTGGTCATGGTGTTTTATCACAGCAATAAAAACATAACTAAGACAAGTAGTCTTTGATATGCTATATGTACATTGTTACCTGCATGGCTTGTGGTATTCTGAGACAGTGAACCAGTCCAGGCACATGGCCAGCTCACTTCTATTTGTCTAAGGGAGTGACATACAATTGTGTCTTATTTCCCTTTTCAAACTTATTGCACAGCTATAGAGAAAAATGGAGTCTCATTCTATTCTCTCCTGTTACTTACTCTTATATATTTAGCAAATGAGGAGACATTGAAATTTGGAAGAAGTCCTGTCATGCAAAAACAGAAAGAAAATAATACTAAATTCTCTACCAATCATCTGTAGTCCAAGCTTGCCTATGAAATGTGTAACTCCAATATCACCAATGGAAATTTTGATTTCAAGTTCAACTATTTTAAATTATTCTTAAATTATCTGAAATTCTAAACACTATGTTTCTATATAATTAATCCTGTGTTCCAAAACAAATAATGGAATAGTCTGGTAATTCATTCAAAACTGTATCTGCTGAATCTAAAGCCATGCTGTTATCCACAACAGCATACTGCTTTTTTTTGTTTTGTTTTGTTTTGTTTTGTTTTGTTTTATTATTCTTCCTCTGTGATTTGCCCTGCCCTGTTTTCTCCCCAGAGTGGCTTCCCCTGTGTTTTCACATTCCAAATGGCCATCCATTTTTACAAGAAACACTTCATGTCATCTGCTTCAGGGTGGATCCCAGGGTAATTCTATTTCCCCTGATCTTTCCTGCAAGATGCAGCAGAATTCAGCGTTCAGAGACTGCTCACTTGAGCACTTTGGCAGATTTATGCTGGGCCTGTTAATACTGCACAATTGTTTGCTATATGCTAACCTTGTCTCCAAATCTGGCTTCTGGGATTAATAAATCAAAGACTTCCCTTTCCTCTCCTGTCCCACTTCCTCAGTGACATGCGAACACTGCATAGTAAGTACTCATATGAAATGTGTTTAAGTAAATGAATTTTACTGGAATTGAAAGCAAAAGTCAGTGTAATTGTCCATCTTATGAAAAGTAGCTCCTTGACCCCAGATACTTTAGAGGAATTCCTGCTTTCCTGCTTAAGTTTTATGTCCAATTTGCTCCAGCTTTAGCCCCCTCGACAAAAACAAAATCTTTTAATCTATTGGCAAAATACCTCCTCCTCCTGTCCACCTCACCAGGGCTATGAGCTGATATATCACCCTTGCCTATTACCCCTTCATAGCTGTTTTGTTAAAGTTCACACCGCCAAGACCTGTAAAAGAAATTTATAGCTCTAGGGATTTCAGCAAATTCTAAATAACCATAACAGGAACATGAAGCATTAATTAAAGACACTCGAGTCTCCATTATAACAGGACTTCTGACATTTAAGGCCCTGCTGGCATGTAAATTTAAAATGGTATGACAAACAGAGAGTAATTTGATGGGCAAAGGTTATAATGGATAGCTAAAACCTGTACCTGTCCTTGCTCTAACCCCAACTTAGGGGCTGCAGAACCCTCTGTCATAAAACATACTAATGCCTAAACATTTTTGCAGCTACTTATATGTAAGCCAGGCTCTTCTTTAAGTACTCTGTAGACTAAAAGCTAACTCCAACATTCAGCTTTATTTTTATGTATCATCCACAATTTGACTGTTACTTAGCTTAATGGAGGAATGAATTAAAGCCAAAAGAACAAAGGGCACATTGTACACTTCCATGCCTTCTTCCTCATAAGGGAAGCAGCTTCCCCTTAGTTCAGTTCTTGGGATCACTCATTCATAATGTGGTCCATTTCTGCTTCTGTTACTAGATGCTGTGTATAGTCTTATTCCTCAAGTAAACTTAAGGATTGTAATGTGGTCTCATTCCTGTACAACGCTTACACTGGCTTTGATAGTATTAGATTCTTAATAAATATTTGTTAATGGATTTAGCACACCTGCTAATTGCAAAGTGACATCATTTGTCATTACCAGGCACATAAATTGGTTATGAAAATTTATGTGAATTTGCATATAATTAAATTATGCCTAAAATTAGCATCAGAAAAGCTAGCAGTCTCCTCTAGGACCTCTTGTACTTTGTGCATACTTACTCCTTGCTTACAGTTGGGTGGCTGGCTTTGATTCCTTCCCATTCCAGCCTTGAGATGTTATTTAATATAACACCGGTTGTGTAATTTCAGCTCCCAAATTGAATAAGACATTCCCTCCAGTGGATCCCTCATCCTGACAAACAGCCAAATAGTAATTATTATGCCTTTCAGAGGCTGAGCTATGGAATCATGCTTGCAATATCCCGGGCTTGAGTGTCTAGAAATTTATGCTGTACCTCCCTGTGTCGGCATTTCCATCTGTGACCATATTTCAAACCCTCTCATTTTCTTTTTTCAATATGATTAAGATAATTCTTTTATGAAGTTGGAAGCTGGAAGAGATATTTAGAAGGAAACTTGATGCTTCATGTTTTTACAAACTTTCTCCCTATTTCTTTTCCTATCATTTTTGCCACACAGAGAGGTGGGATTAATTTTGAAGTAGTCCCTAATTTTTTTTTCCAAAATGTGTGACCTCCATATTAATAGGAGCCGGAGCACTCATTCATCATATCTGGTCACTGTGAACCTGACATTTACAGGCTGGAATGTTTCTTGCCCAGGACAAATGGGTGTCATTTGTAAAACACGCCGCACCCAATCGCAGGCTCCCATGGCTCTCAAACTACATTTTTAAGCAACAATATAAACCATTCCCCAAACTGAAAGGTCTTTTCAAATATTTACTGCCTACCTATGGAATTTTTATTCTGCTGGCTGCTACCATCAATAATCCTGAGTGCTGCGAGCTAAGTGTTGCTTGTGACCTCCAAGGAAAGTCTTAGTGCAGCAGAATGGGGGAGGTGGGTTCAGCACCTGTGCTCTCCCTCTGCACAGAGGAGGGTGGGGGGACACTTACCTTTTATATTTATTATTAATGCCTCCAAACCTTGCATCTGTCAGTAAGCTCAGTGTTTTTAAGGCTTCTTTCCCTACATTAAATAAATGTGTTCACTGATGTCCTTCACTGGCCTTTTTGTTCCCATAGCCCATTATGATTCCTGCATCTGACATTTTGGTTTAATATCTGAAAACCCAATTGTAAGTTCAGGTGTCTACTGTGGTACACCTTGGTGATCTGGTCATGATCTTTACTTCATATGGTAGGCCGGACAAGGCTTCTCCCATAGGATAGCTTTACCATCTCAAATGTTAGTTTCTTATGGGATGCTCTTTTGTGTGCTTGTCCAGTGATGTTATCCATATCAATAGAAGCACAAACTCAACTCTTCTAATAGCTTTCATAAAAATTTATAGTCAGCATATGAAGGGATTTGTGAACATCAATAACTATGAAAACTTTACGAATTCTGTCCTACTTCCTTCCATTTCTCCCTCAATTATTTTCTCATCCTCTCCAAAAGCAAGACCATCTTTACCCTTTCTAAAAAATACTTTTAACACTCTTCTCAAAATCTAGACAAGAGCTCACTTTACTTACTGAACTTTAAAGATTCACTCACCTTCCTAATCAGGATTTTGTTCTACTGAAAAGTCTATATTCTTCCTCAGGAGAATTGATGGAGTCTGGGAGAGTAGAACTGCATTATTCTTATGTGATTCCTGAAGAATTCTTCTTCCCCCAATTACAGTTTAATTGCTCTGTTCCAAACCAATAAATGGTGATCCCAAACAGATAATTTAACACAACCTGCTTTGGCCACTGGTCCTAAACTTACCCCTAGATTGAAATGTAAGCATTCCATAATCCAGTACAAGACTTGCTGGTGAGACAGAGCTACCTCTACCTCAGAGATCTGCTGCTCAACTCATAGAAGCCATGGGGACAAATCATAGTTATTAGGATATTCTGCAACTACGGTGTCTATCTGAAAGTGAGAGCACACAGATTAGAACAGTTTTGCTTGCTGTGTTTTAAGCATTGCGACAAAGGCAACACCTGTTAACTGCAGCATAAAGCACCTCTGAGTAGTGGAGGACTTTGAGTGTTAATGACATTAATACAAATAGACATGATAGGAATCTCACAGAATAGGAAACTTACCTTCCAGAGATGACCAAGCAACTCTTTGTATACCTGCTCAAATATGGAGCAACAAGGGTCACCATGTGGTTTCTTCTGGGTGTAAAACTCCTACTTTCTGGAGATCATCTTTATTAATTTATAGTAGAACATGCACACAAGTTTTCTAATAATTTGTCCCCTGGTTAACTATTATTCTGCATAGAGATAGACAAGTCTCCAGACACCAGAAGCCTTTATAGTGGCCCTTCACATGGACAAAAATTTCTGTCCATGGAAAATCATCATCCGAAAGCGTTTCAAATCCCTTGTTTGTACCACAATTTTACCAACTAGCTACAAAGTTTTAAATAATATGGACTGAGTTTACCTTTTTGGCACATTATGCATCTGAAGAAAGAGATCTAACTCCTACCTGTTACTTCTGCCAGAAATCACGTGTCCCATGTGCATGATTAAAAGTCTTAGCATGAACTTTACACTTTCTCCTACAAACCTATGTAGTTACCTGTGGAAAGCATCTCCAATACGTCAGTTATTGTGGCTTTGTGATAAGATTCATTTTATGGTAGAGTATTGTACTACAAAGAAATGTCTATCCACCCCAAGCAGGGCTTCACCCCCACTGCTAACAAAACTTAAAAAAAAGTTAATTCTATCAAGTTCTATAAGTTAATTCTATCATGTACAAGGAACATTAATAGCGCCTTTGCTATTTCTGCCAACATATATCATGTAAAACTACCAAAATTATAACATTAAAATTACAAAATAAATACTTTGGAGTTCTAATGCTTTCTCCTTAGTCTAATATAATAGGTGTGTGATGAGACCCAAAGAACTCAGTAAAACCATGAAGTTTTATGGGTGCTGACATTTTGAATTGTGCCATGTGGTAACATTAACCAAGATGTTGGTGAAGTTACATCATATTTGCTTCTATCTCAATATCATAAGCAGGAAAAATGGCAGTCAAAGCATATGGTTGCTTCTATCTTGAAAAAGTTCCTTAGCCAATAATGGCAGCAAACCACATGGCTACTTATGGCTAGAAGTGAATTCATCCCCATAATACAGCAAACCCATCCCCAGGGGATTCACTGCTTTGCAGGTAAAATGTGGATTGCTACTCTCTTCTGTTTAAAAAGACACTTTAGTTGGGTGGATTATTTTGGATATAGAAGGAGATAGTTTCTATGACCTACGTAGGTAGGCAGAAAATAGCAAAATAAAGAAACAGGAAGGAAACTCATGATCTGAGCTTAGGAAACTGAGATCAAGAGCAGATGATAGAGTAGTTAGAGTCCCAGTATGAGGTTCTCTTAGAGTCCAGAAGAGATAAGAATACAGAAAGGTCCTCTGCAGAGCAGCTTCCTACAGAAAGTTACCAACTGTGTTTCAGGACAGGACAAGGTGTGGACTGTTTTGCTCCCATTTTCCCAGTCACAAAGTTCAGGAATAAAGATTGACCCAAGATAAGAATTTGGAAGACAGGGCTGGAGAAGTGGCTCAGAGGTTAAGAGCCCTAGCTGTTCTTCCAGAGGTCCTAAGTTCAATTCCCAGAAACCACATGGTGGTTCACAACCATCTGTAATGAGATCTGGCGCCCTCTTCTGGCATGCAAGCAGAACATCGTATACATAATAAATTTTAAAAAAAATTAAAAAAAAAAAAAAAAAAAGCCAGGCGGTGGTGACGCATGCCTTTAATCCCAGCACTCGGAAGGCAGAGCCAGGCGGATCTTTGTGAGTTTGAGGCCAGCCTGGTCTACAAAGTGAGTTCCAGGAGAGGCACAAAGCTACACAGAGAAACCCTGTCTCGAAAAAACAAAAACAAAAACAACAACAAAAAAAAAATTTGGAAGACACTTCGAGGCAGACATGATTGAGTCTGAGGTGTTAGGGTCAAATCAAATCTTTCAGTCTCAGCTGCTCAGTGAATTTAAGCAGCACAGGACAATATGCTAACATAGCTTAATATGCTCTGCTCTGATAGGGAAGAGGCTCATCTGCCAGACTGGCATCTGAAAGAGAGTTCAGGCAGTTAGTTTTAGAAGTCTGAGCTGGTCAAATGTGATGTGCAGAAATAAAGTTTGGGGGTGGAGATAGAAAAGAGATTTGTAGGTGGGGAACTTTAGACTATCTGTTATTCCACCTTGTGAAGTTGTCTGAGTCAGTGGGACTTTAAAAGTTGAAAGAAATGTTCAGATTCTATTGAGTACAGACCTCAGTTGACAGACTTACTAATGCCCTGAGGTCTGTTTTCAGAAAAGACAAAAGAATGTTGAAATAGAGATTTTTGAATCCCGTTTTAGGCAAGATAAGAGTAAAGCTAGTTTCTGGTAATAAGTCATCACCAATAGCCAGAAAGTGGCTGGAAATGAGTGGCCTTGGGGCTATAACTGGCAGGAATGGACAAACTCAGAATCAAAACAGGAAAGATCTTGAGGCTTAACATTCTAACAACATGGTGGCAGATTGCTTTAGGACCCCCAGATTTAGAATAAGGATACCAGACTAGGGCACCTGTAAACTGAACCAAGTCCTTATATTGGTGTACAAGTTGAATGTGTCATTGTGTCGAATGACAAAGGGCCTCTGCTCTAGAGGTCAGAAGATAGTGAGATTATGAGAGGGTAGTGGTACCTACATCTTGTTTTCTTGCTGAGGCCATTTCAAGTTTAACTAGAATTTGATCTCCTTAGTAGAGAATCCCTTGGAAAATTACCCAACTCTATTCTAGGACCTGAAGCCTAGATACCCCAGCTAATCTACATTAGCTTCTGTTAAACTGCCGGCTTGCACAGAACCCCACCTAAAGCTTGTCTTAGCTTCGAAATAGAAGTTAAATAACTGCTTGTTTGTACAAATCCTGAGATACTAGGATGTAGTTTTTGTCTTTAAAAGTCCCTTGGTCTAAATGCTTGGGGCTAGACTTAGGTACAGAATGTCTGAATGTAGCCCTAGTTGGCTGGCATAAAGACTTTCAGTTGGCTATAAACTGTGAGTGGCCATCTTTGGCGAGCTCTCCATAATAAGAGAGGGAATAGAAGGCAAACTGAGTTAATAGGGCACACCAAAACCCCAGAGTTTCCAAGTCCTGATTGGCTGCCATTAAGCCCTAGTAAACTCACTGAGCAGCCAATATTTCAACAGAGTAAGTACAAGAAAGGAGCAGGAGGCTGATAAGGGGAAATAAGAGTGGTTGCCGTGGGTGTGTGTTGGGGGGGCACCAAATGCTAGCTCCAGGTTGATCTGGGTGACAGAGAAAGACAGAGACGATCAACCTGTACATGAGCAGAATTGTTCTTTAATCAGAACAACTGGAGACACCACTCTCTCCGAGAGAGTAGAAACTGTGAACAGCTATCACAGCGGGCTTGGGGGTTCTGTAGGGTGGAATAGGAAAACTTTAGGGATGGAAGATTTTATCAGCAGGTCTGTTGGTCCGCAGTTTCAAAGTGGTAGATGCCAACGGAGGTTGGTATATCGATCTTGTTATAGGAAGCTTCCTAGATGCTGACAATCACAGGTGTTATCAATCAAGTCAACTTTCCTATGTGAAGTTTCTCAGCCCACCTAGAGCGTTTAGGTTATTAATGCTTCAAAACTCTCAACAAATGATTTGTTTTTGTTAGATGTTACATTATGCCTCTAAATTAAGGATAATTGATGTTTATAATATGTGGATTTGGGGGCCTGTAGGATGGCTCTGCAGGAGAAGATGCTAGTTTTACAAGCTGAGAGACTGGAGTTCATTTCCCAGAACTCCTGTGAAGATGGAAGAGAAGGGTAAAACCAAGCACACAAAGTTCTCTTCTGGTTTCTACATGCATGCATGTCACACACACCTCCACTCCCTACACACATTAACTTTTTTTATTTTTAAAAATATTGCTTGATATTTTTATGCATGCATATATATTATGTATATATTTTACTTTTTAAAATTTATTGTGTGGTATGTTTATTTTGGTTGAATTTTTCAAATATAATTTTGACTATCACAAACATATACTTTAGCTCTCATATCAAAGACTTAATAGCCAAGATTATAAATATAAAAATGGAGATTAGCCAAAGATTAACACATTGCTGTTTTACAGGAAGAAAACTCATATTATATTTTGATGAAACCTAACTCAAGAGCTTCCCATCTGAATCTTCCTATAAATTTCCCCAATCATTTTTCCTCCTAACCTCACCTACTTATTTTAAATCCATTGAGTCCTCTTAATGCTTCCAATATGTGCATGGTTATATAACATCCAATGGAGCATGTGTAACCTACCAGGAAGCCCATCCATAAAGAAAACTGATTCTCTCTACCATTATGAGCTACAATAACAACCAGCCTGGCTAGATATGTCCATTTTTATGGTACTAGCTAGAACGTTGAAGGAAGAATCAACTACTTTCTGGTTGGACTTAAACCCCTTCACAGACATAACTCATGCTTGTTACCATTTAGTGGACCAAGAATTAATTGCTGGGTAGGCATAGCACCTAGTGGAGAACTTGCCACTGTTTCTATGCTAAATATCATTAAATCACTCCCTGTCTTTCTGTAGCCCACATTAGTATTTTTAAATGTAGATGGTCTCTGTTCTAGTTAGGGTTTCTATTACTGTGATGAAACACTATGATTGAAAGCAAGTTGGGAGGAAAGAGGTTTATTTGAGTTACTCTTTCACATCCTAGTACATCATTAAAGGAGGGTAGGACAGAGCTCAAACAGGGCAGGATCCTGGAGGCAGGAGCTGATGCAGAGGTCGTAGAGGGATGCTGCTTACTGGCTTGCTTAGGATGCTTTTTTTTTTTTGGTTTTGGTTTTTCAAGACAGATTTTCTCTGTATAACAGTCTTACCTCTCCTGGTACTTGCTTTGTAAAGCAAGGTGGCCACAAACTCACTGAAATCTGCCTACCTCTGCCTGCCTCTGCCTCCCAAGTGATGAGATTAAAGCCATATATCACCACCACCAGGCAAGGATGCTTTCTTGGTTTTCTTTTTCTTTCTTTCTTTCTTTCTTTTCTTTCTTTCTTTCTCTCTCTCTCTCTCTCTCTCTCTTTTTTTTTTTTTTTTTGAGACAAGGTTTCTCTGTGTTGTTTTGGTGCCTGTCCTGGATCTTGCTCTGTAGACCAGGCTGGCCTCAAACTCAGAGATCTGCCTGGCTCTGCCTCCCGAGTGCTGGGATTAAAGGTGTGAGCCACCACCGCCACGCAAGGATGCTTTCTTATAGAACCCAGGATCAGCAATCTAGGAGAGGCGCCACCTACCAAGAGCTAGACCCTCCGCAGTCAATCACTAATTAAGAAAGTGCCCTACAGGCTTGTCTACAGCCCAATTAAGGAGACATTTTCTCAATTAAGGATCCCTACTTTCCAATGATTGCAGCTTGTGTCAAGTTGACATAAAACTAGCCAGCACAGTCTCAATCAGGAAAAATACTTTCAATAATCTTAGATAATCTAGATAATATCTCAGTAATATTTTGGCTCTACAAAGAAGGTCTACCACATGACCACATACATTCCTAAACAAACTAATCATTTATACCATTGGAAGTACTGTAGGTTTTGAAGTCTCATTTGTGTACTTTCACAACCTGTAATACATAATTATATTTTTAATACTAGTAAGTTGTTTAATTAGTCTCAACTCTGGTATCTTTGCCCCATTTTTGACTTCTTGTATATAGCTGTATCACATAAAATAAGAACTTTATTATTATCACTTCTCTTTTCATCTTTCCTTACTAATCTCTATGATTGAACGCTGGCATGCAGACACATGATTTCAGACCTCTTATTTACTTTACTGTTTGCGTCTTTTCAAACACTGATGGATGGAGTATTGGATCCTGAACTACAGTTTCAATGGAAGCCAGGCATGGCGGGCAGTGGCGGCGTGTGTGTGGGGTCCTTCCTTTCAGCTGCTGTGTTTTTACTAAATAGATGTTGGTCAGATAAACACAATTTAGGTGATATTAATTCTTTTATAATGTTAACCAGCTATTATTAAAACTCTGAATTCATCAATTTTCTCTTACACATATTTGCACAATCACATCAAGTTCCTCTTTAATTTTGAATATATGACACATGTATTGGTAGGTTGTAAGTACTAAGCTGATTTTATGTTCCTAAGATGACTCTATCAGGTAACCATCTTTTGGCTCTTATTCTACTGTTACTTCAGTTCCTAGTACTTTGGTAATCTGCATTGTAGTTTTTTTTTTCAGTGTGAATTCACAAAAGTAGTTTACTATAAATATTAGAAAGATCTTACAAAGTGTATTTTGCAATGTATCATGTTCTATGTTATCTAATACAGTTAGACTAATTTTGGAATTATTTCTGTTTTAAGTAGCCACAGGCAAGGATTTAAAAGTGTGTAGAGAATGTTTCTAGAAAGGAGGTAAATGAATGACAAATGTGCACAATAAAATGTACTCTACGCCATTAATAATGTTGGAAGGACGAATTTAAATCATAAGGAAACACAAAAAGAATTTCATACCAAAGAGAATTGGGGAAAAAACACTAAACAACAGAAAATACCAAATGTTTATGAGTATAGAAGGAGGACAACTCAATACATCATGCTAGAACAAAAATTATAAGCCACTGTGTAATAGTGCCTGTCAATTCCACATATAATTATATAATTACATATATTTAATGTAATTTCAACATTCTTACTCCTATGTATTTTCCAAGAGAAATAAAAATATATGTTTATCAAAGAATGTGCATTAACTTCTCATAAAGCTTTATTTATGATAGACCAAAAAGAAAAAAAACAACCTGGAAAAAACCTAGTATTCACCAATTATTGATTGGATTAACAGACTGTGCCATGTTCATAAACTGGAATATTACTTAGCAACTGAATGTATTAATGCACATCTGAATCTCTGCAGCATTGTTCTAAGTGAAGATGAACACAGGTATGGAACACTTGCTTCAATTCATGTTAAGTTAACTAAAAATGAATCTCACATACCTAAAAAGTGTCCAGGAGCTATGGGTGGATGGAGAGAAAGGGTGCTTGACTGAAGACAGCAGGGAACACAGGGAGGCAATTCTAGACATTTTCCATATCCACTGTTGAGGGGATTTTTATAACACTATGTGCTAGGTCTGTCTATAAACCATACTCAGATCTTATATTTCAGAAACTGCAAAAAGTAAATGATTGTAAATACTTAAAAATTATGTCAGATAATTCACTGCTTTCAGTTATTTACAGAACAAGATTGTCGATGTTTTCCATGTTCTGAGAAGACTAGGTAACCAGAGTGGACAGTAAGTTGAGGCTAATTTGATAAGGTAAGCAATGCTATTTATTATTCATTATGATCATTTAATGCCTTTAGCATTTGAAAAATCTTTGTTCAAAATCGTTCAGTTATAAGCATGAGGAACTAAATTTGATCCACCAAGAACCAAGTAGAAAATTCTAGGCACAATGGCATTTTCTTTTCATTCCAATGCTGGAGAAACACTGGGAAACAAATAAGGAGGCTCCCTGGAACTGTTGAATCAGTGAAATTTAGGGGGAAAAGGGAGCCCATATCAGAAAAACAAGTTACCCTAGGTACAGAATCCAAAGTTGTCCTCTGACCTCCACATCAACACATGCATGTACACATATGCATACCTACACACACATATGAATACACACACACACACACACACACACACACACACACACACACACTACTAAGTATCAGCTGGAATAAATATGTTTTTGGGATATGAATCAGATTCACTCCAATATAGTACAACTAAAGTAGTTGAACCAAAATAATCAAGTCAAGTTGATGTTAAATCTCTTGATACTCCTTAACAAATGGTGCCAGATCAGAGGAATTCAAAAGAGGGCCATGGACATACTTTGGAAGGTGCTTCCCTTAGGTGGCCAGTGTGGTTGAATTTGGCGATATCAGATGCAAAGCTGAAAGAGCTGGTAGTCGATTCTTGAAAATGGTTCCTTTGTATCTAGTGTTTCTCCAAAGCTGTTGAGAGAGACTGGATCAGCAGCAAAACTAGGTTCATTTCCATATGCTCAGATGAACAGGGGAATGGCTCAGCTCCATGTGGACCTACACATTAGCCTCTTTGGGGGACAGTAATATTAGCAAGGTTTCCTGGGGATCTGTATATTAGCATTTCTTTTGTTGTGGCCACATCACGAGACCCCCGAGTAAGACCACCACAGAGCTGATATTCGATGCAAAACATACAGGGGTTTATTGATTACAAACTCTGGTTTGGTCTATATTCCAGCACTCTCACACAGTGGGTGAAGGAGGACGGCACTGAGCTCTCAAAATGAGGAGTTTTTAAAGGGAAAAACTGCAAGCAGGGTGGTACAAGCCTTTGTGTCATATGATTGGGTGAGGGCATGTAAGCTTTGAATTTACTGGTTGGGGGTTATAGTTATCATTTTTAGGCAGACCTGGACAAGTCCCAGCCTCTGTCCTTGAACTGCCATGGAGGCTGACTGGCCTAGCACGTGTGTTTCACTTTGACCTACGCACATAGCTCTCAGTTGGTGAGGGGTCCCAGACAGTAAACAATTGGCTAAACCTGGTGCGGTCAGAGTACATGCAGAAAGGGAGCTACTGCAAGGACTATGTCTTTTGTTCATGGCCCTCCCAGGAACTGCTTGTTCAAGTCTCAGGAAACTAAAATTGAGGCCTGATCTCCGAGAGAAGACTGAACAGCCTGTTATAGCATCTGCTTGGTCCTTTCACAGTTACTTTCAATTGAATGTCTTCTTATATCGCAGAGTGAGTTCTTTGATGACTGCTGTCCTTTCTGGACACGCACTTCCCTGGCTCTTAGAACACCTGACTTGTAAAATGAATCACTTATCCTACTTGGTTCACTTGGTTCCTTGATGGACCCAAATGAACAAGATTTTTACTACCTTAGACTATCACCACAGCCATGTAATGTAAACTCACATCATTTAAATGTTGCAATGTTTTGTAGTGTTTCACTCTCAATAGAGGGAAGTATTAAATTACATGAACAGAGTCCATGGAGTTGTAAAAGTCTAACTTCGGGATGGAAGACATCAACACTCCCTCAGAATAACATTATTATTTGGACAACTACACTGTTAATTATCCTAATTCATATATTATATTCATTTAATAATAAATTTAGACTTTTAAAGATGACTAAGACAAAATACTTTCTTCTTAAGAAAGATTAGCAGATGACCGGCATTTTCTGTAAAGAATTCTACCCCTAGGCCATCATATGAACCCAAGCATACTTACAAACAGCTAAGAGTACCCCTACAGGCTATGCTGACCCACCATTCCTCTAAGGAGTGTCCATCACCTACAGAAATGGTTAGTTAAGACAACACAGAGGCATAAACTCTGTGTTGCTAGATATTTACCAGTATCTTTACTTCCATTGCTAAAATTTGGACAACACCAGAATTGTATTAGTCAGAGCCAGCGGCAAAGGCTTGTAATCCAGTTATTTGAGCATCTGAGGTAGGTTGATCAACAAGTTCAAGGTCTACTGGTCTACAGAGTGAGTTCAAGATTAACCTGGACACCAATAAACCCTTGTCTCAAATTTGATAACAAAACAAAAAACAAAGAAAGAGTAGAAAAGAAAACTAACAGAGTGTACTTGCCTCTCATGCTAGGGATCTATTGATTCTCTGTCTCCTCTCCCCTGATGATTGATGGGTCTTGCTAAATTAGACATTTAACTCTAAACGTGGATTCAGATCTCAGATGTCTCTCTCTCTCTCTCTCTCTCTCTCTCTCTCTCTATATATATATATATATATATATATATATATATATATATATATATATACATATTGTACACACACACACACACACATATATATATATGAGGCGGTGTGGTGTATATGTATGGGCAAGTATGTGTAACTTCAATGTGGCAGGGCAGAGGTTCTTCTATCTTGTCTCAGCTAGAGCTATCATTAAAATGACCCTATCTTTTTCTATTCCCAACTGTGAAAAGTCCCATGGAAAAGTCCCCAACACTGTTCTAGAACTTGGGGTGGAAATACCCCAGCTAACTGCATATGTTTTACATTCTGTTGAACTTCTTGCTTGCTTTACTTGCCAACTGCCAACTAGAATGTAGTTTTTCTGTGTTCTTTGATTTTAAAAGCTCCCGAAAAACGAATTTGAGGCTGCTCTGTGAGGAGTGCTTCTTTCCAGGCAGTTGTCAGCGGGGTTGATACAGACTTTCAATTTGGACACTGATCATGCTGAGTGGCCTTAGGGTCTCTCTATCTAGAAACACCAGGTGCCCATGCACTACATGTGTGCTTTGAGGACAGAAGACAACTTCAAGTGTTGGCCTTCACCTTCCTCCTTTTTTGAGATGGAGTTTCATATTGTTTCCTGTCTTGTGCACTAGCTTTACTGGACTTAGATTCTTTACCTCCCATGTTGCAGTAGCGCTGGGACTGTAGCTGCAGATTACCACAGAAGGCTTCACTTATGTTTGGGGAATCAAATTCACATTACTTGCATGACAATTGCTTTATCAGCTGAGCAATGTCCCCAGTTGTTGATTCTTAATTCCAATCTTTTTCCAACAGCAGAGCTTCTTGTTTTCTGGTTGCATTTGGCTCAACTGGACTCTTTGGGTGGAACATCTTCATAGGTCTCCGTGAGAAGTCCCTGGCTCTCCAAAGTCTAGCTCTTGAGAAACACAACTCTAAGGAAAAATCTGCCTTGTGTATCACAGAGAAAGAATGCTGTCAGGTTCTTTGTGGTATAAAGTTTATGTTGACCAAGGCTAAGAATGTTGGGTTGTCCCCAGATTCACAGTTTCTGTCATAATATCAAACCAGTCATTGTAAGAAGCAATGACCTTGGCACTGCTCCATTAGATATGCCTTACATGCTGCAGGTTTATTTACTTCCTTAGGTATAAAACAGCCAAATAGATTGTAAGAATCACAATTTGAAAGTTTACTTTTCTTATTATTTTATACCCATAACTAAACATAGAGCCTCTCACTAAATTAGTTCATCAACTAAGTACCAAATTAATGGAGATGCAGTTTTATCTTGATAATTCCCTCCAGAAGAATATCTGTGAGGTGTGGAGGGAGCAAGAACTTCAAATTTCTTAATAAAAAAATCGATATTAATATCCTTCATCTGTGCTTCAACACATTCCTGAGGCTGATAAATCAGAAAATGGTCTGTTTAGGGCATTTTGTAGCTTAAGATATATTTACCTAATGCTATAAAAAATAAAACAAAAACAACAAAATACTACAATGTAACACTACCTACTTGTTTGAGGAGCTCTTTCTCCTGCAAAACAGAAGATTCCCACTACCATATCAACAAGGTATGAAAATAAGTGTTTCATTTTTTAATAAAGAAAATGCTTTATTCAATTAATACCCTGTTAATTGGTGATCTGGATTATTTTCAACTAAATGGTCTCATGGAACTAGTCTGTCCACTCATGTCTAAGCTTTCCTACCAAATTCACAATGACTGGTTAGTTCAAGCAAAAGTCCTAGCTAAGCTCTTCTCAACCTTTTGTTTACGATCTCTCATCTTTATTGGGTTGACTCCAACAGTAAAGGTAATGACATCATTACAGGTAAAAACCAAAAGAGGGATGGGATAAAGCTTCTTGAAAGTCAGACTCTAAATTCACAAAACTGAATACTGAAAAAAATGGACATGGCTGTTCAATAGAAGGCCTTTCTGTGCATGAGTGTTTTCCATAGTTAATTCGTTTTGAGGTAGGATAACTAGAATATCTTGACAATATCTGATATTTTAATATAAAGTTAGTTAACAACATCAACCCATTTTATGCAGTCCTTTCTCTGTAGCACTGTATACATGCCTGGTCTTCATACTCTTCTGATGCTGATAGCCAAATAGGTGTAGACAGACGTTGAGAAGAAACTGTTATTTATTTATATTTATTTTACAATCTTTCTTGCCTATTGTCTTCTGAAATGTATGCCTTCTCTGGGAGGAAAAGAGACATATGTGGGTCACTTGAAACCGTTTTCAGCTTCTATCCTTCCTGCACTAGAAATAGGGCCTTTGTACCAAAGCCTTCAAGTCCTCACAGATTGTCTGCTGAATCTGGGGAACCTCAGCCACAATTCTTTGCACCCTGAGCTCCCAACTCTGGGACTGTGGAGACAATTGTTTTGCTCTTCCATTGACAAAGGAACAAACCAAGTAACAGAGCATTCAAATGATTTCTTCCACACCACCAACTGTCCTCTGAAGAGCTGCAGGTGAATAACACAGATTTAAGGGCCATGTTCAAAGCTTCTGAGTTCAGCCTGTACCCACAGTCAAGTTTACTTTATTCCTAAATTTTAAATACAATTTCAAACAAATTTGATGCCACGTCTTTGCTCATATACCATTAAAGTGATATGATACATTAAAAATTCCAGAATAGTTTATCTAGACATAATCAGCCTTCTTGAATATCATTTTACAAATTTAAATCTTTATTATGGTTCTATATCTAAATTTACATGATATTCAGAATTTAATAGAACTAGTGATAGGACATGCTCTATCTGTCATTTATGTGACATTTCTTAAATAGAAAAGATGAAATATTGTAATTTAGGTTACTTTGGGTCATTGTCAATATTACGAGAGTCTCGTAGGGCTGCTGGCTCTCACTTTCACTTTTTCCCATATCCTTCAAGCAAAATTGTTCCTTCATTCATTTTTGCTCTAGCCTTGACTGGCAGCTGATTTTGAAGTGTGAGACAATTATTTGTTTTTTGGATGTTACCATTTATTGGAAGAAGGATAAAATCAATGTGACATTTCCAGAAAAATGAGAGATGACAAAAGTAGATGTTCTTTAAATGCGAAACACTAAATTTTAAAAATGTCACCTGCATACTATGTCAGACTTTGTCAAAGATAAAACAACAAAACTTATAGGCATAAAAAACTAATAATATTTCACCATATTACTTGTAGATAAAGATGGGGTTCTCGTTTTGCTACATGTCTGTCTAAATGCTGCCATATCCAAAGCTAGAATAATTGCAGCTATATTATTATGGAAGTCCTGTGATTTGGGTCATTCACAAAATACAGATGTTTGTGTGAGTGAGTGGTGTGTGCTTGGGAATGCATAGCAAGGGACCAGCTACAGTTATGTGGGATTGCAGCAGCAAACATGGGAATATAATGTTCGCATCACTCTTCTTTATCCATGTCTGCATGACCCTAAGCAAACTGCACACCCTCTGTTTCTCTATTCTCATCTTTCAGAAAAAAAAATGCCATGGGAATTTAAGTCACAGATTAAGTGGAAAAGATAGAAAACCAGCAGAGAAAAGTCCTTGGTGCATAATAAGTTATAACTGCTGCTATTATAGTGACTGTTATGGTCAGTGTTCTTAAAAGATTATAACATTGTCAATGTTCAACTGCTCATACACAAAGATTCTCACATTACCATTTTTATTGTTACTATTTATTATTTCTGCCTTTTCTTTATTTTATAAACTTGGTTTACATTTAACCATGGGTTTTAGTAAACTAAAACTGTGTGACCTTCAGAAAAGTATGGTCACCACACATCTGAAAGAGAGGCTAGAAAGAGACTTCATAGTTCTGATGTTTCATTTTATTTCTATGTTTTAACAACATTTCATTGAATGTTTCTGGTAAATTTATCCAATGAGTTGATTTAGACTGATGGTACAACAGTCTTATTTAGGGGTTCTGGTAGCAGACACGTTTTCTGTAACATGTTAAGATCAGGGAATTATTATTTTTTCATAATTCACTTTTAGAGTGTGATTTGAAGTGTGACAGAATAAACATATGTCACAATTTGGGATTTGCTTTGAAGATCAGCCGTGTATTGAGGAATTTAGAGCAAACTTTGCCCGGCAGGAGCCATTTGTTCCTGCCTTCTTGAACTAAAGGGATGTAAACAGAAAATAGTAGAGACAAAGGAAGTGGGGTTTCCTGCTGGTTTTCAGACTTGGGTATGAACAGGTGCTGCAGACACTGTTGACACCACCACCATCACTTCAAAGATTTTCTTTTTTCTTTTTTGGGTGTATGATTCACAGAGATTTCCTAAAACACAAAACTTTCTTTTTCCTTAATTGCACAGTATACACAAGGCATCTCTCTTACTTACATTCAAATCCACCCACTGAAATTTTAGGAAGTGAACATATTTTTAGGTATCAGTCTAGAGTGTACATACATTCAAAAGCTGTTTATCAATGAAATTGTATTTGTGAAATAAATCTAGTTCATGTTCTAACCTTAAATCATAGGAATTTCATAATTTTATACATTGTTTAATGTCTTTATATTTCTATATCCTAACCTAAACAATGTTGATAAGAATACTGGTATCTCAGGATATTCTGATTCAATATTCAGGATATTTTGATGATTCAGTTGTTACACAGACACATGGACACACACACACACACACACACACACACACACACACACATAGAGGCACAGGCACAGGCACACAGGCAGTGTCTGAGGTGACTCCCAGGAAACATATGTTTCCAATCTATCTTTCTTTGTTCCTTAGAACAAGACCAGGAAAAAAGAAAAGTTTTTGTCTCAGTTTTTCAAATGAATATGCCTTGGGTTGCGTCTTAGGAAGTAATGACCCTATGTATTCGTGGAAGTATTAAGGCAACTCTACATAGTTAAAAGGGAGGTTTATTTTGTGAGGTAACTTACAAGTGAAAGGATATGTTACAGGGTACAAGAAAGGCATAGTGCAATCCAGCGGTGTTCTCTGGAGAACTCCGTTTGGTCTACCTCCAGCGTCCAGGATCCAGGAACCAAGAGAGCCAGCACATCCGGATCTCAGGCCTTAAGGGCTCCTGTCTCAGCCCTGCCTTGTAGGTGTGAAAGTTACTGAAAGCCTCAAAGGTCAAACTGGAACAGCTACTTACTACACCTATGACCCAGCTAAGCTCTACAGCAAACAAAACTAAAAGCAGAGTATGCTATTCTTTCATCTCTTCATTTGGCCCCACCCAGGAATCTGCCTTCTGCTCTTACCCATCATGTGGGACAAGAGCTTGTTATCCAAAGAGAGTCTGGTAACTGTCAACAAAGCAGAAAAATATACAAGCGCGCACACACAAACATATATGCTTGTTGTAACACCTAGAACAGACAGGAAGCTTCCAGAAAAATAAAGTTCATATATAATTTCAGTAACTCCCTAGTTTCACAGAATAATTTAGAACAGAGCCAAATTATCTTATTTGTGACTCAGCCTGGTTCACTTCTAACTTAGTGTCTAACCCAAATGAAATTCTCTCTCTCTCTCTCTCTCTCTCTCTCTCTCTCTCTCTCTCTCTCTCTCTCTCTCTCTGTCTCTCTCTCTGTCTCTCTCTCTCTTTCTCTCTCTCTCTCTCTCTCTCTCTCTCTCTCTCTCTCTCTCTCTCTCTCTCTCTCT
Organism: Peromyscus eremicus; assembly: GCF_949786415.1. Lineage (NCBI taxonomy): Eukaryota > Metazoa > Chordata > Mammalia > Rodentia > Cricetidae > Peromyscus > Peromyscus eremicus. Next base: position 18,366,850 of record NC_081435.1, read on the forward strand.
CTCTCTCTCTCTCCAGAGAGTTTCATGCAGTACAGGGTGGTATCTAACTTCCTAAGCATCAGAGGATAACTTTGGACTCCTAATTTCCCATCTCTACACATTAAGTAAAGGATTCCATCACACACAGCTCTAAATGCCTAATTCTTGACAGTAAATTTTGTGAAGATGAGAAAGGGTAGAAGGAAAGCTGAGGAAAGAGGGGACCCGTAGAACACTTTCTGGGCTCTAATCAGATGCAGAGCCTCCACAGAAGAAGGCTTCATTGTGTCAGCACACCCAGTACTGTGAGTTACCATTTGTGTAACACAGAGAAGAGATCAATTAAAATTGACCTTATGTGAGGTTTCTAGTGAAAAGGTGTACCATCAAAACCAATATACAAAGCATCATCGTGGGTGAGATTGTTGCCAGTACAGATCTGACAAATCACACATTCAGGAAGGATTACAGATTTAATAAGATGGTAATTAATTATAAGTTGGATAGAGTTACAATATTATTAAGAAGTGTCTTGGTTAGTGTTACTATTGCCACGATGAAGCATCATGACCATAAGCAACTTGGGGAGAAAAAGGTTTGTTTTGCTTACATTTCCATATCATTGCTCATTAATGAAGGAAGTCAGGACAGTATCTAAACAGAACAGGAACCTGGAGGCAGGAGCTGATGCAGGGGCCATGGAAGAGTACTGCTTACTGGCTTGCTCGTCATGGCTTGTTCAGCCCAATTTCTTATAAAACCCAGACCCACTAGCCCCAGTGTCATCCCAGTCACAATGAACTGGGCTATCCCACATCAATCACTACAGTCCAGTCTTATGAAGGCATTTTCTCAATTGAAGTTTCTTCCTATCAGGTAACTCTAGCGTGTGTCAAACTGACATTCAAACTACCCAGGACGATAGATTTATACTTTAATCTCTAAAGTGGTTGCCAATTGCAATGTTAGATGGGCCTACTAAGGGTTTAGTTGAAGAAAAAATAATTTGAAAGTCCAGAGCACACGTTCCTAGAGTGTGATCAGTAAGCAACCTTCATCAGCTGCATTCTTGCTAGAAGTACATACTTTTAATGACTTATATTTATTTATTTATTTATTATTTGTGTGTGAGAGAGAGACAGACAGACAGAACACACATGCACATATATGGACAGGTAACTGTAGAGTAAAAAAAGGGGACATTGGATCCTGGAGCTACAGTTACAGGCAGTTGTGAACTGTCTGACCTAGATGCTCAGAACCAAATTTGTGCCCTCTGAGAGAGCAGTACATTCTCTCTCTCTCTCTCTCTCTCTCTCTCTCTCTCTCTCTCTCTCTCTCTCTCTCTCTAAAGAGGGATACATGTGAATAGAATTAAATGAACAGTACTGTCCAGAAAACACACATTATGCTCATTTCCTGAACAACACCTCCAAATGCTTAACTGGCAGAATTCCAAATGTTCTGTCTGCCAGAATTCTACACATTTCGATTCATTCTTTTATTAATCATTATATATTTAGCTCACCTAACTTTTTAGAAGTATTCAAAACTTTTTCCTATCCTGAAATTCTAATGACTGGGCTTTTGGTGGATACAAAGTATGTCTTTCTTTTACAAATAAAAATAGCTGTGACTGTAGCAGAGAAAGAGGGCAGAAGCTGGGTGTCTGTGAGAGCAACAGCTGGTTTGTAGGAGCAAGAACATTTGGAGAGTCATGCTCTGTCTAATGATTGAAAACTCCCAAATGTCCATATTCCCCAGACCCATCTTACATAGCTACACCATAGACAAAACCATCCTGATGAATGTCAACTGAAAGGAAACAATGGCATCTTCATTCAGGTAGTCAGATAATACCATTGGTTTTTCACAACAGTGACATCTTCATTCAGGTAGTCAGATAATAGCATTGGTTTTTTACCACTGGAAACAAACTTCTCCCAAGTGTGAATGCCCACGATTTGCTCTGAGAAAACAATACATAACAATCTTTTAAAGTATAAGATAATGCATTGGTTTATAAGATGGTAATTTAATGAAAAAATATTTTCATACAATATATTTTGATCATGTTTTTTCCCTTCCAAATCCTCCAAATCTCCTAACCCAACATTATATTCACCAACCAGTTTTATGTTCATTCTCCCCCTCTCTCTCTCAAACAAACAAAAACCAAAACAAAACAAAATAAAATAAAAAGGCAAGAAATACACGTGAATCCCATAAAAAACCACAAAAATAAAAATGAAAGTAAAGAAGCAAAAGACCAACAAAATAAAAATGCTCAAATAAGCAAAATGAGACAAAGATTCTACAAAAACACTATTGAGTTTGTTTTGTGTTGACCAACTACTGCTGGGTTGGGGCATATCCTGAAGTGTATAATATACTCAATGAGAATACCACTGTAGAAAACTTGCTTTTCCTTTGTCAGCAAATTTCTGTTGCAGGTAACTTCTTTTTTTGTTTTTTAAAGATTATTTATTTATTATGTATGCAGTGTTCAGCAGATGCTTTCAGCTGATCTTCATATTCAATATTCTACAGTTATGGAAATACGAAATTAAGAAAATTTTCTCTGCTTAACCTTTTTGGACTAAGGTACTTATAGGCTGGGAGCAGGATGTTCTTTCTGAAACTGCGTTTCAAGTTTTAATTTGGGTACAGCTTCACAGTGAAAATGCATGACTGAGTTACTATTTTACTAAGAATTCCTTGACATATTGGAGAATCTCTTGTCATAATTTCACTATAATTTCAGGTGAACTATACTTCACCCATATTACAAGGTTTTCCCTTAGGTAAATGATTAGATGTATTTTCTGTTATCTAGAAATCTGCCTATCATTCTCAAAGAAACAAATCGAGGAAGGTAGTAGAGAAGGGCTCATAAAGAGCTAAGAAACTACTAACACTGTTATCTTAGCTGTTTGCCTAGTTGAACTGCAGAGAAAGCAACTCACATTCCTAGCTGAGTTTTTAAAATGAACCCCTAAAATGAAATCAGATTGTTTTCAATTTAATTAATTTTTTTCTGAGAATTTCATACAGGAGTACTGCATTTACATCATTTCTACCCTACCTTCTTAGTGTTCCAGTTCCTCCAATGTCTTTCCAAATTCCTCTGAAACTTCAATCTCTTTTTCAATAATTATTATGCATTAAGATTTTAATGTAATTATTAACATCTTTTGGTCATAAGCATCCAGAGAGGCAGAATGGCTCAAGTATCTGTTATGAAATGCCCACAGGCGTTCAACCAAGTGTGGGGTTCAGATTTTCAGAAGACTGCCTTTATTGTGTGTGTTTCAAAAGTTTTCAAACACTTCCTTTCAGCAATCCCATATAGTTCTGTACATTGTAAATGGAATTGTTGAGGAGGTATGTCTGTTTTTATCACAAACGGACACTTGAAGACCTTTTACTTTGTTTTCAGTCAATGATTTTTTATTTTCATACACCTGGATATTTCTACTTTTGTTTTTATTTCATTATTTACTTTCTTTCTACAATCAATTAGTTATTGCAAATACCTCCAAGGTTTCTACTTCCTTATATGTTTGTCCATTTTATGAATATACATCTGGTGATTATCTCCTTGAATGTTGCTTTGAATGAAAAAAAATTTAACTTTGCTTCAAGTGGTATTTTAGTTTCTATATTTACTCTCAGAATTTTATTTTTACCCCTTCTTTTCCAAGTTATCCTTTTGTTGTACTTAGAAAAGAATGACAATATCAAATCCTTGTGATCTATTGAGCTTTCCTTCATATAAGCTTTAGATTCTTGATGAAAATAAAGTATACATTTATACTTACATCAGATCTATTTTGTCTGTTAATCTTTAATTTTAATGTGCAGATTTTAAATTTTTAAATAGTCTAGTTTTTTGAAACTATTGTATCAAAACTCTTTTATCAGATGACTAAATGACCGGAAATTTAATATTATTTGTAGGTTCATGCATAAGAAAAATAAACATAATCACATAATGTTTGTGATTATCCATTTAACATATTTTAACATTGATCTATTTTGTGTTGTTTTCGTAATGCTAACCCTACACCTTTAACAAAAAACAATAGACATTGTACATTTAATTTTTGTCTATTTTTTCTTTCCTAGCATACTGAGCAGGCATGCTGACTCAGAAATTAATTTTATCCACTTACTTACTTGACTCTGCATTTAGTTTTTGTTACTGTTACAACAAATTACCTATAACAAAGAAAATTTATTATGCTCAGGTCCAATGCCAAGTCTGCTGTTTCCTGGAGTCATCAATAACCTCTGGTTCTTATGATCTTCCTGCCTCACTTTTGGCACAGATCCATGAGCCTTGAGGGGGAGGGTTGTGTTGAAGATATCCTGTTTAGGGTTGAGTGTTCCAAAGTCTCTCACTCTCTTCACATTGTCCAGCTGTGAACCTCTGTGTTAATTAGCATGTTGTCTTATTGATCTTCTTTTTTCTTTTTCAGACTTTCTGTTTTGATTTCCAGTTTGTTTGTTTGTTTGTTTGTTGTTTGACAATTTTCCATTTTTGTTTTTAGATAGAGAGGAAGGAGAAGAACTTGAAGTTGAATGAGTAGGTAGGTAGGGATGACCTGAGAAGAGTTGAGGAAAGAGAAGTTAAATAATGAAAATATATTATTAAATCATTAAAATGTGACTTTAGTCTAAAAAATGCCCCAGTTGCCCATGTGGGCAATGAGCTAGACATTTTCTAAGATCATTGCCTCGGTATTGCTGGCCTTGGACACATATCGAATTATTTAGGGAAGAAAACGACTTCCACAGATACAGGTTGTCAAATTCCACTCTAGACACTGAGTGACTAGATCTGTTTCAGGGACAGTTTTCAAGCTGTTTACATAACTCATAACAGCCTTCACTCTGGAAGCCACTAGTGTAGGGGAAATCCTCTTCATATGTAATCTTTCTGTCTTCCACTAGTGTCTTCTTCTTCCTTCTAGCTAGACAAAGTTGTCATCTTTGAAGAACCTGAATGATTTAATATGATATCCTATTTCCATTTTCAGAATCTCTTATCCTTCCACAGGCTCCAGTGATGATCATGTGCATTTCTTTGGAGGATCAATTCTTAACATGTTGACCACAAAGTCTTATCAAACATCTATAGCTGTATTACTCTAACATCAATCCCCTTGTGTGTTATACAATTCTGATGTATCAGTGAATTATCTGATTACAAATACCCACAAAATCTAGAATTCAGTTCTTACCATGTCAGTAATCAACGTTCTAATTACCCAGAGCAATATCATTTTCAAATGAGCTCACTCTTTGTAACCCAAGGCATCATAAACTTCACATCCATTTGTTCATTTGTCACTACCACTCACTGCTTAGTTTACCTGGTAGAAAGGACTGCAAGAAATTAAAACGACAGAAATAGAATTGGTTTCTCTTGTCAACTTTCCAACTGTGCACAAGTTTGCATAAACTTGAAACTCAAACAAGAAGTCACTCCTATATAGATTATGTATATATGTATTCTATTTCAGTTGTGATGAGGGATAATTCTTCAGAGAATTCTCTATCAAATCTCTGGGATTTAGAGATGTTGAGTTTACTTCATGAAGAAATAGCCTACATCTTTATTTGTACAAAATGTTTTTATTCTCCCAGGGCTGTCATGTACAAATCCACATGATGGGCAAATAATTTGTATCAACTCCTCACCACATAATGTTCTTTCATGATGTAATTGTCCTGGGTAGATTTTTCAAAATGTTGTATAATAGATTTAAACAGCTAACTTTTTCTTTCTTTCTTTTTTTAATGGTACAAACTGCGATATTTCCTCATTACACATAACGGTTCAGGCAGATAGCACATTGCCATTAGTTATTTTTGTTAGATACTTTTGCTGGGCTGTGAACAAAAACCTTGAAAGAACAACTGAAAAGAGCAAAGGAGGATTTCAGCTCATTTTCTGCTGGGTTTAGTTCGGGCTTTGGCCCCATGTCCCAGGGTAAATGTGACAATATTAGGAGCCTAAGCAGGAGGCTGTTCCCCTCAAGGGAGACAAGAATCAGAGGGAGGACAAGACCTAGAGGGATAAACCTTTAATCAGATCCCCAGTGACTCACTTCCTCCAATTGGGCCCCACCTATTCATGTTTCTAAAGTCCCCAAAGATAGAGCCACCCTCTGAGGATCAAGCATCCAATACAACAGACTGCTAGAGACATTGTATTTAGCTCTAACTAATTGTTGAATTTTAATGTGAATTTCTTGTGTGGTTTTTAGAGTCATTTCATATGCATATATTTTTGTTAGATGTATTATAATAATAAATTATACTAATAGAATTCCCTTCCAGTTTTGGAGATTAAAATGTCTTTGGTCTTAGTATAGCTTCTAGAGTGATTAATTTACTTGACAATGTTTTATGTATGATTCTTGCATCTATCACCAAGGTTTCTAGAAGAGTCTACCTCAACAGTGTCTGCTATCACTTTATCTGTCATAAGTTAACAGCTGCTTAAGTGAAAAAATACGGAGAATAGTTTGCCTCTCCCTATATTAGCTCTAGAGAAGGTTGAATCACCTGAAATCTGTGTAATTTGTGGAAAATGTATAGCATACTATCAATCATGGAAAGAGATATCACTGTCCTAGGCATCAGCTAGGGGAAAAGCCGGCAGTGCCACATAATGTATGACAAAGATTCACTTTAATTCTTTTCCCCTAAAACTTTATTAATGGAAGATTTTTAATATTTATATTGTGGAAATTCTTTCTTTTTCACATGCAAACAAAATAACTGATTTTATGAGCTTAATATGTTTACTTAGTCAAAATGTACTTTCTTTCCAATAACTTTTGACAGATTAATACTTGTTTTTTTTTTACACAAAGCATATAATCCTCTGGACCACTGAGCATATTTCTTCATAAAGATATTTCTCTGTTCGGGAAAGGATTAGTTATTTTCTATGACCTTAGAACTTCATGATAGTCTTTGCTTTGTGTGTGTGTGCTCGCTCGTGTGCACGTGTGTGTGTGTGTGTGTGTGTGTGTGTGTGTGTGTGTGTTCTCTGGGATGTGGAAGCAAACACGCTTGTGTGAATATATGTGGAGGAGGCCCAATATTGAAAATCTAATGTCTTCCTTGATGATTCTCCATTTTTATTTTCTTGAGACAGGGTTTTTTGTTGACCCAGAGTGTGCCTATTCGACTAATCTTGTCTAGCCAACTTACCCAGAGTTCCCCTGTCTCCATTTCCTAAGCTATATTATAGTCATCCACTGTGCCTGCCCAGTTTTATATGGATGTTGGAGTTCCAAACTCAGGTCCTGTACTTGCATGACAAACACATTATCCAGAGTCATCTCTACAGCCTCTCTGGTATTTGCAATAACAGTTTTTAGTTTATCATCTGAAAGATGTCAAGAGGAATTTAAAAGAGAGCAATGCAGAGACATAATTCTTCCTCAAAATTGCCTAAGCTGTTTGAGAGTATTAGAGATTTCAGTATTGCAGTTAGACCTCTAGAATAATTGACAAGTTAGCGCAAACAAAAGGCAACATTAACAATCACAGCAGGTGTTAGGGTAATATTGAATGACAGGAACCAGAACACGTGGTATACCCTGATCATGGTGCTGGCATACATTCAGATTCTGGGAAAGCATCGATTTAAGGCTATAGATGACATCCTCACCGTTTTGAAAGTCATGTGTTTTAACTTCTGGCTCTTATTCTTTTCATCTACTTGTTTTCCGTTTAAAGTTCATATCCATTTCTTCAAAATTAACAGATTTGCTTTATATCAAAAAATTCTATATATTAAGACTTAATTTTTAGATGATTTTGTTCTTCATGATTTTTGCATTAGCTATTTATTGACTTTTGCTCAGTTATTTTACCCTCTATTATCTTGTTTTTCTTCAATATTTTAGTGTCACTTCCCTTTTCTTATACTTATTTAACTTAAATACTATTTTAAATTTTTCTTGTTTAGTAAGCAAAGGCATAAACCATTATTTTCTGCTTTCTATTTTGACAAGGAATTATTTATATTTCTGTGTAACTTTTAAATAGAGCTAGTAGGACTAAAGCACTTTTTAGGTGGGTATATCCCCTTCATAATTCAGTACTACTGGGTTTTGCAAATTACAATTTCCAATTTCATCCATGAGGGCAACTTTTTACTATAGTTAGCATTGGGTAGATTATTCAGCTTCCTGTCTCATTTTTCTCAGATAAGCTTGTTAATACCTAAAGCATTATATAACTCATTGCACAGGGATTAGTAAATAAATGACTTTAACTGTATTTGGATGGAATTCATTCCAGTCATCTAGATCTTTTAGAAATACGTTATTAAATTTCAATTGTAGTCCATTTCAAGATTTGAATAGGGATACATTAAGGGCATGCAGAACTTTAAAATGTGTGGTTTAGCTAAGCGTTTAAAAATCTGACACACTGGGTTGCGTGTGGCTATGCCTTATTCATCACTGGCTTTCGTCAAAGGCTTTTTCTGCCCCTGTTCCTAAGCTGCATATAAGCAGTTAAAGTCTGCACTGTTTCCTAGTTCAAGGTCGCTTGTGATTCTCCACTGTGCTTGGCCAGGAGTTGAGGCAGCAGTAGGCACTGAGTGCATCTGAGTTTTCAGGACCAAAGCACTTAGAGGATGGTAATTTCCTCCTAATAATTCAGATTCAGGTTCCCTTCGACTTAGATGAATAGGGCTGGAGGATCGTTACCGTCCCAGACCTGTTTCCGGAAGGCATGTGAAACATATCAGAATTTTAACCCTGGTCCCAGCGGACACCTAGAGATCTGAAAGGCAGTCATGTGCCTTTCGAGTTGTCAGTCTCTGCAAGGATCCAATGATGGAATAGGCCCCAAAGGCAAAACTAACTTCTCATTTCCAGTGGCAACTAGGACCAACGTGAAGCAGACTAACCACACTAGGTGATGCAGGCCCGGGACAATCGTCTTCTAGAGAAAGTCAAATTAATTTCCAAACCTTGTCAGCCACATTCCAGAAACTCATGTCTGCTCTTTTTAAATGAGAGAACCAAGCTACCTAATTCTCTTATTTAGTTTCAGTGCCACCAAATTCCCCTGAATTGTAATGTGTGTACTCCAATAAGGTAGCAACAGCTTCAAGATAAAGGTTTATTTTTTGTGGATCTTTTATTTTCTATTACTTCAAACAGAGATATCTTGTAAGGATAACATGAGGAATTTTCCTATACTCACCTAGTTAACTTGTTTCTGTGTTCCCTTTCTTTCTCTCTCAGAACCAAAATGTGTTTTGTGGCTATATATATACGCAATCCGCATTTGAGAGTAAAATTATATTGTAAATTCTTGTCACTACATAAACGTATTTTATCTTCCACTACCAATGCAGTTACAAAACTTCAAACTGACGGTAATGATCACAGTTCTATATTATGTTCTTGGCTTTAAATGACCCCGGTAACGCCTCAGGAAGTTGCTTCTTGAGGCAGTAACCCACATCTTACATTTGGTTTTTAAATCTCCTTTTGTCATCTCAATATTCTTTTTGCTCTTTCCTAACCTCGAATATTGTAAGGGTCCTTTTCTTTTCTTCTTGTAGAATGCCTCACAATGTTGCTACTCCTGCTGCTTCTCCTTAAGTAGTCTTAGGGGCACATTTTAGCCTGTCATAGCTCGAGACTCAGCCTCCCTCTTTTCTCAAGACTCATATCCATAGATACACCATGCTGTTGATATTACTTTAATGATTTTGTTAAAATGGGATTCCCCCAGGTTTCTCTACAGTAAAGTTATGATTTTTCTTCCTTATAATAAGTAATTGATTTTTCTGGAGGTACTCTGAGAATACAGAAACATCTTATATCTAATCCAATGTTCACCAACTAATTTTAGAAATCTTTGTGGATTTGCTATTACTTCTGTGTTTATTGGTGATATCTGGCTGTAAGGAAGAGATTTCTTTCATATTCACATATTCTCATTCACTTATATCAATATGAAATAATTGATTTCTACTTTATTTGGTAGATCATATTTTATTTTCATCATTTCCTTTACCAATCAAGTTTCCCTCTATTTAACCCATGTAAGATCCTTCAAGTCACACTGTGGTTTTTTATGACAAAGTCTATTCTTTCATTCAAGGTTTCATTATTGATTTCCAGTAATTTTCAGTTCCCTCTCCAATCTAATAGATATAACACCACTAATATTGATATTGTTTTTACTGTGACTTGAAAAGAATTTTAAGAAGATTCTTAATTGCTAACCCATACTGTGGATCCTCCCAAGAGCATAAACTTGTGATGTTGAGTTCTATAATATATGCACATTATGAAAATCACTTGAAATCTAAAATATACCCATAGAATTGAAGTTATGTTCAGTAAAGTTCTCAGATTTTCCATTGCTTTGTAAATTTATTCTTAACTACTTTATTTTTGATGTTATGGTACATCATATTGATTTGGACTCCATTTTCAAATTGTCTGCTCCTAGTACACATAAATAAAATTGATTTTTATATTGGCCTTCTGTCCTGTGACCTGCTAAATTTACTTATTTGTTCTAAGTAATTGCCTTGTAGATTCCTTTGGATTTTTCAGGTAGGCAATCATGTTCTTTGAAAATTCAATGCGTTCTTCTTTGTTTTGCAATGTTTATGATTTCTATTTTGTTTTCTTTCCTTATTACACTTCCAGAGCCTCCAGGATCATATAAAATATGCTACAAGATTAGATTAAACGACTTTATTTTGTCGCTGATCACAGTGAGGGGATAGAAGGTACATTTGAGTTAATACTTTTGGTTTTAAATCCACTCCCTCCAAAAATAATTGAAATAAATATTTTAACCACAGATTTTCTTGGTTGGGAAACTAAATAATTTACTATGTGTTTATTCTATATAATTCCTTGGTTCCTTACAATTCAGTGGCTTCATCAGGAAAAAAGTTTGTCTAAGGGAAACTCAACATTGGTTGCTAAAATTGTCTTTGCAAAGTCACTTGCCTACTGTTTTTACTCCAATTGCCAGTTGGCATCTGTGTCGTTAGCATCCAATAGCACAGAGTTACAGCCCTTATAGAGTTCTATTCTTAAGTTTTTCCTGCTTCTTGATACAGTTTTCACTGTATATCCCAGGGAAGCTTTAAATTCATTTGAAACTTAGCCTGGCCCCCAACTATGTAGTTCCAGTTGGCTTTGATAATAACTATTCAGAACATATGAGGATCCTCCTTATTTAGCCTCACCAGCACTGGGATAACAGACATGTGTCCACTTGGTTAGCTTAATTTTCTTGTTTCATGGGTTTATAAAATGGCCAAGTTCTCTTCAGCAAATTCAGCTAACCTTTGTGAGTTAGCCTGAGAAATTGTGGTGGTCTGAATGAGAATGGCCCCCAGAGGCTCAAATATGTGAATGCTTTAATTTGCAGTCAGTGGAATTATTAAATTTAGGAAGGATTAGGAGATGTGTTCTTGTTGGACCAGATGTGTGACTAGGGCAAGATTTGAGGTTTCAAAAGCCCACAGCATTCCCAATCAGCTCTTTCTACCTCAGGCTTGTAGATCAGATGTAAACTGCTTCAGCACCATGCCTGCCTATCATGTGCCAAGCCGTGATAGTCATGGAACATCTTCTCAAACTGTAAGCAAGCTCCCAATTAAATGCTTTCTTTTGTAAGTTGCTTTGGTCGTGTTGTCTAGTCAAGACAAGAGAGAAATAACTAAGAAAGAAGATAAGCAGAATGCCTTCTGTTCTACTCTATTGGCCAATCCAGCAGTATTCTCATCAGATGGGAGAAAGGAAGGGTAGATTGAATCTTTCCAAGGGACAAGATATGTCATTTTGTATGTGTGTGAACATTTTGCTACGGAAAGTGCTTAAAGTTCAGAATTCTTGAAAGGATAAAGAAAAGTGGAGGGTTTTTGTGACTTATCAACAGAAACATTTTTCTTCTGTTCTTATTTTTTAATCTATTCATTAAAATTTTAATTTGTTTTTATTTTCTAAATTTCATGTATATGTAATATGTTTGTATCTTTTTTCCATATCTTCATTCAGCAAGCCCCTATGACTGCTTCCACTCTCTCTCAAATTCATGATTCCTATTAGTGTTGCTTGTACGTATATGCTTTTAGTGCTAACCACGTGGTACTGCATACTTAATTAGTATGCTCATCCCTGAGAAAAACTGATTTGTTCTTTCTTAGCAGCTACAAATTGCCTGTAGCTCTTCATCTAGGGGTAGTTTATTTACAGTAGCAAGGAAAGGTAACCAACCTTAATGTCCTAGGGTTGAGGGTTAGATACTGACAGCAAGGTATGTATGACAACAGAATATGACTTGACTGTATAGAAAAAGTAAAATTTGAAGGTAATAGAATGGAACTAGAAAATATACTGAGTAAGATAATCCAGAAACAGAAAGACAAGTTCTGTCTTATTTTATATATCATGAATACATGGGGCAGAATTCTGGAGTCATTTCACTTATTCTGATGTAAAACCAAAGTTCATTTATTGTTATTTTCTTAATTTAAACCATTTTTTAATTTCCTGCCAAAGTTTGTTAATTCATAATAGCCTATCTTTTTTATATATTGGTATATATAAAGTGCTCATATTTTAAAAATAAATTTTCATCTAAGTTATGAAACATATCAACGTACATCTCTTTCTTGAATAGTTTAGTGTTATGCCTACTTATGAAGTATTTAAAAGGCTATGTTGGCTTTCCTCATTCTCCAGTATCCTCTCTTTATAACAAAAACCTTTGAGGAAGCTGTAATGAAACCAGATGTCTCTGCATTGGAAACAGTCCTACTTGTAGTGTTTAATTAGGGTTGATTATATGCTGCCTGTTTCTCCATGCATGTGTTTCTGCTGAGATCTCCATCAGAAGCTCCAGATTTAACATTCCAGTATCTTCTTCACTTGGTACATACAATGTCTCAGCGTGCTTAAAATTCTGAATACCTCCCAGCCCATTGTCTTCCTGTCTTTGCCCCATATGCGTACATTAAAAACCTACCCATGATGGTTGTTTCCTTCACTTTCTAATCCAATAGTCCTTTTATAGTCCAATTAAATATATATCCAAATATATACCAAAGTTGGAGATTTTTCTATCTCTACCACTCTGTCCTCAACTCAACACATTATGAATATTTTTATTGACTTTTACCAAAGTTTTAAAAATTCTTTTCTTGGGTATGGTATATCACCCTTCATTGTTGTAATCTAATCAATCTTTGTTGAATTACATATGTATACATGAACTATATTATAACAATAATTTTTAGAAAATTCCCTTTTACTTTTCATAATCAAATAAAGCCCAACTCCTTAATATATTTCCAAGGATGTCATCATCTAACCATATTATTGTCTTACATATTTTACGTGCACACACATATACATACATATATATATTGATAGTTTTTGTATTTATAAATATAGTTTATGACTTTGGAACAAGTCTCAGAAAATGCAATACAGTAGAATTTAGATGGAAATTACATGCAATTTTATGATTTAAGGATTGCCAGTGTGACAAATATCCTGTTTCTCCAGTAATTTTATACTCTTATTAAAAACTTCAGTAAACTATTCCCAGAATAATTTTTTAAACTTTATGTATACGATATTGTATTGAAACTGTGGTTTATGTTCTGTTGTTTAAGAGGTGTGATGTTTAACTGTGCTTTATGGTGTACCACTGCAACCACAACGTTCAGAATTCTGCAATAAGAGAAACCCAAGTTCGAAACCATCATGGACTGACTACATAGTGAGACTCTATCTCAAAAAGTGAATTGGAGAGTTCTATCATGACAGTTAGGGTGTTTGGCCATTCGATCACCAGAGTAGGTCAGTTCGGGCTTTCTCTTGACCATTGCCAGTAGTCTATTATGGAGGTATCTTTGTGGATTTCTGGGGACCTCTCTAGCACTTTGCTTCTTCCTATTCCCATGGGGTCTTCATGTATCATGGTATCTCTTTCCTTGTTCTCCCATTCTGTTCCTGATCCAGCTATGACCTCCGGCTCCCTTAAGCTATCTTTCCCCCGACCCTTGCCCTCCATTACCCCCCCTCTCCTCCCCTCTGGTTTACTCATGTAGATCTCATTTATTTCTCTGTCGCTGGGCAATCTATGTGTCTTTCTTAGGGTCCTCTTTACTAGCCTCCCTGGAGTTGTGAGTTGCAGTCTGGTTATCCTTCGCTTTACTTCTAGTATCCACTTATGAGTGAGTACATACCATGTTTGTCTTTCTGAGTCTGGGTTACCTCACTCAGGATGATCTTTTCTAGTTCCATCCATTTGCCTGCAAACCTCATGATGTCATTGTTTTTCTCTGCTGAGTAGTACTCCATTGTGTATATGTACCAGATTTTATTTGTCCATTCTTCAGTTGAAGGGCATCTTGGTTGTTTCCAGATTCTGGCTGTTACAAATAATGCTGCTATGAACATAGTTGAGCATGTGTCCTTGTGGTATGATTGAGCATTCCTTGGGTATATGCTCTCATCCAGTGACTGGTGGAAGCAGATGCAGAGATCTACGGCCAAACTCCAGGTGGAGCTCCAGGAGTCCAGTTGGCGAGAGAGAGGAGGGATTATATGAGCAAGAGATATTGAGACCATGATTGGAAAAAGCACAGGGACAAATAGCCAAACTAGCAGAAACACATGAACTGTGAACCAATAGCTGAGGAGCCCCCATGGAACTGGACCAGGCCCTCTGGGTAAGTGAGACAGTTGAATAGCTTGAACTGTTTAGGAGGCCCCCAGGCAGTGGGACTGGGACCTGTCCTTGGTGCATGAGCTGGCTTTTGGAGCCTGGAGCCTATACTGAGACACTTTGCTCAGTCTTGGTGTAGGGAGAAGGGGACTGGACCTGCCTCAACTGAAATCTACCAGGCTGGGCTGACTCCCCAGGGGACACCTTGCCTTGGAGGAAGTGGGAATGGGGAGTATATAGGGGGAAAGGGTGGGGGCGGGAGGAAGGAGGACAGTGGAATCTGTGCCTGATATGTAAAATTAAATTAATTATAAAATAAAAACATTTATTAAAAAATAAAAATAGTGAATTGGTTTGCAGGTCACAGCATACATCACAAGTTCTAAACACTCTTGTGTCATCATTCACTTGCATAGATACATATAAGAATATGGATGGTAAAAGCTTATCTAAAATTACCAGTTTACTCTGAATCTATTATTTTAAAGTTAGCAGGTGTACATATATTTGTAGATGCATGTTGTGTCATTTTACAACAAACCTCAGGTTTCTATTTAAATGAAGGAAAAGCAAGACCACTGTCAAGATGCATGGATTATTTTGACTTGGCTGACTTTCCAATGCACACACAGCTTAAGCATGGTTGTCTTCCAGTGTGGACTGCATAACAGGCTTCTGTATACTATTCTCCTGAAACCAGCTCCATACTGTCATTTAGATGAGGATTTTCCCAAGACTGAACATTTAGCAATGAACCACATTCCCTTATGATTCCCATCCCTCATCATGAAGGTCTACCATATGTGTTAAAGTTTTCAACAGAAATTCCTCTCTTCTAGCAAAGAACACAGTGCTATTTCTAATCCTTACATTCTCTGAAGTTTTTGTTTTGTTTTGTTTTGTTTTTATTGACACATCTTAGAATTGTGAAGTAACAGTTAGACACATTTTCAGATAGAAAACAAAAGAATGACAACCCCCCTGTGTTAACATATAATGAATATGAATCCAGCTTCTTACACATCCGTTTCTAACTTTACAAATCTAATATAAAAACTTTTGAAATAAGAAGACATACTATATATTATGTGTTTATTGCAGGATGACCCAGAAAACTTTATCTTCTAAGAGCTCTATTGAGTTAAATATTAGATGATACATCAGTTTTATGCTTCCCAGAATGTTCTGTCAGTTATATAATTTGTTTATCAATATATCAATATTAGCTTAATTATACAATACTCAACAAAATAATGAAATGACTGAAGAATTTTAATATCAACAGGTCATAAAAGGAACGTTCCAGCCAGAACAGATGCACTGTGGCTACTCTAAGAAAGTAGACACCCAGGGGACCCTGTGCATAGTCTCTGAAGAATCTAAACAATTTATTGAAACTCAAACAAAATGAATCATCTTTATAGACATATGAGTTTCTGCTAGATTATTAAACATTAGTTCCTTAAGGAGGGGTTGTTAGCTCACCTTTATAGTACCTGCTGCTGCTAGCTGTGGCTACAGCATAATGCCCACTACTCCTGTGGAGCAAGCCTCAGGTACTTCAGGAAGGAAGCTAACATGTTTTGGGGCCTCTATGTCATGCTCTGTGAAAGTACCCTCTTCTTGTGAATTCTTAGGGGAGACTGACCCTCAATAGTCAATAAATTATACAATGTAGACATGTAGTGGGGTGGATATTGTCTAGAATAATAGGGATTTTTCCCTCACCTCATTGGGAATAGAATCTAGCTTGGGTTCTGAAGTTACTCACAGCCTTGAGCTTCCAGGTATGATGCTAAAATAGAACTTTTTAATGATTAGATTTTTTACATCATGTATGAGGCAGTGCAGACTGGACATGTACATCATTAAGGTAAAATCCTACATGGGAATTCAATGATAACAATTATTGACTGAATCAAATACTCTCTGAGTGACTGTTTGATGGACATGTTCCATCTTGAAATAGAAACTAAGCAAAATAAAAGAGAATTCTGTTGCCCTGGGCACACAGACTTAAATTACACTGGGGTCCCTTTGAGCATGTGATCTATAGAGAAATAGAATAATTTTGGTGACTTATAAGAAACCGTGACTATCTGGCCAATGCAATCATTTCCTCTTACAGAGAATATATCCTGCAATCTTAGAGTGAATTATTTAATTACTAATCTACCTAATGTTCCATGTGTTGCCTTATTCATAACAATATGTAGACAATCAGGTGAAATACTAATCAAAAGTAACATAATTACTTTAAAATGACAAAATGAGATGAAGCAATGAACTAGGTTTTGGTCCTGTGTCAATGTAATTCCCTTTCAGTTTTGAATAAGGTTGTTATTTGGTTTAGCTCTCTAATCATTAAGATGAGTTAAAAATAGTAATTAACAATATGAAAAGTTAAAAAAATTAAAGTCAGAGGTACACAGAAAATACTTTTGACAATCATTAAATTTGAAAAAGAGCACGTGGTGCCCCAGGGATTTTCTTTCCCTATCTTGCTTCCGTCTTGTGACACACAACTGAAAAATGATGTAGCCATACATTGCTCTCCTTTTTGTCACAGAGACCCTGGGCCTTAAATCTTATTTTAGACTTCTTTGAAGGCTGGAGTAGGTACTGAGATGAGACTACACTAAGTAACTCAGGCTAGTTTGGAACTCACAGTTAGACTGTCTCTACTTCCCAAATGCTAGGATTCCAGGTATACACCACCACCCCCATCTGGGACTTTCTCCTGGCAGCAACATCATCCTTCCCTGGAATAGCTCTAGTACATGCATGCCATCCAAAGCAATAAATAAATTCATGACAATGTTACTGGTGTGTTTTAATTAACTGTTGATTATATGTAATGAGGGACACCCCAAATGGAGGAGTGAATGAAACCATGTAGACATTAACTGTGACCATCTGGGTGTCAGTCAGAAACTCCTGAGTAATGACATGTGTCTTGGTAAGGCACTGCCATCTCATGTAAATACATGTAAATAAGACATAATAATCAAATATGGACCAGAGTGAGGGAGACAACAGGAAGACCTCCAAGAAAGAGAGAGAGCTACCCTTGGGAAGAGTCTATCTAGAGAGTAGGTACAGAAAGGAAGGAGTCTCAGGAGAGGTCCTACACCACACACACTGCTAAGCCATTTGACTGTGTGCTGATTCTACTTTTGTGTTTGATTATTGTTTTAAAACAGGAATGGGATCATCTCTCTGACCAACTCTCTGTATGGCAGCCTGAAGCAGATATGTTTTATTCATGAATAATGTCTTTTTTTAATAAACTGTAAAAATGTAAAACAATAAAAGTGATATATACCTAATAATGAGTGAGCCAGTAAACCCACCGGGCAGCTTTGCTCTGCAAGTGGAAAAAAAGTGACTTTGTATAACAAATCACAGAATTATTAAACCTCTTTGAAACTCTTTTTATGTCACACCATTTACTTTAGTTCTTACTGGTCTGACCATTACCATACATTATTCATGTTCATTGTGATCATACGGAGGGGACTGGTAAATAAGTGTCCTCTTGAACCTACAAGACCTCAGAGCAACCAGAAGTGAAGGCCCTGACCAGATGGCAGAGGGAATATTGAGGGGCTCTGCTGGCAGTAGACAGCCTTTAGCTTCTTGATTGACAGAAACCTTCAAGATTTTCTGGAAGGTTGCTTCTCCTCCGGGCAAGCTAGGAGAGAAGAAAGGATTAAAACCAAACAGGTAATTGCCGCTGCTGATTTCTAGAATATATATCCCCACACCCACAAAAGGAAATTCTTCCATAATTAAATAAACAGGAGCAACCTAAAATTTCTGAGACTTTAAAGTTATCCCAAGAAAGTAAAAGGTGAAGTGGTTTCTAAACCTACTTTGAAATGTTATCTCTCTTTTTATAGGATTGCCCAGGTTCTCAAGAGGAAACATTTTAATATCTTATAATATGGACTCTATTTAAGGGACACTTAGAAACTACACTAAAATGAAACTCCCTAAACTTGTGCTGAGGAATGTTAACAGTGAAAAGGTGGAGACGCCCCCTTCTACTTTGGGCAGAATTCTCAGCCTGGACCTCACAGATGCTGAGGGTTTTGGTTTGTCAAAAGTGTCTGGTGAGGTTCAATCCTGCACTGACATTATCTGGCAAAAAAGAAACAGGGGAGTGATGTTTATATTGGAAAGTGAAGACATAACTTGCTTCACAGTGTTAGGACCTCAGAGTATGTAACTGACACACAAATTATTGTGAGTAGGTATTTCACTCAGTTCCCTCTATTACATAGTCAGCACAGGGTGCCATGGTCATTGTTCCTCCAAGTGTGAGTAAATCAGCCCACTTAATAGAGAACTGGGAGAATAAGGTCCCCATTGGTGGTGTTTTATACCAGCAGGAATACATCCTTCACTCAGAGAGTAAGAGGGGTGGCATGATGACCAAGTTGTCTGAGCAGGTCTGGAGCAGTGCTGTGACACTCTTACCAAGGTCTTTTATTATTCCCACAGTGCAGTATCCCAAGACACTTGTGCTATTTATGAGTGAAAACACCACACAATTAGACTAAGCTAGATAAGAACTTTTGACTTGGTCAAAGTTTTCCAATATATTTATCAGACTGTATTTTGGATATGAATTCAACTATGTCCCCCCAATCAGTAAACAGAATAAAGACTTTTATGCAGAAAGCATATGCTCTATATTGTTCTTGATTGTGTGAAAACAGGGATGTCATTTTCTGACTTAACTTTTCTCATATTGAGGACAGATAGTTGGCATTGTCCACACATAGGACTAAGGTATTTTGAGCAATAAAATCAATGAAGCAGAAACAGGTGACAATGATTTATTTCCTCCTCATGAAAGAATTCTGCTTGCTGAACTGTTTGGAGAATCTTCAATAGAATGAAGACAATTCTGTGGAGGCAAGGATAGAGAAAAAGAATAAATAATGTCATGATTTTGTGTATAATTCCACTAACAAAAGTCAAAGCAAGAGTGGTAATACACAATGACTCCTGATTTAACTGTTCAATCACCTGGGAAGGTGGTGTGAACAGTCAGTGATTGGAACTCAGAATAAGAAGATATGGTGAGTGGAAAGTGGAGACTCTGGACAGTTACTCAACATTCAGCTTTAGTACAGAGTGTCATGATAGACAATGCCAGCTTCTCGTGAGGCCAGTAAGCTTATTTTGTGTATATTTTAAAATGATTGCTCTAGCTACCAAGGTGAGAGCAGTAACTACCAGATTGAAGAAAACAGTAAGAAAGACACTGTGTTTACTCAGGAGCTGATCAATAATGGTTAGCCACAACATTAGAGAGAGAGAGGCTCAGGTCTGGGATTCAAGCTAGGAAAATATGTAATTGTTTTATTACTTAAATAAGGGAAGAGGTGTTGGTGGTTGTAGGGGCATACATAAAAACATTCAATGAAGAATGAGGCCACATTTTGAGAGACAGGTAAGTACAGGTATACAAACATACATACATACATACATACATACATACATACATACATACATACACACAGAGACACAAATACAAATACTACATAGAGACACACACACAGACGTATGCACAGAGACACACATAGAGACAAATAAACATGCAAACCAACAGACAGACACACAGTGTGAGTAATCGATTATGACTTGTAGGACAATACTGATTTGGCTTCTCAGAAAAGAGATTTTAGGAATGTTGCTGCAGAATATGAGGAAGCTCAACAGCAGCCTAACGGACTGACCTATCCATTTTCCTCTGTGCTCTTCCTCTCCAGCCGCTAAGGAAGAAAACATAAACACCTGCATTTGAATACCCACCTTGTCACAGTGGTTACTTAACTTTTCTGGGAAGGTAGATCCAAGAATAACCTTCATATTTACAAGGAGTAGAAGATTTAAGGGGCACTTCTCTCAGTGGGTTTCATGTATTGCATCTAATCATATTGTCTGTGCCACTTTGGCCAAGCCAAGGTATTCAGAGGCAGGGGAAGGGATGAAAACTTTGAGGCAGTTTTTTTGGCCCCAGACAGATGGGTTCTACTCTTTGAATAACCAGCAGCTAAAGAGATTTACATGTATTTTCCTGGGAATAGAGTGGGCAGATAGCAATATCTTATACATATTAATCTTATGTAGCACTCTACTCATGTGCAACAAATATGTTTTAAAATCTTTAGTGTGGCAAGTAATGAATAATTACATTATACTTTTAAAAGGGGTATTGAAAATATATAAAAGAATACTTTAGAATTCCAGCATTGTTAGAAATATGCAGGTATGGGGAAGCCTTAGAAATGAAAGATAGAATGCTGGTTTGTTGCAGCAAAAACAAAATGTTTCATGATTCTCCAAGTTCCTCAGGGGATCGTGATTACACCCTAGGAATTATGCTTTATGAATGTCTTGGGTAGGAAGTGAGGACCAGAGTGGTAATGCTTTCTCTTTCAGGAAAGTTTGTAGCATTTCAAAGCCTTTGGTGTTTCCAGTTTCAACTAAATCAGTAAGGCTATAAAAGCATCCTTCCTCCTCCACAAACCTTCCCACTGGCTGTTTAAAACCCACTGCAGTGTGTAACGTGCAGGATTTAAGACACTTTATGTGTTTGGACAATGAGCTTGCATGTAGAACTTTATAAGGCTAGAAGGGAACATGAATTAATAACCTTATAATTTTATCGACTTAGTAAAGAAGGTGGAGATGTGAACCATGGCAAGATAATTCACAACCAAACTAAAATCCTCAATTTGAGAATGTCATGCTCACATGAAAACAGAGCTCAGACATAACCAGTGGGGCAAAGGGAGACATTGGTGTTATTTACAGACAAACTTTCTGAAACCCCATAATCTCTTTAAACTTCCGCTATTCGATACCAGTGAAACAAGCCTGTGGTTAAAGGAATAGTCAGATGTAGGGCTTTCCTTTTTCTCACAGAATATTCTAGGAATCTTTGCACTGTGTATCTGTCTTACAGAGGCTGGGTTGCATTCTGTTCTCCCTCTGATGCTCTGCTATGGGATCATTCCCCTTTACATGAGATCTCTTGCAGGACATTAGACCTTTGCTTCTCACAGCTCAGGATTCCTTCTTGTCTTTCATTTTTTGAGGCAGGGTAGCTTTATTCAGCCTCCTGTCACTGAGTAGTCTAGACTAGTAGACTAGTCAAAGTCTAGTGACTTTGAACTTCTGATCTTCCTACTTCCATCCTTCAAGTGCTGGGATTACAGGTGTGACCCAATATCCAGTTTTTAATGGGTTTCTGAAGAGGAAACTAAGGGCTTCATACATGTTGAGCAAATAGTCTACCAAATGAGCAAACTCCCCAATACCCTACCAGCTCCTCTCCAAGGTGTTCATCTTTCCCTTAATTTCCCCTCACCATTACATGTATTATTCTTTCCCCTCATCATAAAAAGCCAATATATTAGCTATCAACTGAACAACTATAAAGCACACACCTGCCTTTTTATAAAGTAAGAGCTGTTTTACAGGGATAAATATTATATTGCACCCTTCAAAGAATCCTAGAAGAGACAGAACTACGCTTCACTGGACATTTGTTTCAGGGAATATATTGTTCCATGTGTCATTCCATGTTATTCTAAAAAGCAATGCTACTTTTTCTAGGCAGGATCTTTTCATGACTGTCCTAGTTTACTTTCTGTAGTTGTAATACAAAACCTTGAAAGAAAGCAACTTAAGGGAAAAGGGTTTATTTCAGCTCATAATTCCAAGTTATGGTCCATCATAGCAGGAAAGTCAAGGTGGTAATGATTTAAACAGCTAGTCACATAACATCCATAGTGGAAGACAGAGACACAAATTCGTGCATGCTTACTGTGAGGCTCACTTTCTAAAGGAAGGTGCCCTCTTTCAGGGCTTCTTCCCACATCAATTCATGCAGTCAAGACAATCCCCCACAGACATGCTCATAGGACAACCTGATCATGACAGTCTCTCATTTAGACTCTCTACCCAGGTGGTCATGTCAAATTGACAATTAAAATTACCACAATGACTAAAAATCTGTTTTATTAGAGTTCAGCAGACAATTAGAAAAGAAACCTCCATCCACATTAGGACAATAAACAATAAACTCTAATTGAACACAGTGAGACAAACACATACATGCAAAGAAGACCAGAACCTAGGACAGGATTGTTGAAAAGAAATATTCTGGAGGGCTTAGGTGGTGGATAAGAGAGGAAAATAGAGATGCAACTTCATTTTCTTTTGACTTATTTTTTTAACAAAAAAGAAAGTATTTAAACTACAAATATATTCAAAGAAGGTCAATAATATCTTTCACCAGAGAACAGTGACATAGGTCTTCCTGTCAAAGCCATAATGACAAAGGCTACTGGGAAGCGTTATCATCGTTAGGTTTTACATCCAGCCAAGTGCATTGTTGTTTCTTTCAGTCTTTGCTCTTTGGGAAGTCTACCACCCAACTCCCAAATAAATACATGGAGTTTTATTTTTCTTACGAATGCCTTGCCTTAGCTTGGCTTGTTTTGACCCAGCTTTTCTTAACTTATATTATCCCGTTTACCTTTTGCTTCTGGGCTTTTACCTTTCTCTATTTCTGTATACCTTTCTGTACTTCTTACTCCGTGGCTTGCTCTGTAGCTGGGTGGCTAGCTCCTGGAGTCTTCAATCCCTCCCAGATTTCTCCTTCTCTGTATTCTGCCTTTCAGCCCTGCTTCTTTTTTTCTCCTGCCTAGCTATTGGCTGTTCAGCTCTTTATTAGGCCAATTAGATGTTTTAGACAGGCAAAGTAACACAGCATCAGAGAATTGAACAAATGCAACATAAAAGAATGCAACACAACTTTGCATCATTTAACAAATATTCCACAGTTTGTTTATCAAATATAACAACACCAGTTATGGTTATAAACTATCAGAGGAAGGGAAACCCACTGGTGTTTATTAAACAATAGTTTTATTGTCATCATTTTGTCAAATGGGTCAAAAGTTGGAGAACAGTAGCACTCCAACTGTTTTATGGGCTTGTTTCCATCACAAGAGGGTGACTGACTATATGTGTGTGTGTGTGTGTGTGTGTGTGTGTGTGTGCGTGTGCGCGTGTGTGTGCATTTATGCATGTGTGTTCATATTTGTGTGTGTGTGTTTATAGGAATGTTTGTGTATGTGTGTTGTGTGTGAATGCTTCTTCTTGTGAGCCTATGTATGTTTATGAGGATGTGTGTGTGTGTTTGTGTATCTGTGTGAGTATTTGTATGTGTATATGTGTGCTTGTGTGTGAGAGTACAAACATGCATATATGTTTGTGTGTATGTGTAAATATGTAAGTGTGTATGTGTGTGTGAATGCATATATTCTGTCAGGAATGAATCTTAGTTTGTAAAATCTTCTTTATATACCCTTGAAGTCTCCCAACTAGCAAACTAAAATATTGCTACTGTGCATCATATTACATATCTAATAACGTTGGCCAAAAATGAAACTTAAAGTGTTCCTGAAAGTTATAAAATACTAATCTTGAAGATTGCTAAGCTATTTTGTGAAGAAAGAGAAAGATAATGTAAGTGGGGCTCCATCAGGTGTGTCTTCCATCTGTAGAATATGCTCTATAGCTCAATCTTTGGAAGTGAACCATGAAGAAACTGTCAGGTACCACCCTGTCCTCATTCTATATTGTTGTAGCACCTGGTGAAACAAAATCTTTTTTATTCAAATGCTTTCATCTCTAGTGTGAAAATCCCAAGGGAAAAATCCTGGTTTGCACCTGGAAATGCCACTTCAGTAGAAAGTTTCAGAAGGAGAATAGTCTACTGAGCAGTCCCACTAAAATGTTCTCTGTTGGTTTCTCTGCAAAAAGGAAACTTACAGGAATATGCAACACTGAAGAACAATTTGGTCAAATGTGTTCAGAAAAACTTACTCAGGAATTTTGTTATGCATGGACAAACAAGTAATTCAAGTGTGTGTCAAAGCAGAAAGATGGTCCATGTCAATGAGAGCAGTTCTTTCCGGTCAGCCATTTCTATACTAAGCAGGGATTAATGGGGCATTCTCATTGGTAAAACTATCAAAGTGATCCTTTTGGGATTTGCCCCCACAATATAGAGTCCCACATTCTTTCTGTTGGTCTTGATTAGAACCAAGACACTGACTTTGACTCTGGTTGATGACCTTGATTGTGCTTTTCTCACTGAATCTCCTAGATATTAACTTGTGTATAGTTTTAGAAGGTCCCATCTTTGTTCCCATGTGCTGTCTCGTTGAATGATAATCTAATACACAGTCCATGAAGACAGTTCTTCTGTAGTACCTATCTCCTGTGATAACACAGTTGATGAACCCTGTGTTATCTGTCTTCAGGTTAGTATCCTCAAGGCTCATGTTTTTATGTTAAAGGGAAAGTTTACTCATTGAGTCTTCCAAATAAATTTTCCTGTTTGAAGATCATGAAGAGGCTGTTTAGGAATATTTAGAAAAAGGAAGGCATCAACTTCTTATTTGATACAGCATTTGAATGCCACAATTTGAAATTACAAATTGAAGCAGTTATTCAACAATACGTACGGGGAGACTGTAGCTTTCTGGCAAGGAGATGATTAAACTAATCCATAAATCCACCATGACTAATATAAGGATTTTTTTCATAAAAGTTGTCAAATTTTGATATGTCATGTTTGTAGGCATTAAGGGGATATGGTATCTATCTTGTTCACTACATAGTTTCCTGTCTAGACTTAGGAAAATCCATAATAATGGCTGTTGATTGATCTTAAAATTGAGTTTCAATTGTTTAAAAAATTCCAGATTTAGACTATGAATTGATTCACAAAGGAATTGGCAGAATCTAATTACAATCAGAATTGCATATAAAAGCCTCAATATAGTAAAACAAATATTCACATATTGATTATACACAGTTTCATCCAGTTTGTCCCAATGTCACAGCTGCTTAAGTAATTACTGAGAAATTAAATATTCCCCTGAGGGCCCCAAGGACCCTGCTATTGCACTCTCTGTTCGACACTGGTGACCTAAGGGAGGAGTCAATAGTAATGAGAGCATAGAAAGACATAAGGAAAATGAATTAGGAAAATCCATGGAGAACTCTTCTCAGTCAGAGGGCAATGGAGCTTGTGTGTCTCAAGCCCCAGACCCAAGAGCCCATCATTACTTAGCACAAGTCTCATGGTCTGTATCCACCCTAACCCACCCCACATATGAAAATGCAGGTGTTCTCTGTGGCTCAGGGCTAAGAGTGAGCTCACAGGATGAATAATCTTCTGAGGGGATTCTCAACCAATCTTTGATTTTTATTTGATTTGTTTGTTTCTGACATCAAAGTAGCATTTGCCTTCAGAGGAAACAAGTTGGGAGTAGATCACATCCACAATGTCTGAGATGCATGCAGACTGACACAAGACAATGAGACATGGAGGTCTGTTCTTTGTTACTAAGACTCATTTAAAGACCCAGTAAGCAAAGGAGACTCATCAGAGACAGAGATATCCAAAGAGAAATCCCAACAAATTTAGTACTCAGGAAATCAAATGGTATAAGACAGCACAAAAACTCTTGGATAAACAAAATCTATTGTGTGCATATGGGCACAGTGATCCCCATCAAAGTCCTTAGGAGGCCAAGTCAGGGGGACACTAGCTTAAAGAGCAGCCTCCACTACCTAGGGAAACCCTTTCTCAACAAAACAAAACAAAAAGCGCAAACAAACAAAAAAGCAAACGAAATGTGAGCAATGGCCACTCACCAGTTTAGCGGTTGTTTTCTGGGGTTCTGACAGATACCAATTCTGCTCAGACTCAGGGTCCAGACTGCAGCCAAGGAAGAGATGGCAGGACCCCACTGTCTTCTCAAATAACAGCAAAAGGAACATTTTTCAGAGGCAAACTATAGAGGCTGTGCATTCACAAATGGACCTGCCAGGGGGCCTGCTGTCAACCTCCCTTATTTCACAGGGATCCAGAGGTGGCACAAAGGAGAGTACGATTTTGTCAGAGTAAGTTTTACAGGGAAAATATTGAGACACTGTGTTTGGCAAACATCCAATGGTGATGGGAGTTTCAGAAGCATTCTCACTTTCTTCTTGATTTTCTAGAATCTTTTGTTGTCTTCCCTTGGCCGAAAGTGGGCATTGGAATGGACTGGCAGCATTCCAAAAAGAGGAAAGATGTCTCAGTGTTAGGGGCAGGGAGGGTTTCTAATACTACGATTTTCCTGGAACAAGAAGGGAATGGAGCGGGTGGTGGGGTGGTGGACCTTGTTCACATTGTCATAATGGACTTTGTGGGGAGCAGTGTCTAAAATACTGAGTTTATTTAATATCACATACCAAGATATGCTATTGGATATGGTTTTATGAGAGAAATAGACAAAACTTGAGCTCCTTCTTAGAGGTATTGGGAGGTAATTAGAACAAACCCTGCTGTGAATGAATTGTTCTCATTTGGAGGGTCACCACACTCTTGGATTAAAAATAAATCTTCTATTAAGTCTCTTTTTAAAGTGAAAAGGCAAGTTGGTGTTGCTTTCAAGACATCTTATTACATCTTCTCTAGTCCTAGGTACTGGGACTGAATTTTTGAAGAGTAGTATTGCTGAGTTCTGTGGAATCCGGGGACTGGTTTTTTCATGGTGTTCCAGCATTCATGACGACAACTTGACTACAAGTAAGTCAACAAACTTTATCAATCTTCTTCTACATCTTCTCATTAAAGGAAAGAGCTCTGCAGATGTCATTTTTCCCACAGCAAGTTCTTTTCCTGATCATGTCAGACTATACTTTATTCTCAATGCTACTTTATAATTACTATTGTTTCATCTTACTTCCTATTTTCTTGAATAAAGAAAATATACCTAAATCCATTCATTTTCATAATGTTTAATGCAACATAACATCTTTTACAAAAATCAGTGTATGGAGAGATAAATAATTTTAATTAATTTTTTGTTAACTTGGTATAAGTGTCTTTTTAGAAAACTTTTGATTACCACCAAGGTATGTATGCCATTATTTACTCTTTTTTTTAAAAAAAATTATAACTGTTTAGCCATTAGCTCAGGCTTATTACTAACTAGCTCTTACACTTAAATTAACCCATAATTCTTATCTATGTTTAGTCACGTGGCTTGATACCTTCAGGAATATCATGACTTGTGGTAATTGTTTTAGTTCACAGGCATCATAGCTTGATTGGGATGTTAGTTGCTTCCCTCCCTGGGGATTCTACCTTGGTAAGAGGCTTCAAATTGGTTATTTAATAGCAAGTAGTCAGCCCTAAACTCACAGACAAAAAGAAATATTATATGGATTGTAACACTTGTATGTAGTTCATTAGGAAGATGGAAGGAAAACTGGAAAACAACATAATTATATATTTAATTTGAAAAATAAAAAATAAAAGTCAGGTAAAATACAAGATAAGTTAAAAAATGCTTTTTTCCAGTATCAGAGTTCATTACGTTTTGCTATTCTTGTGGGAATTCAGTTCCTGCACTGATGTATAGGGTAGAACTGACTGTATTATAAGATGCTATTCACACCTAACAAGTCATATTCATTTGCACTCTTCTTAGAGAACACTAAAAGTCTACCTGTCAGGATTTCATTCTTTTATCTCGAAGCTTTATTCTGTTTTGGAACAAAGTGTACTGAAGAAGCAATGTTTTAGGAGGAATCCTGATATTACAAGGAAGAACACGTGGTCAAGGGATATGACTCACTATCTGCCAGAAAAAAGCTGGTAAAAGTATGCCTGTATGTCCTCATTGGCAAAGAGGAAGAAAGTGGTTTTCTTTCTACTCTGTAGCTCAGTTCTGCTGATTAATGCACAGGAATGTATGTAAGTCACCTAGATTAGTGGCTGATATGCAACAGAAGTGCTGCTAACAAGAACTCCCATTCTTGTCCTTCCAGTGTGGACCGTAGGACTGTATTGATGTCTCCCTGGATGTCAATATGGTTTCTAAATAGTGAGCTTCAGGAATGTCTTACTACTACAAGCAGATGTCTCAGATGTGTGTACTTGTCTGTATCCTAGCCATGCTGGTACAACTGTGCTTTCCAGTAATGTGGCATTTTCTTTTTTCTTAAGTTTCTGAAACACTTTATAATTGATAAAGCCAATAACTTATTTAAGTCAGAACACTCATTACTGGATATCCAGTAAGCATTCCATCCTCTCCTCTTACATCAGGAGATAGACATAAGATCACAGTCACTTCCTATATGTCTATAATAACTGTTAGTCAGACTGGTCAGCCTCAGTCAGCCCTCCTGCCTGCCCTGTCATAATGCCCAGCTTTCAATGAGGGATTTTATTCATCTCAGAAATGAAGGGAAAACTCTGAGGATGGACAAGAAAAATTGAGAATAAAAATTGCCTATAATGACCACTTTTTCTACTATTTCAAAACATAATCATAAAAGAACACTTTTATTACATTAATATTTTGTGCTTGTGTTACATTCTTATTTCTTTTGTAGTAACAAACCTCCAACCTGAGTTGCCTGGGTGAGATCTTTGAGGCTGCCTGGGTAAGATCTTTGAGGCTGCCTGGGTGAGATCTTCGAGGCTGCCTCATGTCTCAAAATGAACCAACACAACCTTTTGAATAACCAAGCAAGACAGAATGAGGAAGAAAGTTTCTCATCTGTGCTGCCTCAAAGTGAAAAGATAGAATCAGAAGACAATTGTGACTAATCTCTTTCTCTGACTCAATCATGCAACTGTTCCCCTCTGTTAGCGCATGTAATTGAGACTGGAATATGTACGCAAAAGTGACTATTTCTTCAACACTGAAATTCAGATTCTCTCAACTTATTCTGTTCAGAAAATAAAGTAAGCACTTGTAGTCACCCACATGTGTACAATGAAGAACAGGCAAGTACCCATGAGCCTTATTGGCTTAACCTCACATAGACCTTTCAGCTCAAAATACTGATTCAGTGTTCCAAAAATACCTTAAAGAGAAAAGAGCTGGCTCATGCCACCCTCACAGACTGCAGGAAAAGTCACCCTCAATATCTTTGAAAAACCTGAACTGCAGACCATGGGCACTCAAATTACTTATGAGATAGCCCTCACCCCCAAAAGGTTTAGCATCTGTCTGTGTATTCACTTTCATATTACAGGATTTCACTTCTTTTTGATTTCTTAAATGCTAATATCCTTTCAATCAAGTATAAGGAGGTAAAAATAATAAGAACTCTCATAATACATGAAAATAATTAATAATAACTTTGTCAAGAGAATTATGCTTTAAACAAAGATGGTTCTACCTCTTTAAAATTCAGAAATTTATTTATGCTTTTTTGATTTAATTAGGAACTTTCACCTCACTTCAAAAGTTTAAAAAAATAAAAGGAAAGTCAGGGAAAAAAAAGCAACAGCTCAAGGATGATTTTTGCATAACTTCACACAACAAGCAGATGTTTGTAAGATCAATTTACAACAGGGACCACAGTACCCACCTAGCTTGGATGACTTCCAACCTATTTCCAATTAAAACATACCTGGTCATAAATAAGAGATAAAAGCATACTAACCAGAGCAGTAAATAATAGATCTTAAAACCATGAACTTGAGGCTATGTTCAGAGACATTAAATGAATTCCCTTCAGGTTAGAAAATGTTAGAAGGGAATTTGAGGTCAGGACCCCAGGAAGCCAATAAAATATTGTCTTTTTGGTATTGACTCTGATTTTACATTGTGGACTGCTGACTCACTAAGGAATTGAAAAGGTAGGCTGTGCCTCGGCAGATGTTGAAATGAAGCATCTACTTTTCAGTCCCTCTGAAGAGTTCAGTTAGTGTAGTCTCTTGGAAACAACCAGGTTTAGGGTGAGCAGTGTGAATAGCGTGGTTGGTTTGCACAGAAGGCTGGATATATTGACTGATGCAGATGAAAACAACTTGGTATTTGTCCTCCATCCCTTATTTTCTGGGAGGAATATCAGTGAGTTCCATGATTGACATGGACCTACAGGAACATACATCGAAAGCCTAACTGGGCCTCCCATTACGGAGTAAGAACTTCTAAAAAGAAACAAGGGACTGGACAGACGATTCAGCAGTTATGAGCACTTGATCTTGTGGTTTCCAATCTCCACACTTGATTCATCACCACCTATAACTCAGTGCTGGGGGATCTAATGCCTTACTCTTACCTCTCCCAGCACAAGACTTGCACACATGGTGCACAAATGCACACCCAGGCTAATCATTCAAAAACATACAATAAAATATGAATAAATAGATCTTTCAATGTTAGAGAAACAATAAGATTACAAGGAGAAAAAGGAGAGAGAGGGTAAAATTTGTAAGGTTTGCATTCTTCTTTTAGGTAGACATCTCTCTCCCCACATAATACTAAATGGAAATCTTACCTTCAATATCTGTAAATGTAGCTTCCTTTGGAAGTAAGTTTTTCGAGAAAGAAATCTGATTAAATGAAGGTCTTTAAGGTGAGGCTTTATCTACTACAGTTGGTGTTATTTTAAGAAGATGGAAATTTGAACACAAACACAATGGGAGCCAGCCTTGTATCAAATAAGACTGGATTCATGCTGCCATAATGAAGGAAGGCAATGAAAAGTCCTCCCCCAGGGTCTGTAAAGAAAGGAGGGCTGGGCCCTGGATAATACCTTCACTTTTACAATGTTTTATTTTAAGCTTGCTTTGTTTTAAGTCATCTCATTTCTGCTCTGCTTTTGCAATAGTCCGTGAAAGCTAATGCAATTCCCTTTAGTAGTAGTCTCTTGTTTTGGAAGCCTTATGTCAGGAACCATCTTGGAGTGAGGCATTTCAAAGCATCTTAATTTTATAAAACGTGGCAAATATCGGACACTGCTCTCAAAGTACAGAATAGAAAACAAACCAAGAATATTCCATCACTGATTTCTCTAGAGAGTGGTTGTTCATTCTATGTTCTGAGAAGACTAGGCAATTGAAAGCAGTGAACCCACAAATTTTGTATCAGGAAATGCACCATAAGGAATGAATAAACATTAATAATGCCCCTTAAAATAACCCCCTTTTGTTATACCATAGTAATAGTAATTTAATATATAATTAAATTTAGTATGCTATATTCCAAATAAATTGTATATCTACATATATATATACATTTTATATATATATATATATGTTAATTTAAAAAGGAGAAACATGTTACTCAAGGAGTAAAAATTACAAATTGGGCAGGAGGAAAATGCAGAAACCGGTAGCAGAAAACTGCTGCTAACTCTAGGCCCACAGAGCCCATTGAAGAGATGATATGAGTAAAGAGGAGGTCTTTCAGCACAACTCATGATACAGAAGTCCTTCCTCACAAGCTCAGGAGCAGCAGCGAGTGAGGTGAAAAAGGAGGCAGTTGTTCTGCCTCTTTGCTTCTTCTTGAAAGCTCTATTAGAGCTCTGTGTTTCCAGATGTGGCTGTTCAGACCGAACCCCTGTGGTTATTTGAATGAGAATGGCTTCCTTAGGCCCACACCTTTGAATGCTGATCCCCAGGTAAAGAAACTATTTGTAAAGGATTAGGAGATGTGGCCTTGTTGGTGGAGCATGTCACTGTTTTGAAACTTTGAGGTTTCCAAAGCCCAGCCAGGCTCAACCCTCCCACTTCTCCCTCATTGTCTCACTTTTCCCCAGCTCTTCACTCTTCTCCTGCTGCCTGAAGATCAGGATGTAAAACTCTCAGTTACTGCTCCAGCACCTTGCCTGCTGGCCTGCTACTAACCCCCTGAAACTGTAAGCAAGCCCCCAATTAAACGCTTACTTGATAAGTTGCCATGGTCATGGTGTCTCTTTACACCAATAAAACAGTAATTAAGACAACTGCCTTTAGAACCACATGAGGTTTATTTCACTGATTTTTCCCCCCTCCGGAAAATTATAGACACTGAAAATAATTAAGAAAACAAAGGAAGGCCAGTGTGCTTTAAGTGCTGTGACCAAGAAACAATAATATATGAAGATATAGAACAAATGGGTGACAAATAAGAACTGAAAAGGGACTGGTTTGGTGTTTGAATTTTAACTATACCACAAAGGGGAAACTCACAGTAATTTAAACAAAGAAAGGGCATGGGCTAAATCCACTGACAATTTTAGGTAATATTTTTGGATCTATTGATAAAAAAGAATTACAGTGGAAGTAGTAAAAGGCAGAAGCAAGCAGAACAGACAGACAGACTACAAGGCCCTGGAAGGACAAGATGGACTGTGTAAATGGAGTAAGAATGGAGGGAGAAGTGACGTGATTCTC
Organism: Peromyscus eremicus; assembly: GCF_949786415.1. NCBI lineage: Eukaryota > Metazoa > Chordata > Mammalia > Rodentia > Cricetidae > Peromyscus > Peromyscus eremicus. The sequence goes on from NC_081435.1 coordinate 18,399,857, forward strand.
GGGATAACTTTAGGTGAAATTCAGCAGAAGTGTTGGCTTCAAATGGGTCCAAATCTACAGTCATCAACATGTAGTCAAGTTTGCAGGTTTCCTCACACTCGGAAATGTGTGCCCTTGGGGAAGATGAATATTAGTTTTTCTCCTACATGAAACTGATGCCATATCCCCAGAAGATCCAGTCTATTTAATCAAATCATTAGTCTTATGGGTGCCTTCCTTGGACCAATCAACCAATTAACTAACTTCATTTAGTTTGCAAATGGTAGAGTTTTAATAAATATTTGCTGGATTCCACCAAACTAATTTCTAAAATTTATGCCTATGTAGACATTCATGCCCACAGGTCCTTATGTTGAAAATATAATTAATCTAAGGCGCTGTGTATCTCATAACAGAACTATACAAACTACCCAGGTTGCTTGTTCTTCTGGAAATAAACTCAGTGCCAAATGCATTTCATTCAGAACTCCCCAGGCCTGTATTTAACAAGTGAAAAATTGGCTATGTTTGAATGCTCTAATACCAAGCATTATGGGAAGAGAAATCTGGAAAAAGCAATGACTGGCTGTAGGGCACCCTCCTCTTTCATGGACATTCCCACTCCTGCCTTAACTATCATTCCCAGTTTTTGTAAACATCTTTTTCTGTACCCCAAATTAACTCTATGCTCCATGGTCAAAAGCACGACTTCTGAGGAAGGAAAACGATGCCTGCAAGCACGAAGGTTCAACACTATACAAAGAACTCTAGGCAACTAGGGAAAGCTGGGAATGAGAGAGGTGCTCCTCCCCACAGAAGAGCACAAAAACTGGATGCCAGTGCAGAACGGTCATTTCTGAAAACATTATATGGACTAAGTAGGTTATATTAGGAACATATATGCATTTACATATTTACATATCAATGCAATAATAATCAATGAAAAACAGGCCATTGATATGAGGAAGAAGTAAATGAGGGGGAGAGTTGAAGTGAAAGAAGAGAAAAATATCTAATGTGCTTTAATTTATATTGTTTTTATAGACAAATACATTTGCTTGCATTTTTTAAAGAGGTAGTACACAGTCCCTATCCCTTGACACTTTCACTTTTCGTTTTTATAATAAGTATTTTTAAATTTCCTTGAAAAAAATTGAAGAATCTCAATGATGCAAAATAGAATAAACACATTTGTATTGGAGAGCTATCAATGTTTAGATTCTTTTAGAATAATCCAAGTGACCAGCAATCTGTTAGCACTTTAGTGGAGGATATTAATCAGTATAGTCTAGATAAGAAAGCTAAAATTTTGTATCCAATGCTAATGTGTTAGGATTTCTTATAGACACAATGTATCATGTAGTTAAACCAACACTTTTTGTTAGTCACACTATTCCTTACAGATAAAAAGATTGTTTCTGAGAGGCATTACAATGCACTAGTCCCAAAACTACCAGAAAGGCCATGTTTGTTCAGAAAAAAAGATGGTAATTTACTATTATGGTATTATACCTAAATTCTGCCTCAATACAAATATGATCCTTTGACTCATGAAAAAAAGTTAAGATAACTTACATGGTTTTATCTTGAAACTTCTTCTCCATATCTGTGTGTGTGTGTGTGTGTGTGTGTGTGTGTGTGTGTGTATGTGTGTGTGTACTGCATTCATCATTTTAACCCTAAGTAAATATACCAAGAATAGTTAAATAGAATTCCATTTCAAAATTACACAAAAAGGAGAATAGCAATAAAAAAAAACAGTGTGAGTTCAGACATCAATCATGCCATAACTAAACCAAATAATATTCAGTTATAACTCTAGTTTTTAATGCATCTTATTTAAAGTAACACAATCTACATGTAGGGGAATACTTGCTTCTAATTATACAAAGAAATATGCTGTTAGATGTTATCTCACTTGATCAGGGCAGAAAATACACATTGACACATTAAATAGGGGAAACATAAAAATGAGCATATTATGAACAAAAACCCATTCCTGGGAAATGAGGAACTTTAAAGAATTTTATAATTTAAACATCTACATAAGCTTGCAGTTTTCTCCAATGTGGTGTCACTGGGTATATCAATCAGCATATTGAGAAGGCCTTGTGCCAGAACTAGTTGGCAAACACAAAACTAAATCCATCGTTTTTCTGTGAATTTTATTTTTCATTTTATTTATATTTCTTCTTTATCTTATTGGTCTTTTGCTTGATCCTTTTATTTATTTATTTTTGGCTATTTTGTTTTTGAGAGAGAGAGAGAGAGAGAGAGAGAGAGAGAGAGAGAGAGAGAGAGAGAGATCAACACAGAAAGAGGGAGGAAAAGAGAGAAAGGGCATAGATGTGGGCAGGTGGTGAGGATATGAGGGGAGTTGGGGAAAGGGTAAACACAATGTAAATATATCACATTAAAAAAATAAAAATTCCCTAGCTTGGGCTGGTGAGATGGCACAGCAGTGAAGAGCAGTTGGTGATCTTCCACAGGACCAACATTTTCAGTTTTTAACACCTGCATGGTGGCTCACAGCACACTGTAAATCCAGTTCCAGGTGATCAGATACTCTCTTCTGGCCTCTGAGGGTATTCTATGCACGTGATGCATAGACACACATGTCTATACATGCAAACAAAATACCCACACACTTAAAATAAAAGCAATTAATGTTAAATAAAATGTCACCTTATTGAATGAATCCTTCTCATCTCAAATATTATTTCTTTTCCTGTTTTACTTTTCTTGATTCAACTAATATTTTCTTCATCCAATTTTAATTGAAATATATATATATATATATATATATATATATATATATATATATACTGATCAGGGTTTTGATTAACCTAATTACTCCCAGGTTATCCCTACCTCCATACCCTTTCTTTCTTTCTTTCTTTCTTTCTTTCTTTCTTTCTTTCTTTCTTTCTCTCTGTCTCTCTGTCTATGTCTCTGTCTCTGTCTCTCTCTCTCTCTCTAAAAGAAAACAAAAACAGAATATAAACAAGAAACACATGCCCAAAATCTCACAGAAACATAAAAATGGAAACCAAAATATACAAATAAAAGACCAACAAGATAAAAAAAAAAAAAGAGCCCAGACAAAGCAAAATGAGACAAAATTCTACAAATATTGAGCTCATTTTATGTTGGTCAACTACTCCAGGGTTTGGGGCCTGTCCTGAAGTTTGGTTAATACACCCAGTGAGACTGGGACCTCTTCTGGCTTAAACCTATGCAAGTCATCTACATACTATGACAGTCTCTTTTGAGTTCACGTATGCACTGGTCCTGATGTGTCTGGAAAACACTGTTTCCTTGGAGTTATCCATCCCCTCTGGCTCTTGAAATCTTTCTGCCTCCTCTTCTCCATAGCTTCCTGACCGCGGAAGGGAGGAGTTTGATAATCACATTCCATTTAGGACCTAGTGCTCCAAATTCTCTCACTGTGCACATTGGGAATTTATATGTTAGTTCCCATCTATTGCGAGAAGAACATTTTTCTGGTACATTTTTGTCTGCGTTGGCTTAGTATTTACATCTGTTTGTGTTGTTCTTGGTGGTTACACTTCGACTAAGGCCTTTCTAATTAAGATAATCTTTAAATAAGATTTTGCTGCTTTTACAGATGCAATAAACACTAGGAGTTACTGTTTTGCTTTAGACAGCAATACTTTAGGGTATTTATATAAGAAAAAACACAATTGTCTTGATTTGATTTCCTCTCATTTTTATTTTCTGGTAGATTTATTATTCTTTATCATAGTCTTCTTCCAGACGCTCTCCCAAAAAATTTGACTTAAAAAAACAAAAAGTCCCTTTGCAAGGTAGGACTGCAGACAAGGAGGTCCCTCTGTTTTTGTTTATTTCTTTATTTCTGTTGAAGGATGTCTTTGCTAGTTAGAAGCATTCTTCATTGGGAGAGTTTTTCTCTGTTTGTCTTTCTTTCTTTTCCTTTTAGTTCTTTAAATACGTATTTTTTTATATCTCCTATTTGCCTGACTTCTAATGATAACTAGATACAATAGTGTCTCTTATCTATTAGTGGGTCATAGGATCTTGCTTTCTGTTCTCTCTGGGCACTCTCTCTCCATGTCTGCATTTCAACTGTTTGCTTAACCATGGATGGAGGAGTGGAGGCAACACACAGACAGTAATGATTCTCCGAGCTCCTTGGATAATCTAGTTTTGTGAAGTCCGTGTCTACCATCTCTTCAATAACTGTATAAGTCCGTTTTCTACCATTTCTTTAGAATCCCAGTTATAGATTCCTTAGGACTACTGATGCCACTCAGGGGCTTACAAGTTGCTTCTTGCTAGTTCGTTTGCTTTTCTCTATTTTTTTTTTTTTAGAATAATTTACATTGACTTGTCTTCAAGTTCATCTACTTTTAAATTAACTTTGTGGAACATCTGATTAAACCATTGAAGATATGTCAGTAACATGCACTTCCTTCCAGCATTCCCCTTTGATTGCTTTTACAAGGTTTATGCCTCTGCTGTGGTTCCTTACTTGATGGTGTATATTACTACATTTTTTTTCCTCATTAGAACTTCATAGACCTTTCATCAAGGAAATGTGTTTGTTTTCTGCCTCTCTATATGTCTTAGAATGTTTCACTGAAAGTGAAAAAATAATCGTATGTACCATAGTAGACATGCTAAAAATGTTTTCGTATTGTGCCAGATGAAGACGATTCTCCTATTGCTACACACTTAACACATGGTTTATTTTAGTAAAGGAAGGAGGTGGGTTGTGTTTCAGCTCTTCTGATTGCTACCCACAGCACACCACAGGCTCTTTGTTTCTCTGCTCATGCTTAATGTTTTGGGTGGTGAATGCTTTCCTATCTGGTCTTCTCTCAATGTCTTCCCTACCACAAATTGCCTTTTGCTCTTCCTCTTGTGCTGTGTCCCTGAGGGAATTTGACTGGCCTCTTTCCCAGCTGGATTCTAAGGTTTTCACTATATACATCTTATTCTTGCCATAAAGAACTCGAAAAGAAAGGTGTGTTCTGATGTTGAGATTAAGCTTCAGTCTCAGGTACTGACTGGGTCTGCATCTCTCCTAGGAATACATACTGCCTCTAGATCCCCACTAAAGCCCTCCCTGGCTTCCTGCTCCTCTCCCATGGACTGATGAGTCAACCAAGTAGGAGCCGTTTCATTCTTCATCACTTCATAAACTTCCTTCGGTCTTCTTGGTTGATTTTTCCTTAGGAGAGGCTGAAACAAAGGTTTACTGCAGTGGCCACTGGTTCTCCAAGCACAGCCAGTACAAATGGCCACAAGAGAAGATGCCTGAAGTTTTCTCCTGGATCGATCCATTCTCTGAATTACTGCTTGAATCTGCAGAAACATTAACCTGGAAAAGAATGCAAGTGCCCCTGTCCAGGAGAAGCCGCCAAGAAACAGTAGCTCAGGGTCTGTTCTTCCTTAGGGCTCCTGTCTTTCAGACATTAATTGCTAGCTGCTCTTCCGTCTGACTTCCTAGTCCAACACATGCTATGACTTGGGCTGAGGCTAGAGCTCTTGGGTAGAACTTACTGAACATACCTGATACTCCCTGAGTCCCAGGACTACATTAAGAGGGGTGGGGGACATGTGAAGAACAAACTCCTTTCCATAGTTGCACAACTTATTTCCCATTATAAGGACAGGACAAAGCTTTACAGTCCTTTGTACAAAGCCAGAATACTGGATGCCTTTAAAAATCTCAATTTAAGGATGTGGGCATTAAGCACAATGATTGAGTGCTTGACCAGCAAACACAAGGGCTTAGGTTCTGTCCTAATGTTTGGGCTGTAAGGAAGACAAAATCATATATCCCAATTTACAGGATAAGTAAAAATTAAAGTTTGATTTCAAAACCCTCCCACTTTAGCCTTTTTATCAATACCTTTCCTACATTCACATTTGTGCAATTGAGAATCACACAGCTAGGTTCTGAAATCTTCTAGGAACACTTGCTCAGTCCTATTTCCTGCTTGCTTATCTATCTCCTCTCTCTAAGATCAGGTGATGCCTGTCAGTCACTTTAATGGGGACTAGAAGGAGGGAGAGAGACTGTTTATCTAGAGAGAGCAGATCCGGTTTTGCTATCTTGTCTTTCTTCTCCCAGACATTGTTCGGTCTTTTTTAAATGCCCGATGACCTTGCAGCTCCCTCTGATTTCATTCCTGTGACACACACACACACACACACACACACACACACACACACACACACACACCCTTCTATATATGAGTTGTCTTAGTCAACAACATACAGAAACTACACAGATACTGTAGATTTGGCCACATACTACAGAAACAGCAGTGATGGATTGATATTACAGCCCGTTCCCAGTGTCCATGGGAATCATGTCTGGGAACCTCCATGGACACCAGAAGTCTGTGGTGGCAGATGTTCATACTCTTTAAAGAAATGTTGTAGCATATACATATAAGTATCACAACCTATGTCCTCTTTAGGTCATGTCTAGGTGCTTTACAGTGGCTAATATAAAGCAAATTCTGTGTAAATAGCTGATATAATATATTGCTTAGAAAATAATGTCAACAAAGCCATCTAGTCAGCACAGGCATGCTCCCTCTGACTTCAGAATACGGTAAGTGGATTCTGGAGCTGGCTGTAGATTTAGAACTTTCCTTCCCTTTTAACTAAAACATGTAAAGGTGATTACCTCTGATTTTTTTTTTTGAGAACTTTACCCAGTAATGACTTGGCCACCTGTAGTTCTCAAATCCTCCTTTGCCATTTGTGATTTGAGTGGTCGGGGGAAAGTGTGGTCTATATCTGCAATAACTTCTAAACTGAAATGTGATGGTACTTATTTTGGAAACTTTCCTTTAAAATAGAATTAAAGTAATATGTTGACTATGAGATAGCATTCTCTATGTACCCCAGGCTGGCCTGAAACTCAAGATCCCCTTGTTTCAGCCTCCCGACTACTGGGTTTATGGGTGCATGGCACCTTCCTGGCTTGAAATATTTTTTCTTTCAACTGCTAGTTGCCCAGATAAACAGAGCTTAAGTCAACTAGTCCTTGATTTCTTACTTATGGCTTAAACAACTGCAAGGCCTTGGCTATTTAACTATTACTTACTAAGTATGCCTGCTAACATGGAAAGGTTTGTCCTTCTTCTGACTCATATATTATAGCTGCATGAAGCTAGATCATGAATGGAGAATGAAATTTTAGCAGTACACAACCTACATGGAAAAACTTTGAGCATGGAGATCCCTAGTGCTCACATCTTTAAGTCATGTACTGTGGGTGTCATGGAATCACAGTTTCAGCTGAATGTCAGAATCAATTCCCAGTTGGTTGCTGCTTTCCTAAAATTCCTAGAGACTCATAGGAAAAGAAATTGAACCTCTATTTTAAAAGTCTCAACCCAATCAAGATAAAAGAGAGGAAAAATATATGACATTAAAATTAAATGTCCTTATTTACAAAACCACATGGTTTGAAAAGACTTGATGGGAACTAATAACTGGAAACAAAAACACAGTGCACTGCAATGTTGCCCAATAGTATATTGTCATAAACAATTCAGACATAGAAACAATTAACCTGAAAAAAATAAGCTCATACTGTACTGAGCACACTCTCCACTAGAGCAATATCATCAAGTTGTTAGCTGTTCATCCCAACCCTAGGCACACCACCTAATATTTGATTCCTTTGATAGAGCAAAACAGGACACACAAACACTCCACAAAGAAGGAAAGTATAGACACTGTTTAAGTCATTTCACAGTGCTGGGGTGGATATGTGTAGATGGCCCTGTTAATGCAATATTTTTCTTTCTAATTAGATCCACCATAAAGGAAAGCCTCCCCTTGGTTTTCATCTGAGTTATGACTGATGGATATAAGTTAGTAGTTGTTTGCTGCCAGTGCTGAAGTTCTGTGACATATGGAACACATGGTGGACTGCATTTCAATGCGTTGTAGCATTACCTTAAAGAAGGTAAGATCTAGGGATAAGTGGGGCAGAAACTGAACAAAGTGCCAGACGCTTCTGGAGTTTTCCGCAAACACATACACACTAACACTGAGCTAGGACAGTGCTTTTGTGATTAAAAACCTGTTGACATGGAGTTGCCAATTCTATGACTGATAGAAAAAGGGTGAACTGTTCATTTAGTATTTTAACAAACATGCTCCAGAGAGTAAGTCTCTCAGGAACATATTTCTATGAGGCTCCTTTACCCATACCTGATGCTTATCATATCAACATTAAATTCATAGGCTTGCTATAACCCATATTTATTTAGCAATTGTTAATCAGTATTTATTAATGACATGCCAGAGACTGTAAGAGATGCTTCAATAAATGTACAGAAAACAAAATCACCAAGTTATTTACAATTTAGCATTTCATATATATACACATATATACATAAATATACACACACATATACATATATACATATACATAGATAGATAAATAGATAAGTAGGTAGGTAGATAGATAGATAGATAGATAGATAGATAGATAAGTATATAGTGTGACACAATCTGTTTTTATGATATAGGAGTCTATAAGAGTCCTACAAGCAATGGGTAACTTTTGCTCTTATTCCACATCCTTGCCAGCATGAGCTGTTATTTGTTTTGTTTTGTTTGTTTGTTTGTTTGTTTGTTTGTTTGTTTTTTATCTTGGCCATTCTTACTTGTGTGAAATGAAATTTCAAAATAGTCTTGACTTGCATTTTTCTAGTGACTAAGGATGTTGAATATTTCTTGAAGTGATTCCCAGTCATCTGTGTTTCCTCTAGTGAGAACACTTTAGATCTGTAACCCATTTTTAATTGTGCTATTTGTCTTTTGATGTCCAGAATTTTTAGTTCTTTATATGTATTTAGATACTAGCCCTTTAGTAGCTGGTAAAAAGTTTTTTTTCTGTTCTGTAGCCTACCACTTTCTTCAAAGGATGGTATCCTTTGCCATACAGAAGCATTCTTCTCAGTTTCATAGAATGGACATTTAGAATAGTAAAGACATGGCTTTTATTAAAATATAGTCTCATCATTCATAACACATTCTTTATTAGGGCCATTTAAAACATAACCAGCAAGCATAGGTATCACAATAGGGTCATGATAGGGACATTTTGATTACTTGTTTTGCAGTAATATATCCTGCTCCATTCAAATTTATAATTTTATCTTTCAGGGTACCATTAACTGTTTTGTGTAGCTCTTCTTAAATACACACAAAGACCAGAAAAATATACCATGAAATCACTGTTAATTTGCTTTGTATGTATTTTTACATGCTTTTGATATCTTGAGGGAATAAGATTTAGAGATCAGAATGATTAAATTATGGCCATATGGGGGCATTCACATTACATTAAATAGTCCAGTCCCATTCATCACAAAGTGTCATCTGTCACTCTCTAGGACAAATAAAATCACACACACACACATGTTCTTAACAGAAGGCAATTATCCATAGCTTTGGTGGACAGGTCCCAATAAACCCTAATGAACATAGTAGATACTGAAAATTGTCCAGGTACCGCCAACATAACCAAGACACATGGATGGAGTGTACCCTACTCTTGTGTGAGGTGTTACTCTCAGCTTACCTTCTTAGAAGACTTAGTGTGATGTGTCTTTTTCCCATTACCAGCATCATGGACTTGCCTTCCAACATTTTCATTAGTGGCTCCCATTTGGAGCCTGGGTCTATTTCAGTTTCTCAGACAGTTGTATGCCAGGTAGATTGCTAACATACCTTTTGTTTCTTAGAAATAAAGCCTTACCCAATGGATAGAACTAGAAAATACTATCGTGAGTGAGGTAATCCAGACTCAGAAAGACAGTCATGGTAAGTACTCACTCATAAGTGGATACTAGATATAAAACAAAGGATAATTAGTCTACAAACTACAGCTCCAGAGAATCTAGGAAACAAGAAGGACCCTAAGAGGGATGCATGGATCACCTTGGGAAGGGGAAACAGAGGAGATCTCCATGAGTGAACTGGGGATGAAGAGGGACAATAGAGGGGAGGAGATGGGGGAGAAGAATATAAGGGAACAGAATGGTCAGGCTGGAGGAGGGATGGAGTGGGCAAACAATGAAAGAAATATCTTGATAGAGTGAGACATTATGGGGTTAGGGAGAAGCCTGGTGCTAGGGAAATTTTCCAGGAATCCACAAAGATGACCTCAGATTAGACTACTAGCAATAGTGGATAGGGTGCTTGAACTAGCATACCCCAGTAATCAGATTATAAATACCCTGTCACCATAGAGCCTTCATCCAATAACTGATGGAAGCAGATATAGAGATCCACAACCAAGCACCAGGCTGAGCTCTGGGAGTTCAGTTGAAGAGAGGGAAGAGGAATTATATGAGCAAGGGGAATCAAGATCATGATGGAGAAATCTACAGAGACAACTGAAACAAACTCATCAACTCTAGACCGACAGCTGTGGAGCCTATATGTGACCTGAACTAGGCCCTTTGCATGTGGAAGACAGTTGTGTAGCTTCATCTGTTTGGGGGCTGATGGCAGTGGGATCAGGATCTATCCTTGGTGCATGAGCTGGCCTTTTAGAGCCCGTTACCTATGGTGAGATGCCTTGCTCAGCCTTGATGCAGGAATGCAGGAATGAGGAGCTTGGTCCTGCCTCAACTGAATGTACCAAGCTTTGCTGACTTCTCTTGGAAGGCTTCACCCTTTGGGAGGAGGAAATGGAGATGGTTCAAGGCCGGGGGAGGGGAAACAGGTAGGGGTGAGAGGGGGATCTGTGGTTGGTATGTAAAATGAATAAAAAATTTCTTACATTAAAAAAAAAGAAAAAAAGAGAAAAAAGGAAAGGTAAGGAGGGAAATTAAATAATTATATTTTAATTAAAAATAAAAAATAAAGGAACAGTAAAAAATAAAGAAATAAGGCCTTACAAAGGCCTCTTTCAGAACTAGACTTGTAACTGATCATAAGAAAATGATTCCCAGGTTCTTTCAATATTTTTTTTCAATAAAAATAAATGTAAAAAGCACACAAATACACTTTATTATCATGTACAAATTTAATGTCTTTTTTTTCTTTAAAAATTATTATCCTTTGATGTTTCACTTAAAATCCTCTGAGTCCCTTCCATTACCAATATGATGGCTCTTTTATGAGTACCTCATACAAGAGACAAGAGCTAGTTATCTTTGTGTTTCTCCACATTAAGGAACTTCATGGAAATTTTTATGACCTTAGGCATATAGTAATCTGTCAGGAATTCTAGATAGCTTCAAGTCTACATTATTACTCTTGTGTGTTAAGAAAACCTGCCTATTGGCCTTAATCTGGACCTCAGGCTACACACTTTTCTGTCGTATCCATTCTAGTGGTTTAGCAAGAAGACACATACACATTGCCTATCTGAGAATTTTGCCTATCTCAGAATTGAATTAAGGAGACTCCTGAACAAAGCAGTACTGCATAGTTTGGGAGGAAGATATTTTATATTGTTTTTGCTGTACTACTATTACTTTTACAATTATTGGCATTCATATTTGAATGTAATATGATTATGGTGTTTCATATGAACATTAACACTAGCCATGCATATCAGAACTGCCTCTCCTGTCAGAAAAATGAAAGAAAGAAAAATTCATAATATGAAAGTAACATTTTTAAGGCTCATAGCCAATGAAGCTATTGTCTGTTATTGACTGGAGTTATCCTGTCTCCTGAACTTTTTCCTATGCCTACCTTGTTTTCTTCCATGTAAAATTCAGTGTGTAGCACAGAACTGTAAGTCAGTTCACCAAGAATTCTCCAAGCTCAGTGTCTCACTGTCTGGCCTCTCCTCTATAACAAGTCCCACATGTCTATGCTCTATGAAGTTGAGTAGAGAATCATCCCCACTGATCTAAGGCTACACCTGAAAAAAAAATCTGTATTGTGCTTTAACAAATATTACTTTGAATATTATTTTAAAAGTCCACTTTTCTGTAACAGCAGTTGTATTATTTTATTGAAAATATTGTTTATTTCTTATTATATTGCACATCACTTATGACCCTTACAGGAAAACTTACTGTAATTACAAGTAGCTCTGTGAACTTCAACACAAATCTTGCCCTGCTGGCCCAGCCCCTTGTCATCTTTCTGAGGGTATGACCAAGTATGTACAAATAACTAACCTTTAGGCATACATCTCCTTTTTGAAATATACTCAGTATGCCTGGTCAGCCTTTGGAGAGCAAGAAATATTTTTTCAAGTAAGCATTAATGAAGGGGACATGCATCATTCTTCATCAGTAGATGGGCTGAAAAACATTGATAGCAAATGTGAATAAAGGTACATTATATGAAAAGAATAAGTTTGACAGTAAAGTGAGTAATTTCTGATATCAGAGAGGCTAATTTCTGATATCAGAGATGGGTAATGATTGGAGAAATTGACAAGCATGATCCCCAGACTTCATCACATTGAATTTATATGAATACTCTCCTCTACCTACATAACACATGAAGAAGCACAGGGACACAACCTGGGAAGCATCTCACCCAAATCTCATCCCTTTGTTTCAGCTGTTTATTTCAGAGAGCTTTCCCCATAAGAGCTAGGGATATCTCCCCAACCGAATTATCAGATTTTGACTGCATGTTTCCAATGGCAGCCAGGCTGGAGAGCTGTGTATATCTGCCCCCAGACAGTCCCATCACAGAACTAAGAGAACTGCATCTAAATTCATGAGCCGATAAAACGTAATCTGGCAAAAGTCTTTTTTTACACCAGAATATACAATGATAATCACACCCCTTGCAAATACAAATGTCCCATAACAAATCACTCTGGTACTGAGTAACTGACATTATTTGAAGTAATGATGTAATAAAACATTTTAAAAGACAATCCCATAATTTACTTACTTCTCACTTAAAAATGTTTCTGAAATCTTTTGAGATCATGATTGATAGAACACTATGATTTCACACACCATCAAAGACTAGAATAGGATTTAATAAACTAAAAGAATTAAACAGCACTAGCTTCCTGTCTATATTTATTTCCTGTAGCCCAGCTTTTGTAACAATCTAAAATTATAGCTAAAATTAATTAAAATATATAGTGACCTGAAGCTTTTTAAAAATTAACTAAGTTTCTTTTCTAGAGATGATATAATAAATTGTAAGTATCTTCATTCTTTATTTAAATTATTTTTATTGAAACTTTATAGAAGGTCTCTAGTCTGACAAATGAAGATATTAGTACACAAAATTTAGAATTGGTAAAATGAAATGCGAGAGGTAGCAAATGTACTTGGAATGCCTCTTAGCATTCCTAATTAGTAACCCAGACCTTTCTGTTAGAAATAGAAAGCCAGTCTTTCGTGTCATGCATCATCATTCTGGAGGAACACTTGGTTGCTGTGGTGATGTTGTTGCCTGGTTAAAGTGGTCAATTGTGTGGATATACACTTAATACTTGTGATTCCCTTGGTGATTGTTTTTCTACAGTTTTCAGTGGAAATTTCAATGCAAACCTCTCTTTCTTGTCATTCTAAACACACACACTTACAATTATACTTATTATTGTTCCAACTCTTGAAGTCAGGGCATGGTTATAGAGAAGAGCATGTAGCATGTTCATGTGTCAAGTTCAAAAATAAGCATATAAGCCCTTGACAGTGATGAACTTCAGTGCTCAGACTTATACTGTTAAAATGCAGAACACAAGATCAGTCACTAAAAATGAAATAAAAATGCCTTGTATGCTGGCAAGAGACTATATTCCTAATATTTGGGATGCTGAGGCAGGACAATCAAGAATTTGAGGCTTCCTTGCTTACAGACCTAGACCTTAACACAATGATTATAATAATGAATGTAAACCAAAAAATTGCATGAGAAACTTTCATCAAGAACTTTGAGTAAGTGTAATTAAAAACATAAAAGTTCAGATCTTTGATAAGTTCTTTTTTGATCAGTGTCAAAACAATAACTAAGGCTTATAAATGATAAGATGAGGATGGAATACTAGAAGTAGGAAGCTATAGGAACTGAGAAGTAAGACATTTGGAGCTAAGATAATACTGATGATATATTAGCATATGTGAGTGCATGAAAATTAAGTGCAATCCATAAACACCAGGGGCCTCCCAAAGGCAACAATTACTACCATCATTTACTCCCATGAACATGACAGTTCAACTTCACTAATCTTCCCAAAATTCTGTTGGCTAAGAAATGATTATTTGAAAGAATCAGGCAGAAAACTGACTCTCTTGGCCTAAATATGTAACTAGAACATTCCATACAATAGTAAACCCATTCCTGTGGAGAACAATTTCAGCCTTGCAGTCTCCCTGAAGAATACCAAATAGTTCATTAAATATTACCTACCACATATACATACACACACACACACACACACACACACACACACACACACACACACAAACACACACACACATACACTACCACCACCACCATCATCCTCATCCTCAAAGACAAGAAGGATTTGGTTCAAATTATCCAGATAATCTTGTACAGAAACCTTCTCAGAAGACATAAATAATCACCTTCCCATAAGACAGAGATCCCCTCAGAAGACAGAAAATCCTGAGAAGAGACCCTTGACCATATAGCTTCTTCTCAGAATCACAATCATAGTTAATTGGTAAATCTAGTATTCAGTGTTATTGAACAAAAGTGATCAAATACAGCGAAATTAATTCCTTAACTTAGTGTGAGACATCTGGACTTGAGGGACTTGCAAAGACTGAGGTTTAATTTTACATCCCAATTTTGCAAACTCTGGGAGCATTGCATGTTTCTGGCTGTCAATTGCATTGACATGAGACTGACAATTAGAATCCTCTGTGACTTCACTGAACATGGGATTATAATATTCCTATTTAAGAATAATTTCTACACATGTTATTCAAGAAGCAAGGGCTTCCTACTATTAGAGAGAGAGACCACTGAGTACTAATATGCAAAGAAACACAGTACCCCAGCTATACGGTAGACAAAATGAGTATTTATGGGAAAATAACACATGCACAAAGTAGGAAAGAATTTGAGTCTAGAAAGCCCTATAGGAAAACAAATACAGGTTCTTATTTTGTTTTGTTTTGTTTGTTTTAAGTTAGAAGTATAGCTAAATCTATCCATTTTTATACATAGCTACATATAGTATACATATAGTGTTAGTATTGAATAAAGGGAGAGTCTCAAAGCTCAATTCTGAAGTGTATTATTTGTTTTTATTTCTGATGATATGTCAAATTCTCTTGCATTTTGCTGCTCATTTATACTTTATGTATAAAATTAAACTGATTTTTAATATTTCTTTACTTTACACCTGGAATTTGGGTGAATATAAAAAAGTGAACACTCTCAGGACATTGAGTAAAGCATTATGTGCAGAGCCAGGTGACTTGAATTAGTCCCTGAATTTTGGAATTAGCTCCACTACAGCATTGGCAACAATTCACAACTTTGCTGCACTTGGTTCTCTAGTCTATAGATTGAGGAACTTGTATTACTAATTCCCCTTTCAACTCTAATGCATTATGAAAGCTATCCTGCAGAAAGCAGTGTATTTTAAGTCAAGAACTCTATTTCTGGACCTGTAAGTAAGTTATTGTTTGACCTAAAGTCAGTTGCTTGGGTTCTTCCAGACTTCTTTTTCTTCAATTATAAAATGAGGTATTGAACTCTTTGATCACTAAGGTTTCTTCAAGGTATAAAAATCTATCATTCAATTCATGACCTGTCCTCAAGGGGTGTTCCATCTAGTTAGGCAGACAAGACACATACATAAAAAGGTCAGCCTCAATATCAGGCCAAAATAGAACAGATGTCACAAGGCAATGGGTGGCACAAACCCAAGTAAATGTGGCAGATGGTAAGAGATATAAATGAAAGGCAAGGACTCTTCGTAGATGGGCGCTCTTACCACAGTCCTATAAGGTGTACTGGGTCTGGTGTGGCTGAAGTGTTGATGCGGATCTGAACGTCAAGTTTAGCTCAAGCCCAAAAGTACAAACACACATCTGGAAGTAGAATAGATATTCACATGGTATAGAGAGCTAATTGAAATGTCGCAATTTGAGACTTTTGAAATGGCAATTTTGATGAAACCATCCAAGAGCAGCAGGTAGCATGAACACTCTTTTTTTAAATCCTCTTGTTTAAACAATCATATGAGTGAATCTATTAAGAATTAGATTTCGCATAGGCCTGGATGTGAAAGGTCAAGGTTGTAATTATCATTATTATTAATCATGTATTTAATCTGATTTCTACATTACTTCTCTCAGATATTTTTAATTATTTATTTTATTTTTTGAGATCACAATTATAATTACATCATTTCCCCCCTTCTTTCCTCTCTTAACATTCTCTCATATACCTCCCCTAGTTCTCTTTCAAATTCATGGTCTCTTTTTCATTAATTCTTATTGTAAGTTAATTTTCAGTGCAGAAATTACTATACGAAAATATCATTTCCACACAACTTCAGATTAAAATAAATGGCATCGTGTTCTTTGAGTCTGAGAAAATGTATTTGTTTTGATGTTAATTGCTCTAGGACACTACGTGCAACCATTTGTATTTCTCTCAACAAAGAAGGTGCCATGTGTGACACAGCACAAGCAAGCCTGAGCCTTCCTTTCTCAGGGAATGGCAGAAAGCTATGTTTTATAAAGCGGGAATCAATCACAGAGTTTTCACTGATTTCTTGGCAAAAGTTTCTCAGACCCATCTGGTAGGAGGGCCACATAACATGTAATAGGATATGCTGATCATGCTTGTAGCTCAGTCAGATACCATTCATGATAAAAAGCCTGTGCTCACTCCTCTTGGATAATCTGTCGAGTACAATTCCAGTTTCCACACACCCTTGACTCAATAACTAGTCTTAATCTACAACCTCAAAAGTCCCCTCTGACCTAGAGTGTAAGCTGAACTTCTGACCCCAGAAACTCCATTCCATCAGTGGTGCACTCAAATCGAAAGAAGTTAAAGAATGCTGAGCTTGCGAGAACAGGCTATCAGGGCTGCCAAGGAAGCAAAAAAGGCTAAGCAGGCGTCCAAGAAGACAGCAATGGCTGCTGCCAAGGCCCCTATTAAAGCAGCACCTAAACAAAAGATTGTGAAGCCTGTGAAGGTCTCTGCTCCCCGAGTTGGTGGAAAACGCTAACTTGGTAGATCAGAGTTTTGAATAAAGATCAATCTCTAACTCAAAAAAAAAAAAAAAAAAAAAAAAAGAATGCTGAACTTTAGAGCAAAGGTGTGAAGATTGAGGAAGGCTTCAGAGCTGCTGAAATGAAAGCGGTCTTCTCTAATTTCAAGTATGAGAAGACTCAAATGGAACATGGCATCTTTGCCATCTGAGCTGTGCTAATGTGGCACTGGCGGATATACAATGCTCAACTGCACAGTGCCTAAATAATTGAACCTTTGAAACATCAAAGTGTTGATTCCTTCAAACACCCTCACCACTTCATTTGAAATATTCTCCCAAAAGAAGACTAACTGCCATTTAAGATCAATGCATTTCTCAGAATCACACAGTTCCCACTATATATGGAAACAGCCTTATTTACTACATATTGACTATCTGTGTCCCATGTGCAGAAGTTATTAAATGAAATGCATTTTTCTGTTATGACTTAATGCCCTGCAGAATTAAGAATGGCTGTTGAAGAGCTAGTAGGTAGATAATAACATCATCACCTCTTCTCTAAGCAGTGAACTTCCTGCAGGCCTGTCGCTCTAGGAGTCAAAATGAAGCAAGGAGGATAATCAAATTCACATCAATTACTGTGTTCAATGACAACAGCGATAATAAAAACATTACTTCATTTATTCATTCCTTCTACCATAGTTAGTGATCGCCCACTCTGTTTCAGACATTGTAAATAGAGACAGGAACAAGATAAAATAGGTATCTTTCACACTGAGACTTGGCTGCTTAAGGGACACTAAGTACTTAGTGGTGCTGGGTGATGTGTTTTAAGTAGTTGTGTGCTGTGATGGGAAGCCACATAGTTTGCTCAGAGAAGACAGAAATCCAAGTATCTTGAACTACTGTCTCCCGACCTGGAGGTAGCTCAGCCAGCACAGTGCCTGCTGCACAGACATGAGCAACTGTGTTGAGACTTCTTACATAAACCCCAGGTGCTATGACTTGCTTTTGGAATCCCAGCCCTGTGCCGTGAGGCACAAACAGCAGGAACTCACTAATCAGCCTGCCTAGCTGGATCAGCGATCTCCATATTCCGTGAGAAACCGTGTCTCGTAAAAGAAGGTGGGTCATTACTAAAAATGACATTGGAAGCCCCCCACCCTCCCACACACACCTTCTCCATACATACAAGTAGAAGAATTGTTAGGATCATCGCCTCCATTTCTTTCAAAGCAGAATAAAATTAAAACTCTATTACAGTGTTTGAAAAGGAACTATTTAGTCAAATATATGTGGAGAAAAGGGATAATGGCATGGAAAGAGTGACAGTCTTGTGGAAATGTGTAGAAATGGCAAGGAGTTAGGTCCATAAACCACACAATATCACCACCCCTATACCAGCTGCTACAAATGAAGCCAGGGATATCAGTAATGGACACAAAGCATGTTTTCACACACTGTAGTTAGTGTGAACTTACTACTAGGCATTACAGAACTCCAGTTGCAAAAAAGTGAGGCCTCAGTTTCATTTTGGAGGAAGGTCGTTCATCTCCATATAGAAAAAAGTAGAGTAAATTGCAAGTAAGGATACAAAGTGAGAACTCTGAACTGAAGATAAAATTTCAAATCAGTTGTACAAGGGGGGTGGGGGGTGGTAAGTTGGCTGTGTGGATGGAAAGATTTGAAAGACCTGAGGCAGTTTCTTGTTTACTATACTGAAGTTGCTTTATTAACTGATGAGGAAAAGATGAGGAGGAGCATTTATAGAGAGGGTGGGACAGTGAAATTTGAGGTCATGTACACATCAGATGTATCATCCTTAGGGAAATGCTAAATAAAAAAAGGAACTGAATGACAGCAAAGGTGATTCTAAGACCTGAAAATGAAGATGTTTCAGCATGAATCTGGATACTTATTTTTACACTCGCAGAAAATGAAGATGTCACTTCTCAATGAAGTTTCTTTTTACAGCAGAGGGAGAGTTACAGAAAACCACAGCTAGTCCAAACACAGAGAACAACTGACCATATTAGGGAATCCAGCTCTAATGGATACACGTACAGCACAACTTCTGCAAACAAGGTTCAGGGAATATCGTGGAAAAGAGGAGGAATTGTAAGATCTATACTTGTCTATGGACATGAGGATAAGTAGTTAGAATGTAGTAGGAATTATGCTGGGCTAGGAGAGTGACAGTAGTAGATTGTATTATTGCATAAATCATATGCCAAATGTGCTGTTTCTAGGAGGCCCCTTCATTTATTTCAATTTATAGTAAATGAGTTAGCTTATCCCTATGCCGTTCACTTTTTCACTCATTCATTCATAAACCACTTATACAATGTTACCTTACATTGACCCAAAAACATAACTGAGTCTTTCTTAAGCATTGTTTCATTTTCCCTTGAAAGGTTGTTTATAATGTAACAAACTCAGAAAAGACCCTCCCATTGCCCTGTGAGCATCCTTAGACTTATTAGATATTCTACAAAACAGTTGCTATTCTTTTCTAGGGGGCTGACCACAACCCCCCAAAATTGTAAGAGCATTGTTTAATGCAAAAGCCCAGAACTTCACATTATGCTGCAAGTTCTACCTCAGGACTATTCTGGGAAACAGATAGATGCTCAGTGAAACTGTATCTATGGTATACGATTATCTACTGCTGACAGAAACTGAGTGTGGTTTTTATGTGGGAAGAAACTGGGTGTCATCATGTTTTTACTCCTTTGCAGTAGCTACTGGTGAATATGTGATGATTTATAGGTAATATGCTGGCACTAATCCACCATTTAGTTTATCTAGACTCAGGTCTCCTTGTCAAGATATTATCTTTGGCATACTGGAGATTATCAACCACACTAAATCATAATTAATGTAATGTCACCATTAGCTGCTTTTGTATTTTAATTCCAATCTAACAGATGGAATAGAAAAGTACCTTACTGTGATGACATTTTTAAAAGTATGTAAATCTCTGCAAAATTAATATAATGATGTCTAGAAAATGGGGTCAATTAAAAAATCATTTGCCCGTTTATAAAAACATACATGTATATGTGCAGAAATACAGAAATATACTGACATTTTAAAGATCTCAATTCTTTCTCCTTTTGAATAACAAGTTTTTCCTAAACGGGGTCAGTCTTGAAATGCAGTGGTGATAATGCCATTTAGACACATTTGATGGACATGTAAAATCCAGAGTAGTTCTCAATATAACACGTTCAGACTTCACACCTCCATGACTGAATATGAGGTTACTGAATGTAGTCACCTATCACCACATCTTAGGCTTGTCTGTAGTATAATAGTGTTACTAAATGATGTCAGTTTCTGAATAAAGATGCTGATGATTTGCTGTTGGTTTCCGTGGAGTAAAACCAAATACTAAATAGCTTATCAGAAGCAAGTGCTACCAAGAATTTTCTAGGTAAATGTGAATGAGGCAGAGAAAATGAAGGCATTTCTAAAAAGATAAGCACTTAATCCCATCAACAAATAATTGCTCAAAAGCTGATGTATTAACTTACTAATTGAATCAAACTTATGTGTTGTTTTATGAGTAGGATTCTGCCTTGAAGGGTAGCTATGGCCAGCCCTGGATCAGGGATGGGATGAACTCCAAAGGTGTTACAGCTCACCTGTCATATCTACATTTTACCTGCCAACTCTATGATTTGAGATTCCTTAACTTAAAGAAAGCAACCAAAATTGAAATGTATAAAATGCCACTGTCAATTTCTCTAGTGTGTGTAGCAGATTTTAACCAGGAACCAGTGAAGTTGAGGTGCCTGCAGAGCAGACTTTTATTTTTCCACATTTAAAAAGCAAAACAGAAGTTTCCTCTGCTTGTGCAGCATGTGTCCTTCATTTGCTCTTATGTGAAGCACCAGCTGACACTTGTTCTGTGTGCTCTTCCATGCTGAAGCTCATCAAGGCACTGCTTGAAAAACAAAGAACTTGTCTTTGGAAACCACAGGTACAAAGGGATCTTCCTTTCATTAACTTTTTCTGTCATGTTCTTGTAAGTTCTAAGAAAAAAGTCCATTTTTAATATTCAAAAAGTTGATTAAAACAGGCCAACAATAGTTTTTCCCTTTTGCATTTCCATCACAGCTATTGAAGATCCAGGAACCCTATCCCTGTCTTAGTTTCCTCCTGTGACTCTGCTCTGATCTTCCAGAGATTTGGGAGAAGTGGTCACACCAAGTCAACTTTGTCATATACAAACGTTGAGTTACTTAGCATAACTAAAGTATGTTGCCATCATAGGGAAACCCAGAGTATTATGGGTATTAACCAAGTGAAAATAAGTGCCACAGTTGAGGGAGAATAAACAATGACTGCAAAATTGTGACCGATCAGTATTAAAGATTCTAAGATTTCTACTTACCTATTTTATGTTTTTGGTTCTTTCTTGTTTGTTTGTCTGTTTTTTGAGACAAGTTCTTACTAGGTGGCACAAGCTGTCCAGGATCTCATGACCTTCCTAACTCAGCTTTCTAGGTGTTGTGATTATAGGCTTGTGCTACCACGTGTGGCGTTGATTGCATATTTATGAATAAAGCATAGGAATAGCTTGTCTGGAGAGATGAAGTTGTTCACATCTAGGCTGGCTCTTACCCAGATACCAGTTGTCCAACTCTTCCCTGGGAAGACATTTCTTCCCTGAAAACATACATACAAATACCATTATATAGACTAAGCAGGTTGTACTTACGTATTTATGTGCACGTGTGCATGCATGTGTGTGTGTGACAACAATTAAGGATAAAAGGGGTCACAACTTTGAAAGAGAGAATGGAGAACTATATGGGAATTTTTTGGAGAGAGGAAACAGAAGGAGAAAATGGTGAAATAATTTTAGAATCTCAAAATATAAAATAAATAATAAAAAATATTTTCTGCCAGGACTACACTCAATTTATTTTGGAGATAAAAATCTATGTATTAAGTTCTAATATCATCTATTATCTGAAAGTGCTTTGAAAACACCAAAAAGAAAGACTTGGAGTATCATCAAGCAATGATCAAAGTATATTATGGGGAAGAGGTGTTTTGAAAACTCACTTTCACTGGAGGACTGGACATAATTACACTTCAGTTCAACCTTATGTATCAATCAATCGAACCACTGCACAGGGCGACTATAATACATATCCATACTGAAATTATATTTCTTTTAAGTACCATGAGTATACTGATCTGTTTCCACACAGTATTGAGCTCCTGGCATTTATCCAAACTCACCTTAATGTCTTTGATGAAAGAGGCTGTTTCTTGTTTTTATTATTCTTTGGTGTCGATTGCCTTTAGCACAGCAAGCACCCCACAACACTTACTAGATGTTGAATGGTGGTTAGAAAATACACTTCAATTTGAATTCAGATATGTCCAACAAATACGCCAAAATACCGTCAACCATGGAATCTCATTCCTTAATAGGCCTGTACTGTTAGTCACAGTAGGTGAAGCATTCACCTACTTTGGTAAGAGAGTGGTAGACATGGCGGCAGTGGAAAAATGCAGGTCTAGGCAGGTAGGCTGTACAGCTAGCAGATATTTTGTTTCAGCACTATTTAAGAATATAGAAAAGTTTCAAAATTTAGGATCAAGTAGTTTAGCAAAGATATTTTAGGTGAACTGAGGCTGTTTCAGAAGGGGACAAGGCAATTATAAAAAGACCTGTTTTTTTGTTTTTGTTTTTTTTTTTAAAGACTAGTCAGTTAGGTAAGAGTGTTAGTGGGAATATAATAATTATAACCTAAAGGCAAGATAAGATGGGTTCTGAAGGAAAGTATGAGAACCACTGCCAGTTCTGACAGGAGTGAGTCAGGATGAAATGTTGACATATTGGGGAGGGCTGCTCAGTGGCCTACAATTTGCTCCCAGTAACTAGATAGCTGGTCTCAGAAAAGTCTTTGATTGTTTGTAGATTCAATTCTACTGATATAATATGTCTAGTTTGTGTAAAGGGGCCCCAAAGTAACTTTAAACTTAGAAATTGAGTCTATGTCAAAGGTCGTGCTCTTTCTTAACCTTCCAAACATTCAGTCTGAGAAACAATGGCCTCTAAATCATTTACTTCCATTCTGAAAGAGCAAAGCAATATACTGATTAATTTTCAAATTACAATGATAAAAAATGAGAAATAGTTACACTAATGTATTCCCTTTTTAAGTGTAGTTTCTAAGAAACTTAGAAATTAGTTAAGGACTTAACTTTAAAGCCAAAAACAGGGCTTCCCACTACAATGAAGACCTGTTTTTAAAGAACAATCTTACATCACACACCTGCATGCGTTATTGTTTAAACAATTTCTATCATTTTGAACTTTAAAATATCTCAGACTCTATGGCAAATGCAAGAAAACAACCAGCAAATGAATAATTACATGTTAAAAATTGGCTTTAGAAAAATAATGAGCTGAAATAATAGTCACCTGAATACTGGTGCTTTCTACAACTTTCCTATACCTCATAATTTTTCATTCTGATGAGTTGCTTAATATATTACAAAATTATGTTTTTGAAAATGACCTTAAATCTACCATGGGATTCCTAACCATTTATCTCTGAGATGTAGAGAGTAAGTCAAAGTTAGAATCTGCAATGCCATGAATCACCTGTGAGAGTCTCATGGATTTATCTGGCTTATAGATGAAAGATAGATACTTCTTATATGACTGTCTTGTGAATGTACAACTTTTTGAAAATTGAGAAATGCATTGTTTCTCACATATTCCACATCTCTGATAATGGCTTTTCATAGTAGAGAGTTTGTACCTACTCTGTCATTCTTTTTGATTAAGAATTGAGACAATATGCATGAAGAATATCTGAGGTCCTTGTTGCCAAGCCTTTGCCTGAGTCGTGTGTGTGTGTGTGTGTGTGTGTGTGTGTGTGTGTGTGTGTGTAAATTTGACCTACAACTTCCATAGCATCATAATGGCTCTTTTTCTTCTTGAAACTGGTCTCCCTTACTAGCACATAATTAATTTAGGAAGATTTCATACTCAGAATACAATTTTACTGGTTTAGACATTTTATTACACTGCCTACTCCTTCCTTGTCAGAATTTTATATTTTGTTATTTGTAATACTGTATATTTATATAATCACTGCATCTGGATATTCCTATAACTTTCCTGTCTCCACCTCCCAAGTGCTGAGATTACAGGTTTGGAGCATCACAGGTGGTTTATGCAGTACCTGGAATTGAATCCAGGGCTTTCTGCATGCTAGGTAAACACTATACCGATTGAGCTACACCAGCAGTCCTTCAAATGTACAAATTATTTTTCATGCTACACTACTTAGAAAATCTTTACTCAAAATCACCCATTAAATATATTTTCTGCTACCCAAGATATGTGCACATATGTAGGAAACTCAGACAACAATCTTTGATGGATTTCATGAGGAGAGTACAGGGCTCAATGAAAAGACAGGGCTGATAGGAATGAGCTCAGCCTCTCCAGACAGCATCTGCCAGCATCAAGCATGACTTTTCAATGAATAATGGCTTTTCAATGGATAACATGAATATAGACTATACTCTGAAAGTGAGACAGGAACGCAGACATCAGAACATTATCACCCATCTCTGGTAAAGAGTAACCTCTGCCTGGGATTTTTATTTAACCCGTGTATAACTATCCCTTTCCTCCTTTGACTATAAAATTAATGTTGTAATGATTTGATCATATTCAGCCCATTACCCTTATGGACTCCCTCTTCCCCCTGTCACAGTTCTACACTGATGTCTTCTTTGTTCTCTTTGTTTATTTATTTCTTTCCATCATTTTTTTTTAATGTCTTGTGGCCCAGTGAGTTTATTTAGGGTTCTTCACAGGAGTATGGATACAGATGATGACCTCACTAAAGAAAATATCTGTCCTTCTGCAAACAACCAGCAACTGTCTATAACTCATGAGAGAAGAGTCTGGTCTCCTGAACATACTCCCTCTGCTCTTCAATGAAAGGATTAAGTATGTTAGAACTTTCAAAACTTCTTATACAATTTATGTTTTTGGAATTAAAATATGCAATAACATTATATCAAAGATTATTTTTAAATCAATAGAACTGTTTTTCACTCTGCAAACAAGCATAAAGTTTGATCTAGAATCTTCCAGATGCTTAGTCTTCTCACCTTTGGATTCAACCCCTGATAGTGCATGCTCTGAGAGGCACACAGGTGTGGATGCTGTATTTCTTTTCTTTTTATTCCCAAACAGAAAAATGCCAGCTGAAATAAAAGTCTACTTTATCCTGTTAATTTCAAAAACATGCCCTGGATTTTCATGTTTTCCAAGATTTAAGAGAGATCTATCAAAAAGAACTTGAAAGTGTTCCTTTCAACATCACTGATAATATTGATTAGTAGATAGTCAGTCCTCAGGCTGATAGTATTGATTAACAGATAGTAGGTCCCCGGGCAGAGTGTATTGATTAGGTGATGCTTGGTCCCCAGACATTATTTTCATTGTGTAAAATAAATATAAAAATACTGCAAGCAATTAATTGCCTGCTTCCTGCCTCACGCTTCACAACGGCCTACCAGCCCTTTATTAATATTAATGAGGAGAATTAGCACAGAGGATCAGGGAGCCAACGGAGCTGCTGAGAACCTGTGAGGACCCCTCGGCTCTCATGCTTTATTATTTTTTAATCAAAGTAGCTGACTTGAAGGCACAAAATTAAAGAACTGAGTCTTTTATGATTCCACAATGATTCAAATTAAAATGATCTATCTGTGCACGATTCCCGCAAACCATTTTGTGCTTGTTAAAAACAGTTAAAAATTGCATAAATTCCTGATTTAAGGGCTGCGGTTTTCTTTTCTTAATGAACAGTCCACTTTATGTGTCTCTCCCAACTCACACATGTGGACATAATGAAGCAAGTGGGTTGATAGGAGGAGAAAGAGGATTTAAGAGATGGAATACTTTTTATTTTGTAAATTATCACAGGAAATTTGTGGTGTTGGTGGGACTCTGTGGCAACTGTACTGAGTGTACAAAGAGACTGTATAAACCAAGTGTGGCAGCAAGCCTGCTCTTCAGATGCAGCCATGCAGGTGATAGGTACAGCTGAACTCAGTAGTTTTCACCTTTCCACCCAGAATCTTGGGTCTCAGCAATTTGTTGGATTTGTGGGTTTTGTTGTTGCTTTATTTTCTTTTCCTTTTAATTGGTTTTTAAATTTTATTTTATTTTTTGAGATTATAATATAACTAAACTATCCCCCCCCTTCTAAGCCCTCCCACATATATATCCTTGCTCTATTTCAAATGAATTAGACTTTCATTAATTGTTTTAAGTTCAGGCTGTTCCCTCAGAAGTCATAGGCATCAGGTCCCCTAGGAATTGGTAAGACAGATACTTGTGAGATATCCTTCATGGTAGCTTGGAACCAATCTCTCGTCCTCTGAAAAATACCAGTATGCACTCAAAACTGCTGAGCCAACTCTTCAACCTCTAGTTTTGTTCTTTTTCCTTAATGACAGGCTCTTAAGTAGCTCAGGTTGTCCCTTGAACTCAAAATATCACTGAAGAAGATGACTCGGAACTTCTGATCTTTCTGTCTCTATCTCCCCAGTGTCGATACTAAAAATGTTTATCCCCCTTACTCTGTATGCCTAGTACTTAGTTTCTCTCCTTTTAACAATCCAACCCAAAGGGCTCTAGAGAATTTGTAAGTAGTGTCAGATGTTGTGGCTCCCAGTAAGTTTTGTGTTTGATTATTAAGTCCTACAGAAGTTCTGAAAACACTGACATGTGTTGGGTAAGCATTCAGCAAGCTGCCAAGATAACCAACTGATGATGTTAGGCCATCACAGCAATATGGATATGTGAGTGTGTGTGATGTAAAATTATTAGGAAGTCATGTCAAATGGTGTCAGACCAATCTCAATTAAACACGATAAAATTACGATTTCTTCTATAAATTGGCATGAACAAAAAATTCAGAAACACTAAAAAAAAAAAGGTATGTTTTCATATTGGTAAAAATGTGTCTGTTTGTGGTGAATTTGTCACCATGGACAGGTGGGGATGGGGGTGATTATTTTCCGTGTAGACCTTCCCAGGTTTTCTATATCAAACTGAATTGTAGGTCAGGACATAAAATGACTTGAAGATTCACAGATATAAATTCACAGTTATTATATAATGATAGGTTTTACTCAGACGTGTTTCTCGAATTGTGGTGTCAGACTATACAACCAGTCAAGAAGGGTATGGCTGTAACGTTGTTCTAAATAATCCCTCCATAATAAATCAGTATGATGGTATTGGCCTTGTAGTTATTTTTTTTTTAATTTTTCTTCTTCATTTGTTAATATAGTCATTATTCCAATTGTTATTTAGATATAAAATGGTAGAAATTATAAGGCCAAGTTTTATAACTTCTTTGATGACAGAGTAGGTGAGAAGGGTTGATTTCGCATCTTATCCTCCTTAGCTGTCAGAGGCACACCAGATCTATATCACCCTCTAAAGATTTTCCTTCCTTCTGTTCTCTGAAACTTCTCCAAATTTCTTTGTCCTACAAGGAAAGGCCACAGAGTTTGTAGATATGATGTCTCACTTATCTTGACCTGGTATCAATCTATTATTTATTTATTTATTTATTTGAGACAGGGTTTTGCTTGTGTAGTTTTGGAGTCTTTCCTGGAACTCACTCTGTAGCCTAGGCTGGCCTCAACCTCAATGAGATTCACCTGCCTCTGCCTCCTAAGTGCTGGGATTAAAGGTGTGTACCACCGCTGCCCGGCTCTATCATTTATTTGTACTCACATTGTGGAAGTTACTCAAAATATTCTTCCGTCAAAATTTAATGTGTGAACTCAATGCCAGCATGAAGTTTATGCTACTCTGGACACAACTGTCTTTGGGACAATTCACTCTGAAGGTGGCCTTTTTGTCTTCAGGGGAATTTCTCTGTCTGCCACTGTTGTACCAGCTGTAATAAATGCCTTTTCTTCTCAGTAAATGCTACACAAAAAGTTGGCTCAAACCCACTGGAATTATATATCTACATCAGAAAAATAAGATAAGTTCATGAACTCAATCTTACTGAAACAAATTCTCATTTGAGTACCTACCCCAGCATTTTCTACAGGGTTCGGAGATGTATTCTTCCGTTCTGTAATTTCTTTTTCTGAATGACAATGCCTCCTTGCTGGCTTATATTGTCCTTTCACTTTGCCAGTTACAAAGTGAGATGCGAAAAGATACCTCCACAATAGACTACTGGCAATGGTCGAGAGAAAGCCCGAACTGACCTACTCTGGTGATCGGATGGACAAACACCCTAACTGTCATGGTAGAACTCTCATCCAATGACTGATGGAAGTGGATGCAGAGATCCATGGCCAGGCCTCAGGTGGAGCTCTGGGAGTCCAATCGGCAAGTAAGAGGAGGGATTGTATGAGCGAGAGTTGCTGAGACCATGATTGGGAAAAAGCACAGGGACAAATAGCCAAACTAGTGGAAACATGATCTATGAACCAGTAGCTGAGGAGCCTCCAACTGGATCAGGCCCTCTGGATAAGTGAGACAGTTGATTAGCTTGAATTGTTTGGGAGGCCCCCAGGCAGTGGGACTGAGACCTGTCCTTAGTGTATGAGTTGGCTGTTTGGAGCCTGGGGCCTATGCAGGGACGCTTTGCTCAGCCTGGGTGAAGGAAGGAGGGGACTGGACCTACCTAGACTGAATCTACCAGGCTGAGCTGAATCTCCAGGGAAGTCCTTGCCCTGGAGGAGATGGTAATGGGGGTGGGTTGGGGGGAGAGGGGGAAGGAAGGAGGACAGGAAAATTCATGGCTGATATGTAAAATTAAATTAAATTATAAAATTAAAAAAAACCACAGTGAGAGGCACTTTCTAAATGAGCAGTATCTATTTCAGTAAAGTCATGAATAGAAGCCAAAGCAGGAGAAATAGATTGATAGTGGCTCATTGTACACTCATTAGGCATGGTCAGCATCACCAGTTACTACACATGCTGACTTTACAGGCTTCTTCCTGATGAGAATTTGCTGAAGTTTCCCATGCCCTACCAAAAGTAGAGCCTGATGCCTCTTCCTACTGAATGCTCTAATTTTCTCTTCCCACCTGGTGAATTTTACCCTTAGCAAAAAAAAAAAAAAAAAAAAAAAAAAAAAAAAAAAAAAAAAAAAGGAAATAAATAAAGAAAAAGAAAAAAGGACTTCCCCTAAATTAAAGATTGTATTCTATGTATCATATCCTATGTATTTAAAGAAAACCTTGGAGTGAAATATCTGGAAGAAATTTAGAAGCTAAAAAAAATTTAGAATGATGTAAGTATTATTGAGGATTTTGAAATGTTACAGATATTTTAGACGATGAGGCTATAAAAATCATAGATATGCTATGCTTTATGAATATAAAATGGTCTTATAAATACAGTTTTATTCTATTGCTGACTGATGAAGACTTTCATGAGAGAATATACTGTGTTAACTTATGAGAACCAAAACCTGTGGCTAAGAAGCATTACAGGGGAAAAGAAAATTGCATGAACTCTAGTCTAGAAAAAAAGGAAGCCTACTTCAGGGTGTGCACAGGACCTACATTAAGCCTGTGAAACCTACTGAAACAGTTAGATTTTGATGATTTTTCAAAATATCAATAATGTTTGGCTAGTCATAGGTACAGTTCCTACTCTTAAGGTTTTTATAAACATGTTGCAGAAAAATTAGATTAAACAGTATTTTTATGATGAATCTTTTTTTAATTTGTATAATTTTTTTGAAATTAAAATATAATCACATCATTTTTGCTCTTTCTCAAATTCAAGGCCCCTTTTTATTTAATTACTCACACACACACACACACACACACACACACACAACTTACAGGCTGAGTTTTCCTATCCCGACTACCTGGTCCCAAATAAACACATAGAGGATTATATTAATTACAAATACTCAGCCAATAGCTCAGGCTTACTAACTAGTTCTTATCTTTAAACTAACCCATTTCTATTAATCTCTTTATTGCCACATGGCTCATGGTTTTACCTGTCCTCTAGTATGTCTTGCTTTCTAGGTGGCTGGCTTGTGTCTCTCTGCCTCTGCCCTTCTTCCCCCCAGCATTTTTAGTTTGTCTTTCCCACCTACTTTTATTTACCTTGATATATGCCAATCAGCTTTTATATTAACCAATGAAAATAACACATATTATTCCACAGCATTTTCCCCTTTTTGTCTAATTAAAATGGAAGGTTTTAACTTTAACATAGCAAGATTATATACAACAAAAATAGATATTAAGAATTATAGTTACAATACGCAGTCCATCTGTATTTGGCAAAATTAGAGAAAATATTTTATTATTCTTATCTTGTCTAAAGTTTCATATCTGATTTACTTTTTTATCATAATTTAGGAAAATTATAAATAGGATAAGAGGGTAGATTATTGAATCTACTTTTAAACCAAAATGACAATTACTAGTCTTAAATATTTTACATTGGTATGGATTTTTGTATATTGATACAAATTGGACTTTATTTTTGTTATACTGTGTAAACAATATCTTATTTAAGATATTGCTATATATTGATACAAATTTAAGGTTTTCTTTAGAACATACAGTGCATACATTTCTACCCTTGTTCAAGTTTTTGTACCAATATACCTGATTTAACAATGTAATGAAAATTTCTAGTCCTTGAAAGTTACTATTACAAACTATTTAGACAGTAAAGAAATACAGCTTAGTTGTTAGTCACCTACTACAATCAAACTTGTAGTCATATTAGGTATGTTTTCAAGGTCAAACAGAGACATATTTTAGGTAGAAAGGTGGTCTTCAAACACTTCAGAGATCTACAGAATATGGCATTTAAAATATTTTAATAACACGCGGTCTTTTTTTCATGATAATAAAACATGTCTGCTCCTGGCAGCACCAATCTACTTCAGAGAAGATGATAGGCATTGAAGAAACTCCATACAGAGTTTACTTTCTTTGTGGCACAAGTTAACCCCTAGGCAGCAAATTGCCCTTGCTTCAGCTGCTGACAGTATGGTGTCCATATTCGACAAGCAGGACAGAAAAGTAAGTACTGCCAAACTTTGCCAAGATAAGGCAGGGCAATCCTGCAAAATTCCTGCTTCACAAAAATGCCTGTCAGACATTCTTGGCCTGAAAGCTAAAGATAGTGCCCCAACATTATAGAGGAACCTTGGGTGACTGTCCAGGCAGCCAACAGTTCTTGTCATTTCTTAGTCTTGGAAGTTGCTTGATATGCACTTCCTTTTTACTAAGGTAATATTATATCCTCCTCAGGTCTCTGACAGAGTTGAAGACTAGATAGTTATAGTTATAGTTTTCTTTGTTATCAGACTCAGAAAAGAAAGTCATAAAAGAGGTATAAAGTATATAAGATTGAGAGACAAAAATGATAGTTTGCAGTTGGTAATAAAAGTTAGGTTGGAAAGTGAATTTGGTACAACAATTTTAACTCACCAAAATAGGATAGATAATGGAGTATTTTCTCTGAATTTGTCAAATGCAAATGGACTGGGCATTTTAAATGTAATTCTTACACACACACACACACACACACACACACACACATACACACACACACACACACACACACATATATATATATATATGGTATTATATGTATTGTATATGGTTTTACTATGTTAATTAAAATCTTCCTTTTTTCTTTTCCTTTTTTTTTTAAACAAAAGGAGGGAATTTGTGTGATGTTTTGATCATGTTCTTATAAATAAAGCTTGCTTGGAGCCAGAGGACAGAGTTAGTCTATAGTTGACCAAAATTAACCACAGAGGTTTTTGGAAGACTGGGGACATATAGGAGAGGTAGTAGTAAGGTAGGGTGGAAAGGGCTCTGTGTTTGGAGGAAGGAATGGAGCAGGTAGGAAGAAATGATAGTTTCTCTGCTTCTTTGATCTTTTAGGCTTTTACCCCAGTATCTGATTCCTGAATTTTTAATTGGTAAAGAATAGAGTACTGTTTCACAAACTCATCATACC
The DNA here is from genome assembly GCF_949786415.1 of Peromyscus eremicus. Taxonomy (NCBI): domain Eukaryota; kingdom Metazoa; phylum Chordata; class Mammalia; order Rodentia; family Cricetidae; genus Peromyscus; species Peromyscus eremicus. The sequence continues at coordinate 18,432,049 of NC_081435.1, forward strand.
ATACAAATTTTTCCTCACTGTATAAATATAGGCCAGTCAATTTGCTTAGTCTTAATGTGATTTGTATGTATATTCTTTTAGTATGAACCTGAATATGTTTTAGGGGAACACATTGTATTTCAGTACATTACATTATGTTGTGCTGGATTGTTTTGTGTAGGAAGTTGGCTTGTAGTGTAGTCTCTTGTACTCAGTTGTGATGTGTTGTGTTCTCTCATGCTGTATTGTGTCACATTGCATGGTTGTATTGTGCTATGATATACTGTGTTGAATTGCATTATGGTCCAGTCTATTGTGTTTTGTTTTGTCATATAGCATCCCTATAGTTTAAGCTGTTGTGGTACCATACACTGTTGTACTACATATCATTGATGTGTTTTCCCATGCAAGAGTATTGTGTCACATTACATGTACACTCATATCTTATGACAGAGTCTGAGGTGACACTGTCCACTTCACAAAATTCCTCATTTAGAACATTGGTTGGAGGGCTGTCAACCATCTGTGAGGCTGGCGTATAACAATATTTATATTGTTGACAATGCAAATAACTTCATGATAAACACCCAGAGACTACCTTAATTTTTAACATTGTGTTTTAAATTGTGATGAGAAAACAAATTTGCAGTGAGGGCAGAGTGGAGAGAGCAGCAGTGGTGTTTGTGGTACATTGTTCATCTTAAACAGAATGATTTACTTTAGTCATTTCTATAATGCAAATCTTACAACTGAAATTCATCATTGGAATGCTTTAAAGGTAATCAAAGGCAAGTTGATTTTACCTTTTAAGGAACTGTTCTTGATGTGAGTAAAGGAAAGTGCAGTATCAAGTGAGGATATGATGTACTCTTCTCTCCTTGAGATCCCTGATCTAAATTTCTGTATAGGTTAAAGGTATATATTGGAGCAACACATATGAATTTCATGGTACATTATCTTGGGCAACACCAGCTTTTACTTCTGCTCAAGGATTTCTTAATTTTATTTTATTTTTAGTTATGTATATATTTGGGGGAGGCTATGGTATGTGCATATGCATGTAGGTGCCTGAGGAAGCCAGAAGAGGACATTAGATCCCAGGAATCTGGACTTTAGGCAGTTGTGTAACACTTGGTAAAGGATTCTGGGAATCAAAATCAGGTCCTTTGCAAGAGCAACAAGCAATGAGCTGTCTCTGTGGCACATTTCAATTTCTTAAAATCTTTGTAATAAAGGACTTAAGTAATAAGTTATATTGTGTAAAACACTGCCCCTTCAATCAGAATCACTTGGGTCCCTTTTGCAGACCAATGCTATTTTTAGCTTTAAATTATTATTTAAATATTATTAGCAAGCAACATACCTGTCTAAAAAGCAAAGCAAACAAATAACCACAAAAAAATAATCTCACCAACATGATTACCTAAACAGGAGCTGGATAAAGGACATCAAGCAACGTTGATGGGGATGGAGGAAGTCCAGGAAGCCTAAAACCTACATAAAGAAATAAAGGCAAATAAGGAATTGTGACAGTGTGAGAACTAGTCTACTCCATGGAAGGGCTCACCAATTGTCTATCCAATACCAAGTACTCTGCTATGAATACAACCATACAAGTAACACTATACAGACCTAGCAGGTCGTATTTATGTGTTTAGGAATATCTGTAGCTATATCTACACACACTCACAAACATATGTATATTACAACAATTAATGAAAAAGAGGCTGTGATTTGAAGTAGAGTGAGGAAAGGCATATGAGATGATTTAGAAAGAAGAAAAGAAAAAAATGATATAATTATATTATAATCTCAAAAAATAAAATAAATAATTAAAACAACAACTCAGGAGATACCTGGTAATCACATTTACTTCAGATTTATTCAAAATATCAATTAGGGCTTCTATAAAGGGGCAGAAACAATTATCCTATCAAATAAAGATACGTCATTGAATAAAAAGTCTTTTCTAGAAAAAACTTTCTTAAATCAGGAGGTTACACACTAATTTACTCACAGAATGATTTCATAATACTTTCTGGTTGGAAATGAATACAATTTCACCACTTTTCATCTACATTTATGCATATATTCATTTTTGGTAACTTTTTGTCACTATTGAAAGTGGTAAAAGTAGACTTTCTATTTGCATAGATAAGAAATGAACATTAGAAGTCAAAGAAGCTTTTTCACTGTTTGCCATGTAAACATTTTGCCCTTGACTTTCCTAATGCCTATCAATTCCTTGATTGGTTCCCAAATATTGAAGCAACCATCCTTGTGTTCCCAGGGTAAAAACTATTTATACATAATATTTGTATATAATATTACGTTAAGTTTATTTTTGTTTGATGAGTGATACCTCCACTAACACGTTGCTAAAATTGCTAGATAACCTTAATTTGTTCCCCTGGGGTTTATTGAAGTTAAATTTTTTATTATAATTGTGCTGTCTGAATTAGAAGCCTTGACATAGCATCCATTCAATTATAACACCTACAGTATTTTACATATTATTGGAATTGTATAATCATTAAAGCTTATTCACAATTCACAGAGAAACCTACCTGGGCTCTGCTTTTTCTAATTAGCAGATCTTACATCAACATTCTAGTCTACCTAACGTAATTGCTTCATACAAATTGCCCACTTTTATATTTAATTTTTATGTTTCTAAAAATTATTAATCTCATATTTTCAAACTTAATTTCATGCAATTAAAAGTATTCTATCTTCTATCAATAATGTCTGTCCTTTCACATTCTAACTGCACCTGACTCAACTTCTTATTATTTCTTACAGACTAACTGGTAGAAATTTAAAAGGCTGACATTCTGTATTTTAACAAAGAGATGTATTTAAAGCTTTCAGTATACCCCTACAACTGAAGCTTATAGAAAGAAGCAAAAAGGATGAACCAGTAGAAGTTCAAAGATAATATTGTATTTATCTCTGTGCACAAATCCAAAGTGTGTTCTTAGTTGAAGTGAAGTGCTTACGTCCACAATTAACTAAACTGAAAAGGGAGGTTTATGTTTCTATATTTTGTCTTTCTTGCCTTACAACCTCAGCTTCCTGATTCTTTGGTGCCAGGACTATTGAAGAAGTAAGAACATACACATGAACATACCATAGGTGTTTCTTGAGTGATGTTGCCTAGAGAATATCATATATCTACATATTCATTTAAAGGCAAAGTAACATCACACATCTCCATTATAATCATGCCCTACTATCAGAACTGTGAACAGTAGATTTGGGGGTCATTATGCCAACTACTTCAAGTAACAAAATTCACTAGACTTAGTAGTGTGAATTAGTTTCTATTTTTAATTTTGTAATAAAGTGAAGTTATATTACAAATAATGTGCACAGTTTATTTTAGGGTTAAAAAAAGCATTTAATTGTCAGATAAAAAGAGTATAGAAAGGGTAATTTCATTTTCCATCAGTAGAAGTAAGGTTTTATGGTGGAGAATTAAATTAACAACACATGAAATTGGCTTTTCCTAAGTTCATATTTTTGGAAAAAAAATAAAGAAGTGGAGAGACCCATAACCACAATAGAGTTATGAATCTCTTACACAATAAACACAGTTATTAAATTTTCTTTATTTATTAAAAATGAAAACAATAAGAATTGTGTCATCCCATGTCCCTGTGGGATTTATTTCTTGATTTCTGGTTTTCTCTACTTCTGAAAATCCAAAAGTTTTGGTTCACGAACACACCTTACTTGCTATTTCACTGGTCATTGCGTCTTCTCTGCTGATTCCTATTAGCTCTCTTCTAGCCTTCTCTGTTAAAGGATATTGTTTGTAGTGTGGCTTCCTGTTTAGATAACTGCTGATGTGTGAACGAGAAGAGAGATCTCTTAGGGTCTGCAATTCTGGAAGAATATAAAAACGTATGCATTTCCATAAATTAATTATCCCCAGTAGAGTCAAGCAGATCTGAGGTTACCAATAATGAACACTATATATTAAAATATGGAAATAATTACATTTTAGAAAGATTTAATTATCTGATTCATCTTAATACACAGGAATAAAATACACTCTTCCAAGAAAATTTTAAATTATTTCTAAAATAATAATTTTATAGTCTAGGCTTCCTTAAATGAATATTGTATATGAGTGTTCATTGAAAATAAAGCAAAAGATTGTGATAATTTATTGTTTGAATATGACAAAAATCTCATGAACAATAATGCAAAAACAAACAAATGGATCACATAAATGTTTTTCTTCAAAAAGTTTCAGGAATAGTAAAAGAATACATAGGAGAAATATTTGCGAATTGCACATTCGGTTAGGGTAAGAATAAAATTATTATATAACCTGACAGCACTAAGTTTATTCATTATCACAAAAATAAATAATCTGGTTATAAAATTGATAAGTGTCATAATACACATTTTTCAAGACATAAGAATGGTAACAGATATATGAAAAGGAGATCAAAATCTTTAACATCCTCTCACATTGTTATGGAGCTATTACCAACACGGCAGAGGGTACAAATGCCAACAACTGCAAGGAAAATATGGAGTCTTTGTTCATTGTTAGTGGCAATTCAAACTATACTCAGTATGTAAAACAGCACCAAAGTTCCTCAAGCATTGAATCACAATAACATATGATATAGCAGGCTACCTTTTGGAATACGTAAAAGTATTAAATTAGTGTTTTGTGAGTGTATATGAACTTCTGTTTTCATTATTGCATTGATCACAACAGTTAAGAGATGTAATTAACATAAATTAATCCACTAACAGATAAAATACTAAAAAAAAAAAAAAATGGGTTTGAGCAACCGAAAACACCCATGAATACACATATATTAACACAATACACAGAACCTATTGCATGCACCAAACACACATATACATACATTTCATACACACAACATAGCATCCACATACCACACATGTAAAAACACACTCACCCCCATAAACATACTACACATAATACATGTACAACACATACGTGTATATCACACATGCACACATTTCAACATGTACCATGCATATAAAAACATGCTCAATCCCTACAGAGAAACCACACACACACACACACACACACACACACACACACACACACACACAAAATTAACCACATAGAGGGGAAGAAATTGTACTCACAGAAACACTAAGGAAAATGGAGGTCATTACACTAAATGAAAAAAGCTAGTCATAGAAAACAAATGATATATGTTATAAATTATATGGAATATAACAAAGCAGAACTTTGGAAATCAAAATAAAAATGCTTGTGGTGCAGAGTATAACAGATGGAGGAGAAGTGGTTAGTAATGCAGACATGTGTCTGTATGTGTCTGTATGGTGAACAAATGTGCAGACCTAATGCAGGACCTGGATATTATTGGAAATAGACCACATTCATAGCTGAAATTTACTAATAGTGTAGATCTTAATTGTCATACACATATTTATGTGTAAATTATGTGTTGTTTGATATATTATTTGGTTACACTAGTCATTTCAACTATATACCTATGTCATAAAATGTCTCCTTGCCTAAAATAAATGCACGCAATATTTATTTTCCATTATATCTTAATAAAGCTGAATTTTCAAAAATAATATATCTACCATTGTGAGAGAGCAAAATATTATGCTTAGCAATAATGGTCAGTTAAAGACCTGTAAGAATTCCCCACTCAATAAAAACAAAACAAAACAGATAAAACAACAAAGAAAACAAATGAACTGTTTTTGAATTGTGGTTATTAACCACAGCTTCCAACAATTTTAGGAGCAATTATTCGAAAAAAAAAAAAAAAAAAAGGCAGTTCCCACCAAGAATGGTAAGCTTCCTAATTCCCTAATTCAGCCTTTTTTCCATTTCTCTCCTTGTTCATCCAGCTTACATTAGCCTTGAAAACTAGGAGGTTTTGATCATAGTGGAAACCATCAGTCTGCTGCTACCAAAAAGGATGTTCTATAAACAATGCTGAAGTTCCTAGGTATTACAGGTGTATTCCAAAGCGCATCATCCTGTCACACCTTTTGGAGATTTTTTTCTCAGTGTTTATGAAACTATTACTGGTCTTTAGGTGAGCACCAATCTAATCAGGTTTTAAGTGGCCTTATATGACAAAGACTGAATATCATAGTTTGTTCAGAAAAGTAACTAAGCAAAAAGAACTGACAGGAAACTATAAAAGCAGTATTGATAAACTGGAAAGTGTGAGACACAGTTTCAAGAATTGCATGAGTGTGTATAAAAATGGGAGGTAAAGTGTCAATACACAGGAAATAAACTAGTAAGAGTCAAATAGTAACTACCAACATAAACATTCATTTGTCAGAAGGAATTGAAAGACATGAAAATTGCATAAGAGTAATCAACCACGTTTTAGTTGGATTTGTGCCCATTCCATGACATGTAACCCATATATCTGACACTGATTTAGTGGCCAAGAACCCAAGACTAGATAGCTCATGGGCCTAGGGGAAATCTTACTGCTATTATCTTGCTAAATGAACACGTAGATGAAAGGACTCATAATGACGTTTTTCTATGCCCATAGATCACTATATCACTTAAACCCCATCAGAGAAGTTTTTTATTGCAGTAGATGGCAATTAACCCAGAGACCCCAGAAGAGGACAATGTGCACAGTATGAGAGGCTTTGAGACACTCAGGTGTAAGTGAGATGTTTTCATCAAACTCTTCCCCTCAAGGTCAGGGATCTTTGTGGATTAGGAGGAGGAAAGACTGTAAGAGCCAGAGGTAATGGACTCCAAGGAAACAGTGGTTTCTGGATACACCAATACTGATTCATATATGAATACACAGAGACTGTGGCAGAAGGCACGAGAGTTGCACAGGTTGAAGTCAAACAGGGTTCAGCCACTGAGAAAGGAAAGCAGACACAGGGTTTCCTTCATGACCAAGAAACTATCTGCAATTAATACTTGCTGTCAATGAGGAAATCATTTCTCCACAATAGAGTGTCGTTAAGTATTTCAACCACACTGCAGGGCAGTCCCCATGCCAGAAGTAGTTGGCCAACACAAAACAAACTCCATGGAATTTGTTTGTTTGTTTGTGGCCTTTTAGATTCATATTGTCATTTTTATCTTATTTTTGATATTTGTTCATTTATTTTTATTTCTTTTTGTGTTTTTTATTTCTGTTTCATTTCGTTGTTTTTAGTTTTTTGAAAGGCAGAGAGAATGAGAACATGGAGTTGGGGGGTAAGGAGATGAACACATCTCTGGGGCATTGGAGAAGGGAAAAAGCATGATCAAAATATATTGTTTTTTTTGTTTTTTTTGTTTTTTTTTTTTTTTTAGTAGAGAAGTTCAAGAGATTTGAGAGGATTGAAGAATGCAGATGTTATCAAAAATTTAGCAAATGGACCTTGTTCTATTTGAGGTGGAAGATAAATGAGCAGTCTTTTAGACCTGTCAAGTACCCTACATTCCCTAGGAAGAGAGCGAGAGAGAAGATTTGAAGGACAGACACCTGCATTTTGTGATCAATGATAAACAAAATCCACACATAGGAAAAGTTCAAGGAACCTCATAAAGGACAAATTCATAAGTTTCCTACTGAGTAATATTACAATTGAAGTAAAAAATAAATACAATGAGATGTTCTTATAAAGATTTAGAAGAAAGCAAATTACCATATATTACCAATAGGCACAGTCAAAGCACAAAAGACACATGAAGTATTAGAAATGAATATCTGTATAGCTAAAATAAAGCAGCATTTGGATTCAAATGCATTTTGATTCCTGAAAAGGAGTGCTAGCTCTGAGATCCCCTACCCTTTGATATACTCACTGTGAGAGAACTTTAAAGATTTTCTTATGCTGTGTTGCATTATGCTATGAAGAAAAACAATGAATTTCCATCAGGAAGACCTCTTACCTTTACATGCTATAAGACTAAGAACACACTGGTTTTTAAAAACTTCATTCTATTTTTGGAGATGATTATATAATTACATCTATTCAACCTTTCCTTTCCTCCCTCGTTACCATCTCATATGCCTTGCTCTTTTTCAAATTCCTGGTCCTTTTACATTAATTTTTATTTAATAATGCTTTCAAACACTACTAGACCCTTTGAAAACATGTAACTCAAAATTAAAATCTTGTTTTGTTTGCCAAAACTAGAGCTTGTTGCAAACATGCTCAGTTTATCGAATTTCCTAGTTTTGTCAAATGTAAGTTAATTCAAATCATGAACTCTTTAAAAGTTCAGTCACTTTACACTCTTCACTGGATATTTTTCAACTACAATTTATTTTTCACCTTGACAAAGTATAATGATTATTATATTCCCATTGATTACAATATCATATATCTCTTAAACTCATCTTCAGGGTACAATTAAGGGAAGTGCATTGTCCCTCTGTATGCAATCTCAAATGTTACACAGTTTGCCAAAGTGTTTTTCCAGTATTTTGTTCCATCAATCAAACTCACTTGCAGCCAGGCAGTGGTGGCACATACCTTTAATCCCAGCACTCGGGAGGCAGAGGCAGGTGGATCTCTGTGAGTTCGAGGCCAACCTGGTCTACAGAGTGAGTTCCAGGAAAGGCGCAAAGCTAAACAGAGAAACCCTGTCTCAAAAAAACAAAAAACAAACAAACAAACAAAAAACAAACCAAAAAAAAAAAACCTCACCTGTGGTGTATTCCTGTTTTCTGAGTAGAATTTTAAGAGGTATGCTGTACTGTGTTAGGGGAAATTACATTTAATTTGTAGACACTGTTCCTCTATAGGAGATATTGTTTTTGATTTGCTATGCCATGGTCAATTAATCACTTTCGTTTGCATACCTTTCTAATAGGTATCTTATCTAGCTAGGGATGTATCTTAGTCTGTAAAGTGCTTGTCAAGAATGCACAAAGTCCTGGATCAGTTCCCCAACACTGCATAAAGCAAGCATAGTTTTGCATGTATATAACCCGAGAATCTGAAGTTCAATGCCATCCCCAGTTACATGGACAATTTGAGGCCAGCCTGGGATACCTAAGACCTGGTTTCATAAAGTATTAATTAAATTAATTATGGCAATTGCCTCTATAAATTAATTATGGGAATTGCCTCTACATCAATCAAGACTTGGTCAGTTACCAATATGATAACAGTTACATTTCTTTCAAGGAGTTACAGTCTTATTAGGGAGAAATTCTTTACAATACCTAGACAAGCACAGTGAGTCACAGTAGGAGGACTACAGTAAGTTCCAGGCACAGAATGAGGAACCCACTGTCTAGCTGGACTTAGGGTGGTTGATTCCATCTGTGAACTTGAGTGGACAAGATCATGTCGGATATCTAGCTAAATGAAATCTCCAATTTGTTTGTGCAGATGTCACCAGATAAAATTTGCTTTTGAGTTCTTTGTAGACCTAGCAAATGACCCTCCCAGACATGATCGTGACTGGATGTCTTTCAGCCCTTTCAGAAGAAAAAGGAGAAAGTAGAAAAATTAAAATCTAAATCTGACATGAACTTTAAAAAAATGCCATGGCTACAGAGGGGGTTTTAGAATAGCCTGGGCTGTTACACAGAGAAACTCTGCCTCAAAACAACAACAACAAATGCCATGGTTTAAATTGCCATGTGTCCTGGTGTTCTGCCTCATGTTAGAACTGGACCATTTCATCTTAATCTCTATAATGCTCTGCCTCTGGTTCACAATGCTAGTTTACCTGGTTCTTAGTTGTCTGGAGTCTCCAGCTTGAGGAGGAGAGAGAATGTGGGAGTTGCAGCTCTCCCAATATCTTAGTTGACTCCCAAATAAATCTCTTGTTTATTGGTTGTGTTTTTCTAGAGAAGCACACTTTAAGAATTATTTTGATTTTATGTTTTCTGATTATCTCCATTTTCAAAATAAACCACATATTCCTCAGCAAAAAAAACATGGTGTCTTTCAAAGTTCTAAATATAACTTCCATTAACAGACAGACCAAGCACATCGAATAAAAATCCAAGAATCTTTCAAATTTTGGGTTCAGTTTCACTAAAATTTTAAGTAATCTGCATGCAAATTTCTGAAAAGTTAACATTTTCCTTTTATTTTCAACTCCATGGTCATCTTACTATTAAAACTTAAATATTTATTTGTACTGGTCTCAAAATATACATACAGAGGTGATAAAAACATTATTAAGGAGAAATAATGTTTGGTCTTTCCAGTTTTACAAAAGAAATACAAGATAAAGAATCCATGTGAAAGTGTGTATAAAGGCACATGGCTTCAATCTCTTTTTAGGCCAGTAAAATGAGAAACATATTAATTTGGAGACGAAAATGATTATACTTTAGCACTACGTGATTTTTTTCAGTTACAAAATATATTAACTATAATGTACAAAGCTCTGGTTTATATCCCAATCATGACAAAATTTTAATCAGTCAATGTATTTGTTGATTTTGCTTTGATTATTTATACTAGTAATATGATATTACTATTGCTAAAGTCTCTGCACATATTTATACTTTTAATACAAATTTCAGTGGTGAATGTTCTCAATACTGAACCACATATGAAAAGGTAAGAAATTATATAGTGAATAATTCTACAAGGAAAGCAAAGATTTAAAGGGTAGTGGCCATTATTATTCCCCTTTTTATTTCCAAAAGGAAGAGAAGGAAAAGGAAAGGGAGGGAAGGAAAAAGACAAATGGTACGAAAGAAAAAAGGAAATTGACAGAAAGAAAGAAGGAAAGGGGGAAGGAAGAAGGAAAGGGAGAGGAAGGAAGAAGGAAAAGGAGGGGAAGGAAGAAGGAAAAGGAGGAGAAGGAAGAAGAAAAAAGAGAGTAAGGAAGAAGAAAAAGGAGAGGAAAAAAGAAGGAAAGGGAGAGGAAGGAAGAAGGAAAGGAGGCAAAGGAAGAAGGAAAAGGAGAGGAAGGAAGAAAGAAAAAGAGAAGAGGAAGAAGGAAAAGAGAGGAAGGAAGAAGGAAAAGAAGAAGGAAGAAGGAAAAAGGAGAGGAAGGATGAAGGAAAGGGAGAGGAAGGAAAAAATGTGAGGGAAAGGGAGAAGAAAGAAGAAAGAAGGGGAGGAAAGGAGAAGTAAAGGGGTCAAGGGAGACAGAAAGATCCACAATCTGGAGAAAACTCCTGAATCCTTTGATCCATGCTCATCTCCAGCAGCTCAGGAGGATGCTGCCCCTGCTGCTGCTTGGGTGTTTATGGCACAGGGTGGACAATTCAGTTACTTTCCCTTGCAGTGTCTTTCATAGAATTTCTTCTTAGTAAGAAGAGGAAGGTAACAAGATTCTTCATTCTTTCTTAATGGAAAATATTCCTCCAATTTATTAATTCAGGATGTTGTATAATGCTCTCTTCAATGTGTGTCTGCTGTGGAGGAAGCAGGCTTTCTGCTACCATGTCTAAAGCCAGCAGCGGAAACTAATAAGCAAGCCTCGGGACTTCAAATCATTCACATAAAATCCTTCAAATGAGCAATTTTCTAAGAAAGTCAGTGTCTTTGAGGAACACCTGTGTTGAAACTACTAAAAAAAGGAACTTTCCTTGGGTACTGGTAGAAACCACTGCGGTCACTTGACGTTATCTTCAAATTGAAGGCTCTGCAGTTTTGCTGGCTGTAATTGAAAGGAACACATCTATCTAACTGCGTGCAATGAAGTGACCTGTTACAAACCTTGGAGAATGCAATGATTGTAGTGGAATAGTCTTTTTTCTGGTGCTATTTATAACATTTTACATTTTTAATTATATATTTTAGTTTTCTGACATTATAATATAATTACATCAGTTCCCCTATCCCCTTTCCTCCCTCCAATCACTCCTATGTGCCCTTCCTACTCTTTTAAATTCATGGCCTGTTTTTCTTTAATTTGTGTGTGTGTGTGTGTGTGTGTGTGTGTGTGCACTTTTAATCTAAGTACTTAGAAGATTATGCAGGAGGTCCATAAGTTCAAGCCAAGACTGAGTAATATAATAAGTTCCAATCTCTAGCTTGGGCTACATAATGATATTTGTCAGGAAAAATAGAGTTTAAATCACTGGAAGTTCATTTTGATTACTTTGCGTGAGAGCTTCTACCTAGACCCTGTGAATTTTGTGAAAATAATTAAAATTGACTGTGTCACAGCCCCCAAGTAGGGCAGACACCACCCCCTGCTCAACTGAAGGCCACGCCTGTCAGAAGATGAAATAGACTGCCCATGACTTTCTCGGCCTTCTTTCCTCCCCCAGAAGAGCTGCAATCTCTCTTCCACCCTGTTCACTCTTCCCGGGAATCCCACATATCATCTACTCCTGGCCACACAGAAAACCTGGACCTAGACACCCTGAATGCAGATGCCTAGACTCCAGCATGAAAACACAATAACAACCAGGACATATGCCTCCACTAGATCCAGCTATCCTACCACAGCAGGCCTTTAATATTCTTATATAACTGAAGCACAAGAAAAAGATGATAAAACTATCTCTATGAAGATGATAGAGGCCCTTAAAGAAGAAATGAATAAATCCCTTAAAGAAATTCAGGAAACACAAACAAAACATTGGAGGAAATGAATAAATACATTAAAGTAAGTCAGAAAAATACAAACATTTGGAAGAATTCGATAAATCTTTTAAGGAAAACCAGGAAAATAAACAAACAACAGCAACAATAACAAGAAAACCCCAAACAGTTGACTGAAACAAATACAACTATTCAAGACCTGAAAATGGAAATAGAAGCAATAAATAAAACCAAAACTGAGGGAATCTTGGAAATTAAAAATTGAGGAATGTGAACAGGAACTACAGAAGCAAATATCACCAATAGAATCCAAGAGATGAAAGAGAGAATTTCAGGCATTAAAGAAGGAAACATGGGTCAAAGAAAATGTTAAATCTAAAAACTCCTGTCACAAAACATTCAGGAAATCTAGGGCACTACAAAAATATCAAGCCTAAGAATAATAGGAATAGAGGAAGAAGAAGAATACCAGTTCAAAGGCTCAGAAAACATCAACAAAATCATACAAAAATAATTTCCTAACCTAAGGAAGAAGATGCCTATAAAGGTACTAGAAGTGTAGAGAACATCAAATAAATTGGACCACAAAAGAAATTTCCCTTGCCATATGATAATCAAAACACTAAACATAAAGAACAAAGAAGAAATATTAAAAGCTGCATGGGAAAAAGACCAAGTAACATATAAAGGCAGACCTATTAAATATACACCCGTCTTTTCAGTGGAGACACTAAAAGCCAGAAGGTCCTGGACAGTCGTGTTGAAGACTGTAAGAGATGACACATGCCAGGCCAGACTACTATATCCAGCAAAATTTTTATTTACCATAGATGGAGAAAATAAGATGTCCTATGATAAAATCAAATTTAAACAATATCTACCTCCAAATACAGACCCGCAGTAGGTACTAGAAGGAATATTCTAACCTAATAAGGTTATCACAGAAAATAAATAATCTCACACCAGCAAGACCAAAAGGATGGAAACACACACACACACACACACACACACACACACACACACACACATACACACACACACACACACACATACACACACACTCAAACATGCACACACACACACACACAGATCACCAACAACAACAACAACAAATAATAGGACTGAAAAATCATTGGTTATTAATATGTCTCAATATGAATGATCTCAATTCCCCAATAAAAGACTCAGAATAGCAAAATGGATACAAAAATAGGATCAATCCTTCTGTTGCATCCGAAAAATACACTTCAACATCAAGGGTGGCCATTAAATCAGGGAAAAAGATTGGAAATATATACCAAGCAAATGAACTTAAGAAACAAACTGCTGTAGCCATTTTAATATCTAACAAAATAGACTTCAAATCACAACTAATCAAAAGAGATGGGGAAGAACACTTCATATTTGTCAAAAGAAAAATCCACTAAGATAGCATTTCAATTCTTAAAATTTATGCCCCAAATGCAAGGGCACCCACTTTTGTAAAAAGAACAGTAGTACAGTTTAATTCACATATTTACCATAACACACTGTGAGGCTTAATATCTCATTCTTACCAATGAACTGGTCATCCAGACTAACTCTAAACTGAGTAATAGTGGAGCTAACAATAATACTTACAGAACATTTTACCACAAAACAAAAAAATATATATACCTTCTCACCATAGCATGGAACTTTCTCAAAAATTGAACACAATATGGCACAAATCAAGCCTTTTTTCTTCTTTTTGATTTTTGAGACAGGCTTTCTCTGTATGGCACTGGATGTCCTGGAACTCACTTTGTAGACCAGGCTAGCCTGGAATTCACAGATATCAACCTGCCTATGCCTCCCAAGTACTGAGATTAAAGGCATGCACCACTACTGCCTGACACAAAGCAAGTATTAGCAGATACAAAAACATTGAAATAACCCCCTGTATCAAACTACTGTGAATTAAAGAAGTCATTAAAAGTCTCCCAACCAAAAAAAAAAAAAAGAAAGAAACATAAAAAACCCAAGGCCAGATGATTTTAGCACAGAATTCTGCAAAACTTTCAAAGAAGAGTTAACACCAATACTATTCAAATTATTCCACAAAATAGGAACAGAAGAAACATTGTCAAATTCGTTTTATGAGGCCATAGTCACCCTGATACCCAAACCACATGAATACTCAACAAAGAAAGAAAATATCTGGCCATTTTTCCCTAAGAACATAGATGCAAAAATACTCAATAAAATATTTGCAAACAGAATTCACAAACACATCAAAAATATCATCCACTCTGATCAAATGGACTTCATCCTAGAAATACAGAGATGGACCAATATAGGAAAATCAGTGAGTGTAATTCACCATATAAACAAACTGAAAAGAAAACATACATATACACTTATCTCATTAGATACAGAAAAGCCCTTTGACAAAATCCAACACCGTTTTCTGATAAATGTCTTGGAGATATTAGGGATACAAGAGACATAACTAAACACAGTAAAGGCAGTTTACAGCAAGCCTATAGCCAACATCAAATTAAGGGGAGAGGAAAGTCAAAGCAAATCCATTAAAATCGGAAACAAGAAAAGGTTGTCCACTCTCTCCATATATATTTAATATAATACTAGAAATTTTAGCTAGAAAAATAAGACAATTAAAGGAGAACCAGGAGATATAAACTGGAAAAGAAGAAGTCAAAGTATCCTTATTTGCAGATCATATCATAGTATATATAAGTGACCCTAAAAATTCTTCCAGGGAATTCTAATAGCTGATAAACACTTCCAGGAAACTGACTGGATACAAGATTATCTCAAAAAATTCAGGAGCATTCATATACATAAATTAAAAATGAACTGAGAAAAAAGTCACAGAAACAATACCCTTCACAATAACCATAAAAATATAAAACATCTTCAGGTAACTCTAACAAGGCAAGTGAAAAGCTTGTATGACAAAAGCTTCATCTTTGAAGAAATAAATTAAAGAAGACATCAGAAGATGGAAAGATCTCCCATGTTCATGGATACATAAGATTAACATAGAAAATATTACCATCTTATAAAAGGCAATGTAGAGATTCCAGGAAACCCCCATCAAAATTCCAACACATTCTTTTTTGTTTGTTTGTTTTTTGTTTTTGTTTTTGTTTTGTTTTTTTGAGACAGGGTCTCTCTGTGTTGCTTTGCGCCTTTCCTGGAACTCCCTTGGTAGCCCAGGCTGGCCTTGAACTCACAGAGACCCGCCTGGCTCTGCCTCCCGAGTGCTCGGATTAAAGGCATGCACCACCACCACCCGGCTCCAACACATTCTTTACAGACATTAAAAGGACAATTCTCAACTCCTTATGGAAAATAAAAAAAAATTTTAAAAAGATTAGCTGAAATAAAATCTGAAAAGGAAAAGAATTGTTAGAGGTATTACCATCCCTGATTTGAAGTTATACTACACAGCTAAAGTAATAACTTCATGGTACTGACTTAAAAATCATTGAAATTTTTGCATATTGACTAATAGAATTGATCTCTCACTAATAGATCTCTCACTAGAGAGATCAAGCCATAAATCCATACACTTATGGACACCTGGGATTTTTTTTTATAAAGTCAGAAATACACATGAAAAAAAAGAAATCATCTTCAATAAGTGGTGCTGCTCAAACTCCATGTCAGCATGTAAAATAATCCACATAGATCTGCCTCATTCACTCTGCACAAAAGTCAAGTCCACGTGGATCAAAGAGCCTAACACAAAACCAGATATACTGAACTTGATAGAAGAGAAAGTGAGAAAACCTTTCATGCATTGGCACTGGACAGACATTTCTGAACTGACTACCAATAGCACAGGCACTAAGATCAATGAAGATTGTAGGAGTCAGAGGTGAGGAAGGCCATGAGGAGAACATGGCCCACTGAATCATCAAAGGAGCAGGGTGCATATGAGCTCACAGAGACTGAAGCAGCAAACATGGGGGCTGCACAGGACTGCACAAGGTCCTCTGTGTATATATTGTGGCTGCCAGCTTTGTGTTTTTCTGGGACTCCTAACTGTGGATGTGGGTGTGTCTATTCTTTTGCCTGCTCTTGGGACTCTTCCCCTCCTGTTGGGTTGCCTCATCCAACCTTGGTATGAGGGATTTTCCCCTTATCTCATTGTATTTTGTTTAGTTGTGTTTGGTTGTTGTTTCTGGGAAGGTTGATCCTTTCTGAAGGGAGATGGAAGAAGAGAGGATCTGGGGTAGAGGGGGTGGCAGAGGACAGCAGCTGAGAAAAGTAGAGAGAGGGGAAAATTTAAAAATTAGTATGAATTAATATAGTTAACATAAGAAGAAAGTAGCCAAAGAAAATATTAAATCATGATTCAGAATTTCCCTTCTGCAATGAACTTTGAAAATAGCATAATTCAAAGAAATAATCTTGACAGAGTAATTGACACACGAAGGTCTCAGACAGAACCTGATTGTATATTGCTACATCGGACGTTTCCACTGCCACTCTTCACCCTGTTGCTGCTGCTTTGCTCTTGAGATTTTTAAAATTATCATTATTGCCTCATATGTCTCAACCTCTGGTCATGTGGTTTGATACTTGACATTAATTAGAAGGGGAACTCAAATGATTCACATTGTTTCTCTGCCTCACTCTGTGGTTGTGTGACCTTGACCCAATGAGTTATCTATACAATGTCCCTTCCATTTCATCATGTTATGTATCTGCAATTATTAGTATCAATTTTATAGGAATTTTATAAGGGTACCATGAGACTCCACTGACATATCATGCAACATTTCTATTTTGATTTTCAATAATAAGAATTTTTACGTAAACTGAAAGGGACTATCATAATGAGGAATTTGTATGAGAAGTTTGAGGAAAATAAATCTGTCTATGAAACTATTATTTTGAAGAGGATTCAATCCATAATTTTTCTTGAACATAATCTCCATGTACATTCAAAATATATGAAATCAATTAAATTTAATTTCAATTTCAGTCGCAATCTTTATGATTGGTAAATAGGTCAACACAGTGTGCATGTATACAGCAGACTGTTTTGGAAGTTTATGACACCATTATAGAAACTTGGGCTTTAGTTAAATACATACATCACAGAAAAGATATACATGGCACAGTTCCCATTACAGGTGGTTGCAGAAGTAGCATACACGTGGAGAAATAAGACAGAATGGCTGTGGTCTAAGAGAGAAAGAACAGGGAGTTATTTAATTATACAGAGACTTATCTTGAAGACTAAAAGCCCTGAATATGAACTACAATGAGAGTTAAGTAATTTGTTTGATGCATAAAGTCACTGAACAGAAAACTCAAAAATAGTCCAGTGCTAAAGACTCTGTGTGTGTGTGTGTGTGTGTGTGTGTGTATGCTAATAAAAGAGTAGCCAAACTAAAGTCTAAAGAAAGATGGATCTCACTCAAGTAGTATGACTCTTGAAAAGATAAATTCTAGGAATTTGCTAAAAATGATGAGATTATTAATTTTCAGGTATAATAGTAGAATGGACTTTAAAAGCACCTAAGGATCCCTCAGTTTGTAAGCCAGGAACAAGAGAAGATGTAGTCAGATCTGTAATGCTTACTTAACCTCTCAAAAAATCGTAAGAGGAAGAGCAGAAGAGCCATGGGTGATTATTTCATTTGAAAGAAGCTATCTGAAAAACAGCATGTGTTCCAAGGTGCTTTTTTCTTGGTTTATAGAATCCTAACAATGCCTAATCACATAAATATACATATAGATACATATTCAAGGATGTCTGATGTTCTTAGGAATAGAATATATAAGAGGAAACATAAGGGAATTATGCCTATAAATTACTATGCTACAAATATAATGTAAATATATTGTAATGTGCACATATATGAGATTATTTTCTCCAAGGACCATCTCCATCTAAGCCTATGAAATCATTTGTGGATAGTAGTAAGTGAAGAGTAATAAGGAGCTACTTCAGTTCTTTTAGGAAGGATAAAACTTGAAACTTCAAAATACCTCTTAGTTTTACACTGGTGGACATTAATATGGGACACCCATTTTGGAAGCCAGAGAGGCTCACCGGTTTGTTCCACTAATACGTCATGAGTATAGATGAGGAAAAAAAAACTTTCAGAGAAGTCTCAGGACTTACCATTTTACATTCAAAGTTATTACATTTACCAAATTGTTATGCATCAGTGTTCTCATGTCTAATATCAGGGGTTTAAAAATATTTAGTTCATGGCATTCAGAAGAAGAGGCATTGAAATAAGATTATGAAGATAATGTGTGTTTAATTCCTGTAATAGGGGAATGATTATAACATTACAGCATTATTGATAATGATGAGAATTCGTGGTTCTTTTAAATTATCTTAGTGCTGAACACAGCTCTGAATGGTTTGTCAATATGACATTGTCTAATGTGTCTAACAGCCTTGTAAGTTAGGTATTACCAATTTCCCCTTTCTTCTCCATGCTATGAGTGAAATATAAAGAGATGGGGGTAGCTAAGTGGCTTTGTGAGGATTCTATCCCAGAGAAGTGACATCAGAACCCATGATGTCACCAGAAGTATAAAATGGAGGGAAGGGAATGGTCCTATGTAGCTAGAGTTATCTCCAATCCTGCCCGGGCCCACAGCTACTCAGACCCAAATAAACACACAAACGCTTATACTATTTAAACTGTTTTGCCTAATGGCTCAGGCTTCTTGCTAGCTATATCTTACATCTTAAATTAACCCATTTCTATTAATCTATAAGTTGCCACGTGGCTTGTGGCTCACTGGTACTTTACATCTTACTTCTCATGGCAGCAGCCGGTGGTGACTGGCAGCGTCTCCTCACTCAGCCTTCCACTTCCCAGCATTCTCCTCTCTCTTTTTCCCACCTATACTTCCTGCCTGGCTACTGGCCAAGCAGCGCTTTATTTATTAACCAATCATAGCAACACATTCACAGCATACAGATATCCACAGCAGTTCTAGATATGTTTTGTCATATCAAGCAAAATTTAGCCTGAATGAGAAACAGTACACAACATATAAGCATTACTAAATGTCATTCCTTGATTGATTCTTAACTTGTCTTCAGCTCTTATTCCTGGCCGGTTTTCAAACAGAAAAGGATGGTTATGCCATGAGGTAGGATGGTGTACACATGACATCCACAATTTTGAAGGTAAAAGGAGGAAGATCAGAAATTCAGGCTATCCCTGGGTATATAGCAAGCTCACAGCAAGCCTGGGCTACTTAAAGCCAGTCTCTAAAACAAATTTTTAAAATCCTGCAAAATGAAAAATAAAAGTATGTTTTTGGATAAGTAAATAACTGAAGATCTAATCTGTTTGATACAATAAAGTTTCATTTTCTATCTAACATATTCAATCTGTCAGTATGAATATTAAATCTGGGAAGAAAGGAGAACTAGAGATAGAAATTGTAGAAGACAATTCATGAGCATGAAGTAACCAACATTCAGGAGGAATATAAAAACAACTTGGCCCCAACCAACAGCATTGACACAGATACACCTATTTTACTGTCTCATCATAAAAGCCAAGCAGGCTCTGAAATCTGTGAAGACAACAGAACATATCTGTAGAATCCAGGAGGAAAAATAACACTGGCAATCCTCACAGCAGTAGCTACAATAGTGCTACAGAGAAACTAAGGGATAGTTGAAAGAGCACAGTCATATATTACCTGATATATCAATAGAGTATAGAAACAGACCCAAAGCCTGGAATCTGACAGAGACTTTTCTGGTTTCTATAGCACTTCAGCACCTTGTCTCATAGGCTTGGTCCTCCTCACCCCAATAGTCTTTGCCTTCTGCCTACCCAGTTTTGCTACATTAGCTGTTATATTGCCTTTACCACTTAACAGCAACATAACCAAGGACTGGAGCCTCCTGCCCCATTTCTACTTCAGAGGACATAATAAACAATAATCAGTTCATCTGACTGCATTATTTGTTTCCAAAATTCAATTAAGGTTTTATGTGTGGAAACTAAATCTATACTGTCATCATCCCTTTGTTCTGAAGATATCTAATAAAGTTTCCAGTTGGCAACTGGAAAGTCAGATGCAACCTCATCTATGTACAGTACTTAATTGCCAGCCTCCTTTATTTTGTCCTTCTGTCATTATG
This sequence comes from Peromyscus eremicus, assembly GCF_949786415.1. Lineage (NCBI taxonomy): Eukaryota > Metazoa > Chordata > Mammalia > Rodentia > Cricetidae > Peromyscus > Peromyscus eremicus. The sequence continues at coordinate 18,452,645 of NC_081435.1, forward strand.
TTTCAAATATGCTCATGCTGTATACTGCTACTTTGTTATATGGTACTCTGGTATATAGGTGGACCTTTACAAATCAGGATGTGTGATCTTTTTAAATGACTGACAGATTGGTTTTTGCATATTTTGCTAGGTTTCATGGAAGAGTTAGTTAATGTACATCCTACTTGCTTTAACCAATGAATGTTCCTGCTGAGTTTTAAATCATTGTACCAATAAAGTAGAATTTATAAATGTGTGAACACATGTGATAATCCCCACACCCTTAGAAGTACAAGGATAACAAAAGAAAAATAGACTCTGAAAGGTTTTGTAGAAGTTTATGTCTGTAAAGCTGAAATGATATGAAGAGTTTTACAGAAGAGAGATACTGCACCACTCATATCTGGAAAACACTGCCTATATTGCCAAAATACTTCACACTTTAACATGTACATTTTTTTCTTGATCCCACTGAGAGGATCAAAGCAACTGGCAGATACACACATACTAGGTATATACAGCAGTATTTATGATACCATGTAAGGGAACAAAGGCTAGTATTAAGTTTCTACTTCTGATTTGATGGTCACTATGAAGGAATTGAGTATGGGTTGAGGCAGATTCTGAATAGTCTCAGCACACAGTTTACACAAATGAAAAACAAAAACAAACAAGCAAAACCTTAATTGGCACTTATCACTTAAATATACTCAACAGAGGAATAGGACTGTTCACTTCATTACAATATGCAGGGATTTTGTTTTTGATTACATACAGGAAATGCATTTTCATGTGTTAAGAGCATTATTTTGTTACGTCAAAAATATATTACATTATTGTTTAGAAAATGGTATTTCAATTTGGTGTAGAAGCCTAAAATCACTGAAGTGAAAAGGATGAGTAGCTTCAGAATCTTGCCACTGTGGCTTCTGTTTCTTTTCAAAGTTCTTTTTTTCCACAGTGGATAACGAGTGCTTCTCAACTCAATGCCTCTTTTCCAATTCTAAGTGTTTAAATCTTGTATTTAGCATATCTGCAGGAAGAAACTTTAAAATGAGTTGTTACCGATTCCAAACAAAAATATGGAGATCAAGAGAAAACAGAAAAAGGTGTTGGGGAATAAAGTTCGGAACCCCTCCCTGATTCTCCACATTTGTTGGTAATATAAAAGTAATTCAATCTCCACTCAGACAATACCTGAGATAACTGTGCAGATAAGCTCTGCCATCAAAGACGATTATAGGAAATTAAGCTCCTAAATAGGCAGAACAGCCCCTCTTACGGTAAAGTTTATCAGCTTGCTCACAAAGGACTGTTTTCTGAGAAGCCCCTTTGTTGCCATCTGTTTCACCCTCCTCTTCAGAAGGCAGTCACTCGCCTTCTAAGCATGTCCCCCGGGTCCTGTCTTTCTGTTTATCCATCTTCTTATTGCAGGATACACATTTATCATACTCTTAACAAAGACAATAAAAGATCACTGCTTATTCTGAAAGTACTGTGAACTCTTATCAGTCAAGAGGAAAAGGACACATTCCTTCCACTGGGAGTCTGCAGTACTTATTGTTTTTGTAGGTCAGTCAAAGAGGGAAGAGCTTGCTTTCAGATGGTATCCCTTGTTGTTCAGAGGAGAGCTCCAGCAGAGATAGAGGAATCCTCTGAGAAAGAAGAGACCTCTGAGCCATGAGTTCCCCTCCCTCCTTTTCTTCTCCAAGAGAGGATTTGCAAATATAAATGTCCTTGGGAGGTTTGTCCAAGGCAGCTTTTGACAGATGTTATCTGAGGGAGTGAGAAAGAGAGAAAGTTGTGTAGCACTCAGACATTGCAGGTGCAGGGAAAGATGCACACTGACCAGTGTGCAGCTAAGGTATAACTCAGCTATTTCTGCAGAGGACTTCACTAGAAGAATGGAATTAAATTGTGTATAGTCTATGTGGTACTATCTACCTGTCTATTCTTGTTATTCTTTGTTGCAATGATAAACACCATGGCCAAAAGCAGATTGGAGAGGAAAGGGTTTATTTTACCTTGCAGCTTACAGCCCATCACGGAGGGAGGCCAAAACAGAAAATTAAGGAGGAACCTGGATTCAAGGTCTGAAGCAGAGGCTGTGGGAAATTCTGCTTACTGGCTTGTTCATCATAACTCCCTCAGTTTGCTTTCTTATGCAAGCCAGTACCAACTGCCCAGGCTCGGTGCATCCACAGTTGGCTGAGCCCTCCCATACCAGTGATCACACTGTCTACATACATGCCCATAGGTCAATGGAATGGGCAATTTCTCACTTTAAGTTCCTCTTGCCAGGTGTCTTCAGGTTATGTCCAGTTGATAAAAACCAAGTGTCCCAAGTGAGCCCTTGTTAACTTTACACACAAACACTTAGCCCTTAAGTCATACCTTTCATTCAATGGTTGTCCTCAAAATCTTATATTAATATCACAATATAAAGCAATCAAAATTCAAATCCTGGTCCTTAAAAATTGCAGCACTTTAAAATTCCAAATTCTCTTCAAAATTCTGGAGACTCTTAACTGTGTTCTTTCATAAATTTCAAAAAGCTACATACTTTATTTTTTTTAATTTTTCTTATTTTGATACAATTACATCATTTCCCCGCTGCCTTTTGCACTTCATATATCTCTTCCCCTAGCTCTTTTTCAAATTTGTGGCCTAATTTTTCTTAATTATTTGCTACATTTATTTGAAGAATCTGACCACAGCTACAATAAGATCAAAACAAATCTAAAAGTATAAAAAGCTTCATTTCTGACTGTGAAACTCACTCAAGATCTTCTGGGTTCCAAAGGCCTCAATAATCCCACTTCTCCAACTATGTCATCCACAGAACGCACAATTTTCAATTGTACTGACTCCACTCTAAATCTACCGTTGCCCTTGGCAAGCATCCAGTGGCCAGTTCTCCAATATGCTGGTGTTTCCACCGAAACTGAAGCTTCACCCTAACCAATGGCTTAAAGAAAGCTGGGACCCTGCCATAAGTGTCAAGTCTCAGCTGTACTCTGTGATCCCTTCATGCCTTCAAAAACCCTGCCGTGTGGGAAACTCTTACATATTATTTGACAAGACCTACTGCCAGCTTTATCTGCAACCTCTCCTCCCTCCAGTAGACCATATCTTCTATGTACTGACACTGAGGATTTTGAGACATATTTCCCAGTTAATTTCATCGTATAACGAGGGGTTTTATTGATCAAGGTGATTGTTCAGGTTTAATTGACCAGTATGCATTGTTCAGTGGGGCAGGGTCTGCCTCCTCAGATTTTCTTTGAGAATTTTGTACTTGAGAACTGTGTTTTCATAATTTCCACCCCTTCCTTCCCTCTCTAACTCCTCCTATTTCTCTCCCTCCCTCTCTCTCTCTCTCTCTCTCTCTCTCTCTCTCTCTCTCTCTCTCTCTCTCCTTCTTCTTCTTCTATATTATTGCCACTAATATAAGCATACAACCTACTGAGTTCATTTAGTGTTGCTCCTTTGTACAGGTCTTTTGGGCTTACAACCTGGGGTTGGATAACCTATCAGGGTGCTCATCCCTAAGGACTGATTCTCCCTCTCACAGCAGCAAATGATCACCTGTATCTATCCATCTATGGATATACGGCTACAAAATGTAGAACAATGAAATGGTTGTCTTACCAGCAAAGTTGTTTGCTTATTAAGCATTAAGTTTTATTGTCCACAATAGAAACAATAATATTTTACAGATGAACACTTGACTAAGAGTTGTAAGTCACTCACTACAGAGATGTTCTTTCATATTCCACAAGTTGAACTGGCAGTGGAATGATAGGTTATCCCCTGCCTTCTCAGCCTTCTACATTACCACAACTGCAGATAGCTTAACTCTTTCAGAGATGTTCACTTCATACCTCTATGGAATATTCAGTTTTCATTTAGTTCCTTGTTCATTACTTTCTGTAACTTGGAGAAAAGAAGATGCTTCTATGTGGCTTCTCTTCTTGGCTACAGTGGTACTTCATAATTTAAATAAAACCATAACAAGTATCTATTGAGCTCTTACTTGTGCAAGAAACTCTGCTACTTGATTGGCACGTAATGGCTCCAAAGTTGGGGGAAAAAAGTTGAATCATTTCCCAACAAACTTTCTGGTTCTTGACAATATTTCCTTCCCTCTTCTGAGATCTTGCCTGAGCCATAGATGTAGGAACTGTGGTGTGGATGCACTCATTTTGGTTGGATTCCTACAATCTGTTGATCTCTACATTAGGGTTTGGTTTTCTGTAGTGGTCTCTTAGATAGGGCTGCATAAATAAGACCATAACAATGACCATAAGTAGAGAGTGGGATTTCACAGGTCCCCACTTCTAGACAAAGAAACACAGACAACTATTGACTATGGAGGAGCATTGGTCTTTCCCAGGTATGAGTCTCTTCATTGATTGCCCAGTGAACGGTAGTTTGCCATAAAATATTGTGCATAGACAAACAACAAAAATGAACTCAGCAAGTTCTATATAGATATTTGTGAACACACACACACATACATGCACACACAGACACACACACACACACATGTAACCAATAAAATCAAAGAAAAGAAGGATATTATTTGAGGTCCTAGAGGGACAAACTGGGGCAAGTGAGGTAATTCTCTTTAAATTAAAAACATTTAAAATATACAGTGTGATTTTATTACAAAATAAATATGTTCAGTTAATAAATATGCATCAGACATTAGTGATCCATATGTAAATAGTCTGAGGTGTGAACCAGGGGCACCATTGTCACTAGGTAAGTCAAAGGACACTAGACTATAAGAAAACTCATTAATGACTATAGAGGTAAATAGCTGTCCTGAAATATCTTTCATGAATTCTCTCAAAATCTGGTTAACTGAGGGAAACGTCAACTGATGCATTAGTCAATCCTATAAATAATAATAATTCAAGATTTTGTTGCTGTGGGATGTCTTTCTGTATGCTATGAATATGTGTTGCTCTAATTGGTTGATAAATAAAAAACGCTGATTAGCCAGTAGCCAAACAGGAAGTATAGGCAGGGCAAGCAGATGAGGAGAATTCTGGGAAGAGGAAGGGCTGAGTCAGGAGTCTCCAGCCAGACATAGAGAAAGCAAGATGTCAAGGCAGAACTGAGAAAAGGTACCAAGCCATGTAGCTACACATAGATAAGAATTATGGGTTAATTTAAGTGTAAGAGCTAACCAGTATTAAGACTTAGCTAATGGCCAAGCAGTTATAATTAATACAAGCTTCTGAGTGATTATTTATTTTATAAGCAGGCCACAGGACTGCGGGGGGCCTGGTGGTACTGGAGAAACTTTTTGACTTCACTTTGTATGATATCAGAGGGGCTATATCAGGTGTGTAGCTCATTTGTAGGATACTTGTCTACCATGCACAAGGCCGCAGGTTCAATCCACAGTAACACACACACATACACACACACACACTCATAGCATCACAATTTATGACTTTTATAGGCACTTTTACAGTCACTTACTCATCTTTAAAAGGAACACAGAGCTCTTATGGAAATCTAGAAAGCATTTGAGTGAATTTGAATTAGTCTCATACTATGTGATTATATGTATTTTTTGTTGTGTGGCTTTACAATGTATATGTGTGCACACATATGCAACAGCTATGTGCACATCATGTATTAGTTTTTTCCATTTCTTTGTAGGATGCCACCATAAAACACATTTTGTTAAAGGAATTTAGTTCTTATTTATATTGCTATTTACTACAAAAATAAATATCTCTGCACAAACACAAAATCAGTGACAATTAACTAGTGAAATGACTGAAATATCTGAAACCTTTGCATTAACTGAAGATAATTGCTATTAACTCATGTTATTCATGACATAGAAGTAGGAGATATTTTGATCAGAGATAATGATAATTTCCAAAACATGTAGCTGCCATCACATATTAGGAAATGAAGATTGTCTTTATTCAGTGTGGCAAATGACCCTGCTTGCAATCAGTTTAGGTGACTCGGTCATGCTGTTAAAGCTGGTGGGAAGACCCTGGACTCAAGGTCATTATCTGATGGAGCATTTGGCCTGACCCATCACAGCACTCTCAGGATCAGACAGAAGTAGAAGCCAAACACTCACTGAGGAGATAGAGCTCAGATAAAGTTTCTTTATATGAAGTGACTTTTCCAAGTGACTTCCATCCAAACAACTGGCATGTGGCACATTTTGAAGATGGATAGTCAGCTATGCCCCCACAGCTGTGAGAGTTTGGCACACTGGCTCCCCAGCCAGCTACCAGGAAGACAGATAATGTCATTTGTGGGGAATGGATCACCCACAGATGTTGTGAGGAGGAGAAGTGTCTATGTCCTTTGGCAACCTTATCAAAATCAACCTAAGCCCACAGATACAGAAAGAACTAGAAACCTTGCCCAGCCTGCCACCATATTACCCAGCACACTTAAATCCCACCCTTCATTTATCCTTTAGTGGCAAATAAATTGTTTGAGATGAGACTCTTTGGCCCTGAAGCAGATGGTACAACCCAGTGCCTTGTGAAGGAAACCCAACACACCTGGCTTTCTGAGCCCAAAGCTGTTTCAGAGTAACTGACTTCTGTAGAAAGCCAAGACCTGCTTTTATACTTCCATGCTCCAGATTGGAAGTTTCTTGGGCTTTATGAGAAATACTTTGCTGTGCTTTTCATTTTTCCTCCACAACCTACCAGGGCAAGGCAAAGTCTCTTTAATACACATGCATATGCCTGATATTTCTCTTTCTGTTTATCAGGGTGCCCTTGTCATCACAAAGGAGAAGAATTATGAACAAGATGCCAGTCCTGGAAGGTATTATGGCAAATTCTGCATCTAACAGTAAAGAACAGAGAATAAGTTTTCCATAGATCATGTTAATTACTTACTGACATTGCACAACCACAGGTAACATTCTAGTAAAAATGAGACGTGGCCAGCAAAGTGCAGCTTAAGCTACCTATTAACTTCCTAGAACTCATCATTGACTTAGTGATAGGTAGTCATGTCAGACGGCAGAAATATGACTTTGAAGGAACATTTCTCTTCAGTCCTTTATGATTCGGTGTTCTATTTTCACATATATACTTCCAGTTATATTTTTACCATAACCCAAAACAACTAGTCAACCCCAATTCTATGTATTCTATACGATCAATTGTAACTGACAACTGAGCTACTTCTTCAGATCAGTAGAACTCATCAAGAAATAGAAACTCATTGGCTCATAGCTAATAATCAGTCCAATAGGAGTGTCTAAGCTTTGAAAAAGAGTCATGTGTTACAAGCCTGGCTCCATGAGTCTATTTTAGGAATGGGTACTACAGAGGAAATTTGTGAGAGGTGATGAGTCATCTAAGCACAATGTTAATTAATTTTTCAGGCTCAACTGAGGGACAGTGAGTAATGGAAATGTATAAATATACCTACCTACCCACCTACATCTGTACATGTGTGTAGACATACATATCTAATTGCGTACTTCTTTAAATCTTGGTTCTCAACCTGTGGGTTGCAAACCCTTTGGCATACCTCTATCTCCAAAAATACTTACATTATGAAACTTAACAATGGCAAAATTACAGTTTTAAATTATCAATGAAAATAATTTTATGGTTGGGGGTCACCACAATATGAGGAGCTGTATTAAAGTGTCTCAGCATTAGGAGGGTTGAGAATCACTGGTGTATATTAAGAAGAAAATTGTCATATTATACCTGTGTTCAATTTATTTTTTGTTTACTGACTTAGAATTTGAATAATTCTTAACATTAGTTTTCACACTAGTCAAAATTCAAAGAAATGGTATTATGTTCTTGAATCCCCACATTTGGTAAAACACCCAATTCACTGTATTTAATGAATGTTTAAATAAATGAATTAATAGAACACTGGATTTTTTAAAAATTGATATAGATGTTGGACAATATGATTCTAGAAAACTAAACATATCATCTCTTTCCATCTATATTTTGGAGATATGGTATTTTTTTCAGCCAGAAAGAAATTTATTTTTCTCACTTTGCCTTTTCTGAATTTCATCTCACTTGTTTCTATTTTGCAAAAAAAAATTACTATTGTTTCAATTTTACATTTAACTGCCACTTTTGAAAAAATACATCATCCACACATCTAGATAATAGAATATTTAATTCTATGTCATGTCCGCTTATATATTGAGCTATGACTTGAGGTCTGCTTTTTTACTGTTGGCATGTTAGGTTCTAAGACATACCCACTGCTCATATAGCAATATGAGCTTCCAAAAGTGCATTTCGCTGAAATTTCCCATGGACCTAGAAGTACATTTCCTTTAAATGAAAATGATTTGGGTCTGTATTGTCTGCTATCAGACATATTATTCAAAGTTCAGAACACACGGTTTCCTATGGTATGAATGAGCTAGAATTCTCCTTGTCAGTGAAGCCATTTTATTGAAGAACTGAAGCACTTGCTAAGCATGGTACTCTCACCTGAGCATGAAGAGGAGACTGAAGAAGTTTGTCTTATACACATAACTACTCTTAGAGATGCTAGTGTACAATGATGAAGATAATTTTTGCATTGAGAATTGGCACTGTGTTAAACTATCCCAAGTGTAAAGAATATTTTCATGATATCATGTCATGTCAATTAGTGGACTTTCTTATTACCTGTAAAGTATGTTTCAAACTCCTTAGATTGATGTGAGTATTTTCAAATTGGCCACACACTACTTTTGTGATTTTATATGCTAGAATGTTTTGTCATAGAACTCTGTGTTTCAGTATCTCTACTGTGTATGATGATTTCATACTTGGGATATATATTAATCATAACTGACACTTCTTCTCTGTACCTCTAAAATTGATCTTAAGATGCAGCTGAAGCAGCTCAAGAATCTCTTTCTTCTTACTCTGAGTATCTCCTCATTCTCTCCTCTCTCTCTCTCCTCTCCATCTTCACTCTCTCCCTTTTACTCCATACTCCCTTTTTTCCTCCCTTATCTGTTGAGTAACTGAGTATCAGTGCTCAGAAGAGTACAGGAACAAATCTCTGCTGTGACTGCTATGAATGGCAGCTGTCATGTTTAGATAAAACACACCTTGGTTTCACAGAACATAGTAGGAAAAAGATGAAAGGTATCTGATTAGAATGTTTATATCACTGCACACTGAATGAACATAATCTGGATATGTTAGATTAAGCAAATTGTATCATTAACATTAGATATATTTTTTATTAGAAATATTAAAGGTAAGGAAGGTAGATTGCCCAGAACATGAGTTGTGATCCAGAATGTTGACCATGGCTGAACATGGGCAATAAGAAGGATGATTTACCTGATAGGACCATTGTGCTTCAACTATAGTCAAAAACATGCACTGAATTAACTAACTTCATTCATATGTGCATGTTTACACCCCAAAACAAGTCTAGTAAAATTGAGAAGAGTAAGGTTAATGGATGTAATGAATGCTAATATTTTGTTTTGATATATACTTCATATTGTGAAATTCTAACTGTGGAAAAGGCTGAGTGAAAAGTGCAAAGATGTCACTATATTAGTTATTATATTTGCATATATAAATCATATATATAAAGCTATATATGTATAAAGTCAAAATAGAATATTTTTTTATTTTTGCTGTGACTATTAGAAATATTAAAATAGCAAATGGAACATGTTTAATATTTTTGCTAAGTGGTGTTGCCTGAAAAAAAGCAGTAGAAATTTTAGCATGATAAAATATCTGTCATATTCTCATGGAATAAAGAATCGATGATGATTAAAGTTGACTGTGTGCTAGACAAGATCAAGAATAATCTAGGAGACTAGCCCCTATGTGTGCCTATGAGGTATGTTACAGATTACATTAGTCTCTGAATATGTCTTTGAGGTATGTTATAGATTGCATTAGTCTCTGCGTATGTCTATGAGGGATGTTGTAGATTAAATTAGACTCTGTGTGTGTCTATGAGGGATATTATGGATACATTAGACTCTGGATATGTCTACAAATGAATGAGGTGGTTTGACCCACCTTAGTCATGGGTGGCATCATACCCATGGGCAGAGATTCTGGATTGAATAAAAAGGGAAAAGATGAGTACTAGAATATCTAACTCTCTGTTTCATGTCTGTGGATGCAAAGTGACTAGCTGCCTCATACTCCTGCCCTTGTGCCTTCTTCATCATGGACTGAACCCTTGAATTGTGAGACAAAATATACTTTCTCTTTTAAGTTACTTTTGGTAGGATTTTTTTTAAGCAAAACAACAATAAAAGTAACTAACGCAGCATCTTTGTTTTATTGTTTACCTTTCAGCATACTTTTTAAAGAGAAATAGAATTTTCCACATTATCTAGAATCTTTGTACATCACAAAAGGAATTTCTACAAAGTGTATTCAGAGAGCATTGGGCAATATCTTTACCCAGGATTAGTGTCAATAAATCAAGATGTAAAGAATGAAATAAACAAACAAAAACAAACAAACAAACAAAACACTGTCCTAAAAGTTCCACCATGCAGGGAGCCTACCATCATCTATTAAGTGTTACTCTTGGGATATTCTTGCAGTCAGAGTTGCTCAGTGTGAGTATATTCAGGAATTTTAATGGGATTCTCTGAGTCATGACCCATACTAGAAATTTTGTATGAATCCATCAGTGGGAGAGGTTCCAGAAAGACGGTCTGAAGAAGCTAAAACTTTGGATATGGCTAAAATGCCAATGTTGATTTCTCTAACTTCATCATAACACTACCTTAAAGCTTCCTGTTTATGTTACTTTGACGTTTCCCATCAAGGTCTGTCTGTTTTGTATCCACAGGCAGGAATTTTCCAGCCAACTGCCATATGCCTCTCTGTTAAACCCATAGCATTATTCTTCAAAATCTTCCATCCACTGGGAGCTTAGACTTTCAAATGATTCTGACAAACACTTATTTCTGTAGACTAAATGATCCTTCCTTTACCAAGAAGCTACTCTATTTCATAGTAAAGGAGATACTGGTACTTCCTATGTATACACTGGTTGTTACCATCTAGGTTCACTCATGCTCTGATGTTATTAGTCTTAAATGCTTAAAATTTTCCTCTTCTATGTCTTGTCATCTCTCTTGGAACAGAGTTTCATAAAACTATATTTCATGCCAATACTATGACACTAATTGCAAAGACTCCTGACCTTTTATTTGACTAAAAGACATCTGTGCTAGTTATGTTTTTGCCAACTTTACACAAGTGGGGGTGATCAGCTAAGAGGAAACCTCAATTGAGAAAAATGCAGGCAGGAAGATGAGACATTAGAGTAGTCATTTTCCTAATTAATGATTAATGTGGTAGGGACAAGCCCTCTTCGGGTGATACCACCTCCTGGGAGTTGGTCCAAGGTGTGTGTGTGTGTGTGTGGTGTGTACATACTTTTCATCATGGTCACTATCATAATAATAGGAAGTATATTAGGAAAACATGTTTGGATATATTTCATTGATTTTCATATATTAACTCTGAATTATTTTCTGCAACAATTACGCAAAATACCAAACAACAATAAACACAGAAAAGTGAATGGAGGAAAGATCATGGAGTCATGGGGTCTCAATCATATACAAAGAAATATAGGCAACTGTTGAGAGTAGAAATAAAAATAGTCATTACCAAGGAAAGAGCACACCAAACAGTTATCTTATATCAAATAGGCAACCTTGAAAACATACATACATTTACACTATACAGACTGGACAGGTTTTATATACATACATACATACATACATAAATACATATGTGTGTGTGTGTGTGTGTGTGTGTGTGTGTGTGTGTGTGTGTGTAACAACAATGAAATCAATGAAAAAAGAAGTCATGGACTTGAAAGTGTTCAAGGAGAGATATATGAAATTGTTTGGAGGGAGGAAAGAAAAGGGAGAAATGTTGTAAATATGTTATGAGCTCAAAACAAAATAACAAAAGAAACAAAATTACAAAACTGTATAGTAATAGGAACCAGAGGAGTTTATATTCATATCATTTCATGGGACTCAAGGCTACTCCAGTTCTAGTGTGTATCAACTCCATAATAAGGTGAATCTTATGTGAATTAAAACTTGCATTACATCTGACAATGTGAGAGGCACATTCCAAGGTATATGCAAATTGTCAAGGCTGTCTTAACAGCCTTTGTATTTTAAATTATGTAGCTCCCCAGTAACTGATTAATGCTAGCTATTCAACCATCTGGTACGTAATGACACCCTTGGTTAAATGGAGAGATTGTTTTTCCCTACAAGCTATGAGAGGCCCACACCTGGCCAACCTTGAGTGGAATAATACGCAGTAGCATGTGTTATGGTTGAAACAGAGATGCCACAGAGGGCCACAAAATGAGTCTGTTACCAGGCAGAAGGTGAATAATAGAAGGGCAAAAATGATAGAGGTTGGAATGGGGGAATTCACACCTGTTGAATGCCATTTAGTGCTTAGGATTATAACTATTTTTGCCTCTCAATAATTTCATGAAATCTGCAACATCACTTAATGTAAAAGAAAACTGAGACTAAATATCTTATGTTTACATTATTATTTATTTTATTGTTGAAATTATAATATAATTAAACTGCTGGGGTCTAGCCTCAACTTTGGTTCAGGTCCTGAGGCAGGGAAGGGGCATAGGCACAAGAAAAACTTCTGACCACCAAGGGGATTGCACTCAAGTAGCAGCCTCCAATAGCTCAGGCCATTTTATTTATACTTAAACAGAATTTTTCTTATCAGGGTTACATGAATAGTTTTATCATTGGCTTCTATTTTTGACTTTAAGAAATACATCACAATTCAAGGAATATATTGTGATCATTATAAAAGCCTCCATTGTTCCCCTTTAGGCTTCCCCAAGTACACCTTCCCACCCTCTGCATAACCTTATTCTAGACATAGACTTCAGCATTTTTGCAGGCTTAACTAAATATCGAGCCAAACACATCCTGCTCTTGCAGAACTTATGTCAGCTGGCAGCAACTTGCAATTACAAAGTTAAAAAATAATAAACATGGGCACAATGCTTTAAGGACAACAATATTCAAACCCAAACAATTCTTTCATGTCTGCAAGATATGCATTTATACGGTTCCTTTTTTACAGGAGGGTCCCATGTCTCAATCTCTCTGTAAAAGGCAGACTTTGACAAAGTACTCTTGTCCCATGTCACTCTACCATACCTTTCCCACCAATATAAGTGCCTATGTAAGGTAAAGATGGATCTATCCATCCTACATTTTTTTCCTCTTGGAGCATACCAGATCCTACCAAGGGTTCTACGCTTAGTGTCCAGGGAGCTTATTCTCAATAGGTGGCACTATGTGTCTTCCCGCAGCTTTCTTCCTAGTCTGTGTGTGCACGCCCTGCTCTCCTTTCCCGAACTGTGAGACAGGGTTAAGGTTTTACATGTTGTTTTCTCATATGTGCCTAACTATTTCTATTGAGTCAGAAAAGTTACCAGGGTTGGGAGTTGTAGTTAGTAATTCCAGTAAGAGATTTAAGAGACATTGGCCCCTTGCTGAATCCTTGGGGAAAATATTTGAAAAGGAACAGAATTTTCAGGGAAAATTATAGCTGTTGCATGTGTGACTGACAAAGTAAAACTGAAAACCGCCCAAAGAATCATCAATATGAGGAGAGAGAAAAGAGCCTGCAAGCTGCATGAATTCTGCAAATTCCTACACTGTCCTGTGGACTACTGATTCTTGCCAAGTGGGAGTCTGTTTCCACAGGTGCCTTGCCCCCAAGGAAACCCACTGGACAGGTAGTCATATGCTGATCCGAGACTATGTTACACAGCTCCTGACATCAAACTATGTCTCCTTTTGTCTTCCTTCAAACCGTAACATATATAGCCCTCTTTGCTTTGTTTCAAACTTGTGCCCTCTTTCATCATTAAGTGTTGTTACATGCACATACATATATGTATATACAGATATATGCCTAACTCGATGTCTACGTGATTCCAAAATGTTCTTCCTCTGCCACAGTGTCTCATAAAAATATTTACCAAGTTTAGACTTTTAAAATGGCTGTGAAAAAAAATGGCAACAGGGTGGTATACTGAGCCTGAATAAGTAATTACACAAGACATAAGGTGGTATGGTCGACCACACAGGAAGCCTGGGTAGGGAAGTAAAAGACAATGAATATGTCGAGCTCTGTTGTGTGATGTCAAATCTTGTTTTTCTCACCCTACAAGTCTGACTCTTGAATGCCTCTCTTAACTTTCTATCTAAATAAAGAATGGAAAATATGAATATTCTGATCTTGTGTTTCCCAAATTCATATAGATACCCAACAACTGTCCCATTTTGCCAGTGATTCAAATCTTTTTATCTTTGAGAAGATGACATCCAACTTGATGTACATCCTTCTCCTGTGGCCAATGTGGCAAAAGTGATTGACTTTATCTTCTTGTTCTTGCTCATCCATCTATCCTCAGAGTAAGGCTTTGTGTAGACAAATTTCTAAGCCGTCTTATTAAATAAAATGAATTTAAAAAAAAAAAAAAGCATGGAGCCAGAAATAGGGGTGAAAATCTGACAGAGATCAGAGGAATCGGAACAGCCACCAGCTAATCTTATCTCACCATGCCACAGCTTCCAAAGTGCGAGCTGCTTCCTGTCTTACCCACACCTTTATTGCTTTGTTGTCCTGCCTTCTCATTGGTTATCTTAGCCTAGTTACCTCACTTTCTTGCTACTGCCTGTCTGTACAGACCTCCAGGTCTCTATGGTTAGTACCGGGATTAAAGGTGTGTGTCACCTTGCTTGGCTCCTCTGTTCCCTAGTGTGACCTTGAACGCACAGAGATCTAGATGGATTAAGGGCGTGTGCTAACATTGTATGACTTCTGTTTTTACTAATAGTGGCTGATTTTTATCAGCTGATCCTCAGAAAATTTTATTGAGGGACACAGTTAAATTATCACCACAGCTTTGACTTTCTGTGTGGTTTTCATTAGTCCCTGATATGTTCCAACATGTATGACCCTCTAGCCTAATCTGTTGTTTTGCACTCATAAAACCTGCAGCTTTTCTATAGCTTTGACTTTGAGCATCATTTACCATTCAGGTCTCTCTCTGCACTGAACTCTTCTGGTCATTAACCTTAATTGAATCAAGCAGAACTCACAAAATTTATACTAGAGTTTGTTTTCTCTAAGGGATCACATGAATACTTTCTCCAATTTCTCATCATCCTTTCCATTTCAACCTCTAACTTCATTTGTTACTCATGTGGTTGAGGTCTTAACACTCTGTAAAGACACCCTGAGCAGTAGGGCAATGTCAGCACTTGTCCTAGAAAGAAAGAGCAAATGTCCTGGCTCTGGAAGCCACCTGAACTGCATGGAGATTTGTCACTCAGGTTTCAGATTAACTGATATTACCTGGTTCCAGAGGAGATTTCTTGGTATAAGGCCACGTTCTTCCTCAGACACTTAGCACAGGCTTTCAGTCAAGGGGCACACAAAGCCTTTTCAGAGAGGGGAAATCTGTCAAGGATACTTAGCACAAGGTCTTAATCAACGGGCACGTAACACTCTTCTGTAGGGGAAAGTCCTTCATGTCCAAGGACTTGTTAATACCCACAGATGTGGTGGGACCTTCTCCCAGGAGACTCCCTGCGGCAATTGTGAATGTATTGGTTGTTTCCTGCACAAACTTTCTAATTTCGGTTTCTCTTTTCGGCTCTGTGTTTTAACTTTGTTTTTATTACCACTGACTTCTGACCTTTGGTCTAATTCCCACCTTTTGTATCCTCTTTTCCAGTTTTGCTTTAATCTTCTTTTGGGGATACCCCTTCACTTCCCCAACCCCAGAAGAAATAAAGCATATATTTACCCCTATTCACCCACTGTGCTCTTATCATTAACTTCTCCCTAGTGAAAGAAACTGGTGAACAATTTAGCCAAAAACAATTTAAAGTCAAAGAACTGCTGGAACGAGGTCCTGTTTCTCCCCATCATTACTGACTATTTTACTGGTTTCTTTGCCCAGATTTTCTATTTTGAAAGAAAACCAGGAAAGTTTTAATAATGCGGTTTTCTTTTTCTTGATCCCAAACCATCTTTCTATCCTATATGGTCTTTTTCCTTGGCTCTGTAACTTGAGTTATTTGATCTAAAAGTCCATAATGAATTTTTCTTGGTCTTAATTAGATCATTAAACCAGAGGTTGAGATCATAGCATGTCATCTTAAAGTTATCTATTTAATCAAAATCTTCATTTGTTTTTATCACACCAGGTTTAGAAAGCAATTCCCAAGTGCTTTCCAGGGTGTTAATTGGTCTTTTAGGGTCTTTTGTTTTTTCTTTTTCTTTCTCTCTCTCTCTCTCTTTTAATATGGGGATGAGTAGTGGGTTCCAGTAGATGTACAATGATTCGATGATGTCACTTACTGACTCTCTCCACCTGCCTCTGCTCTTTGCTGTTCATATATCTTTGACTTTTTTCCTTAAAAAATTGTGTCAGTTTGTGTAGTCTGTACTATTCTATATATCTATGTAAAATTCAGTATCTAAGAGAGAAAATTTGTGCTATTTCTCTTTCTGGATCTGGCTTATTTCACTTAATAGTACAATCTTTATTTGTACCTTATTTTTCCTTTGCAAATGACATAGTTTCCTTTTTCATGGTCTAATAAAACTCCAAAATACAGATGAGTTTAACTTTGACAATGATCTCTCATGATATTTCAATATCGTGGGCCATTCCTAGTTATCAAATGCTTCTTTCATCAGCAAAAAAGACATTAAAGACAGCTGTTCTTAGCAGACAAACAGTGGTGTTTAACAAACTGCTTTAGTTGGCAACATCTAGAGCAATTCACCAACTAGTGAGGGAGGGCTTTCCAAATCATAGGACAAGTGAACTAATTATAGAGCCAAGAGGTAGCAAATAATCACCAGGGTCTTTCAAAGTTTAATGATCATCCTGTAGTCACATCATCACCTGAGAATCTGTAATAAATGCACACGGCCAGTTTCCCACCAATCCTACTGAGTCAGAACCTGAAAGATGGCTCTGAGCATTTCTGAAGCAATGACTAGACTCCCAAACAAATCTGTCAAGGACTGGAACTATTACTGATCACCCCTGGTTACTTGAAGCATTATGTGTGTCTTGTCATACTTATAGCAGGAGATCAGTTTGCTAGTCATCACCCATTCCTAGTGTTCATGCCTCAATAACCTACTTCCTTTGCATCACAGCTGGACTTCCATAGACAGGATCCTTACTAAGATGGTGACCTCCTTTTATCCATCTTGCTTGTACTCACTCCCTGGGGTTTCTAGTTTGCATACTTAAAGCAAGCAAGCAAGCGTGAAATTTTTACCTTCTGAGAAAGGAGGGAGCCCCTGTACAATCACCAGCAAGAGTCTTTAGATCAATGATTTTAGAGGAAATTAATCTTGGCAACAACAACACAAGAGAGAGGGTACGTATTTCTTGCCTAAATTAAGTTTTCAGATGAGCCTACAAAGTTGGCCAAAGGTCCTCGGCTGCAACCTTAAGAAAATGATCCTGAAAAAGAGGATCAAGGTGAACTGTGTCAAGAATTGTGACCAGAGTTTGAGATCAGAAATGGGTCTCATAGATGTGTATGTTTCCAAAAAAGTTGTGAGAACTTTGTTATCCTAGAGTAGAACACACACACACACACACCTTTTTTTTAATTTGTGCTTTTTCTTTGTTTTGGCTTAGTGTTAGTTTTACTTTTTTAAGAGAGAAAGAGAATAAGAAGTAATGTATTTTACCTGACTGTGTTTAATGACAGCATATTGTATTAAGCATTGTGCTCCACATTAGTTGTTGTAGAGACAATAAACACCTTTGAAGAAAACACATGTCTTCTTTTTAAAGAGGGATTTTTTTTCTGAGTTGATGTGTAATATGTGGAGAAAAACATAAATTAAGCAAATTATCAAAATTACTAGAAACATGGTGGTATAAGTAGCTAAAGTTGGAGAATAATATTGTCTGTCAATTATGAATCAAATATGAGGCAGAATCTGTAAGCCAAGCTTTTAATTTTCATGCCAACATGAATGAATACAAATCATGAATCCCATTTTGAAATGAAGAAGTTTAGATTGAATAAAGAACTTTTCTTCACTATTTTACTTTCTATTCTTTAAGAATCCCGCTTGATGCCTTCTCATCCATCTACCCTCCATTCCCTGTTCTCTCATTCCCCTTCTTCTCTTCCACCACTTTTCTTCCCAACTTCTCTCCAACTTCTTGTGCTCTTTCTTAAACAAACAACAAAACAAAACAAAACAAAACAAAAAAACAAATAACAAAAAAGCAACAACAACAAAAATGTGCTGAGTCTGTCTTAACCCTGCCACCATGTGCTTGGGTCACTTATGCAGGTTGTTATAAAACCATGCTCAATTGCTGAAACACATCGTGAACATGGAACTTGGACTACTTCACTGTCCTAACTCCATAATGCAGAGCGATGACTCAGTTTGCTCCCAACAGTGCACATGCAGGTCCCTTCTGTTCATAGCATAAGATAGACAGTTGTCTTTGTCTTTTAACAGTGGTTGAATCCAGGACAGGTGCCAAAACGACACAGAGAAACCCTGTCTCAAACAAACAAACAAACAACAACAACAAAAACAGTGATTGAAAGGATGGCATTATGTTTATTTTGTTAAAGACTCACTAACCAAAAATTCTTTAAATTTTACTTCTTTATCTAGAAAACTTTTTACCTACTTTATATGGACTTCTTGTTTCAGAAGATTCTCATTAGTACTAATGGAAACACTTGCTCCAGTAAGACTTCAGAAACACAACTACTCAACCTATGGTTAAGATGCTTCATTCAAAGTTGACTTCCTACTCTTCATTCAGTCTGTTGGTTAGGTTTACCTCAAAGCTATTTGTTTGACTGCCTGACATTTTTTATTTGTAGTTTTATTTCAGTTTGGCCTATCTTTTTTTTTTTTTTAATTTTTATTTTGCAATACAATTAAGTTCTACATACAGGCACAGATTCCCTTGTTCTCCCCCCTCACGCCCCCCTCACCTTCCCCCCAGCCCGCCTCCCATTCCAATCTCCTCCAGGGCAAAGCCTTCCCCACAGACTGAGATCAACCTGGTGGACTCAGTCCAGGTAGGTCCAGTCCCCTCCTCCCAGGCCGAGCCAAGCGACCCTGCATAGGCCCCAGGTTTCAAACAGCCGACTCATGCAATGAGCACAGGACCCAGTGCCAGTGCCTGAATGCCTCCCAAACAGATCAGGCCAATCAACTGTCTCACCCACTCAGAGGGCCTGATCCAGTTGGTGACCCCTCAGCCATTGGTTCATATTTCATGTGTTTCCGTTTGTTTGGCTATTTGTCTCTGTGCTTTATCCGACCTTGGTCTCAACAATTCTCTCTCATATAAACCCTCCTCATTCTCGCTAATTGGACTCCCAGAGATCCACCTGGGGCCTAGTCATGATCTCTGCATCCAGATCCCTCAGTAGTTGGATGAGGTTT
Organism: Peromyscus eremicus; assembly: GCF_949786415.1. NCBI lineage: Eukaryota > Metazoa > Chordata > Mammalia > Rodentia > Cricetidae > Peromyscus > Peromyscus eremicus. The sequence goes on from NC_081435.1 coordinate 18,472,153, forward strand.
CTAGTACGACAATTAGGGTGTTTGGCCATCCCATCACCAGAGTAGGTCAATTCGGACTGTCTCTCGACCATTGCCAGCAGTCTGTTGTGGGGGTATCTTTGTGGATTTCTGTGGACCTCTCTAGCACTTTGTTTCTTCCTATTCTCATGTGGTCTTCATTTACCATGGTCTCCTATTCCTTGTTCTCCCTCTCTGTTGTTGATCCAGCTGGAATCTCCCACTCACCCAAGCTCTCTTTCCCTCGACCCTCGCCCTTCACTACCCCCACTCCTGTCCAGGCTGTTCATGTATCTTAAGTGAGTCTATTTCTTTGTTAAATTCTACTTGTACTAGTTCAATCAACTGTTTGTGTCTTCATGGTCTTCTCTGAGTCATTTATGTATCACCTCTTTAAGGCCCTTGAACATACTCATATTGCTACTTTGAAGTCCTGTATCTGTTCCTGAGAAAAATTATTTTCCTCAGGACATATGATGATATGGGTGCTGGTTTCTGAAAGAGCATTAAGTCTTAGTTGTTCCTGTTTGTGTTTTGTAATGGAATCTAAGCATCCGGAGTTATGATGCTTGTGGTGCTTCTCAGTGTGGACATATTGCTGTACATGCAGATTAATGCATCATTTAACCATCATCAAAAAAATTCTTCTTTCAGTAGATGGTAATTGACACAGATACTTACAAGTGGACAATGTGCAGAAAGCAAAAGCAATCAGCCATTAATGATATGACTTTATCACATCCTTCCCTTCAAAAGGCTCAGGGATTTATACAGAAGAGAAGACAAAATGACTAAGATGTGGTATATGTCTCCAAAGACACAGCATTTTCCAGATACAACAGGGCTAATGCACCTATGAACTCACAGAGACTATTACAGTGTGCACAAAACCTGTACAAGTTAAAACCAGACCAAGTTCCATCATTGAAAAGGGAAAGCAGACACAAAACCCCACACTAACCAAGAATCTATTTGTAATTGTTAGATTCTGGGAGAGGGAAAATCAGTTTTCTTCAAAGGAATGACACTAAATTTCAACCACATTCCCAGGGCAGGATTCATTATGATCAGGAATATTAGGCCAATACACACACACACACACACACACACACACACACACACACACACACTCACACGATGTTTTTTATATTGATTTGTGTTTTTTTTTTTTTAATTTGTTTTGGCTTTGTGTTAGTTTTATTTCTTTAAGAGAGGAAAAGAATATGAGGTTGGTTAGGTAGGGGAATCTGGGAAGATCTAGGGAAGGTGAAAGAATATGACCAAATATATTTTATGGAAAATATAAAAATAAATTATAAATAAAATAAAATAACAACAAAAATAAAATAAAACACAAAGTTAACTCCCTCTGACAAAGTCTATTCCTGTGATCATCTGGTACTAAATGTGTGTACTAAAATTGATGGAAACCTATGAAAACAAAAAACTTCTGGACCGTGTCCTCTCAAGCTCAATCCTTAGTATTGAAATGGGACCTGGAGTTGAGCATGGTGGCACTAACCTGTAATCCTATCACTTGGGAGGCTGAAGCAGGAAGATTATGAAGAGTTTAAGGGTGTCCTGAACTTTGTGGTAAGCATCAGATCGGCCAGACCTGTGTAGCAAGGCCTATTGTCCAAAATCCAGGAGAAAGAATGGAGGAGGAGGGCTGAACTCCTGCCTGGTTACTAGTTTTCCAGGTTTTGTTGTTGTTGGCACCAACATTTGAGTTATTGCTGTTGTTTAACATTGAGAAAATGTATTGGCAAGTTTATGAAGTTAATTTTGTTCTAAAGCAAGTGAGTTATGATCAATTAAATTTTGGGGAAAATAATAGGCTGCATTATTATTTTCAAGATTATACATACTGTTTCTAGGAATGAGTTACATTTTATTTATAATTCTTTCATTGAAGTATAATATGTACTGAAGATTAATTTGGAAGAATTAAGATTGTGGAATTAAGATAAAATTGCTCAGTATTAATTAAGTGTTGGTCATATTTGGTATCACTTGGACTAATTGAAGAACACTGATCTTTACTAACTGGATGAGCAGAGGTCAAGAGAACAGGTGGTGGGAGCCAATTTCATAAGCATCTGTTTAATTTCTGGCTCTGTGAGTTCCCTGAAGTTGATCAAAGTAGAGCTATGATCATTACCCAAAGATTGCTTGGAGAGACTGAGCCTTGAGTGATGGGAAGGAGCTAATTAGAATCTCACCTTTCCAATCTGGAGAGTGATAAAGTTTAAATAAAATTGGCAAGCAACAGGCTGACCTGATGAAACCAGTTTCTCACCATGATTCTTGTTCCATTTACAACAGACTTCTTTTTGTCCTATTTTTTCCTAATTCAGTTATATACCTTTTCCAAGAACAGTTATTCTGTGTCCACTCTCTCCTATTATTTGAATAATTGGATTTCACATCATCATGAATTATTTTAGAATCCAAATAGATCACATCCATGAGTTACTCTGACACTTACACAGATGTATCCCTTTTAATATCCCTAGTAGTTTATTTGGGGGAAAAAGCATTAGTTGCAGAACTCATATGACTTTGATTTCCTAGCCATAGAGTCTATCAGGAACACTTGTTGTGAAGTGTTATAATAGGGTATGCATTTTTCTTTTGGACAGAAAACTTCTGTGAGTAAGAAATACCAGAAAGATCTGAGTTCAGAATTCAGAAATTTATGTTGCTTAATCATAAAAAGATATTTTCTTTAGTTTTAATAGCTGGCTGAAGGAATACTTTTAATGAGGTCTTTGTGAAAGTGTGGCCCATAAGAATCTTCCTCACATCACAAGATATGGGTTGACATCCACTCTAAATTTTTCTGGAAAAATAACAAAACATGAGAAGCTTCAAACATAATTGTCACAGCCTGTTCTTTATGCTAAATATTTTATTTATTTCTTAACTATTGTTTATTTGAAAATTGCATATATACTATTTAACTCCACAGGACATAAATTGTCCAGCTAGGAAATATATTCAGGGAGCTGCTAAATACAGCTACATTGAACGACAACTCACATCCTGACCATCATCAAGGAAAGGGAATCCTTGGAGCACACACCTAACACCAGACATTTCCTGCACTTTAAGAGCTTTTCACCTCCCCATGCCCTATGAGTAAAGCATGTTGCTGAATTTTGATGGCAATAAATATGAATAGTAGCTTAAATTATAATGTTTATTTCTACAATCTCACCAGAATATTCCTTTACAGAATTAATGGTTATTAACTTTGGAACAACACCAGAAAAAGTTATATATTATATAATAAAAGGACCCCTAAGTACTTCAATTCATCTCTATTTCAACTACTTGAAAATCAGCTAAGGGACTATTTGATATACTTCTATTAAAATGTAATTGTAATGTATTTGAGGAAATTTGGACTTCCTCTGGGATCAGACACTGGCTTCAGAACACATAGCTAGTCCTTCCTCTTGAAACCCATAGGCCATTTGTGTTGAACACTGGGCTCAGGTATCAATCTAGAAGAAAATGGCAGCTCACAAAGGCAACAACTGTTGTACCTCTAGCAACAAAGTCAAAGTAATGCTACCTCATTTAAAAATTGACTCTCCGAAGTTCCCAAATAATTATTTCTAAATTTCTTATACTCTGATTAAAAAAATCAGTGACAGAATGAAAAATTATAGAAATAAATGTCCTTGGATGGGATGTCAAAGTCCAATTTGAGACATCTCAACACACATGACTACAGTTTTTCTTCTGAAAATGAGCATAGGATGTCTAATAAATACTCAAATGCATTATTATGATAGTTAGAGAAGTTAAATGCATAGGACTTGGCATGAAGCCATCTGGGCTCTTTCTTTTTTCACGGTGTATTTCAAGCTTAGAGTTGAAACTTTATTACATACACAATAATCAAACACTGCTTTGGGCTCTCATTTCTACATCTTTAATTTATTTTTGTATCTTAAGGGTAGCAACTACTTTCTTTTGACTTTGTATATGCACATTACTCAGTTCGTTATGGCTTCCAGTTAAACATCATTTTTTATTATCAAAATACTGTATATGAATATCAAACAGTTAGTGAAAGTATCAAGTAAATGACTTTATATATATATATATATATATATATATATATATATATATATATATATATATATATGGAGAACTGATGTTTTTTATTACAAATAGCTGCTTGGAACTCATATATGGTATTTACTATTATAGGTATTTTATTAGGTATACCTAACTCCCTGGTAGGCAATGTCAATCAAAATATACACAAATCAAAACTTAGTACTCTTTTATTCACATGGTCTTTTTTTCTCATTTTCAATATCTGTTTGAAAAGGTGAGTTCAATTTGAGCCCAAACCTGACACCCTCACTGCTTATTCCTGTTTGAGAAACATTAAAATGGAATGGCCAGCTGGTAAGATCCAGGTGTGAGAGAGAATTGCACTCTGATCAGAATTCTGTTAGAGTCCTTCAAATTAGCCTGCCAGCATTTGGGAAATCTTTAAAAATCACTTCATATATATTTTTCCCTTAACTCTCTATCTTTCTAAAGACCATCTCAATATTGGGTCAGATTATGCATATTAAGGGATCGGTAAAAGGCAAACTAATTTAAGCTGAAAGCACTGAGCATTACAAATGGCCCACAACGGTAAAGCCTGGAAGATGAGAAATGTTTGACTTTTCAGCTCCCCAAAACTTAGGCCAGAATTTTCTAAGTTTAGAAAAGTTTTGGCATTAAGTCTAAGCAATGTTACAAAATCTTTTTTTTTTTTTTTTTTTTTTAGATAGAATGTTGAATAATATCATGTGACTGCAGCAGATACCTAAATTCTTTGGGCTTCCCCCTCTACCTTGTTTTAAATTTATTGAGGCCATATGTGTTGTTTTCCTTTTATAGATCAACAGATAACAGTATGTTACATCCTAGACTGCCACCCCATGTTTGTTCTTAACTTATTTGAGTAATGCCATATACATCAAGAGTTATCACTAAGTATTAAACATAGAAGGTTTAGAAACTAATAAAGGTAAAGCTTTGGTCTATTGACCCAAAATACATGCCCACCTCTAGTCTGATAGTTATAGATTTAAACATTAAAATTATTCCACATTCACTCAATATTCATCTTCCAGAGACTGTATCACTAGCATTTTGCAGGCATTTGTTAAAGACACATAAACCAATTTGATGTGATTATGATCTCGAATTGCTTAAAATCTAGTATAAGAGACAGAGGAGAGTTCTCACTTGAGTAGAATACAATGTAAAATATACAGAAAAAATTGAATGAAATAGAATGTTTAAAAATCTGAGATGTCCTTCTTGATCAGGTTTTGTTTGGACATCTACGTTGATGAGGCATCATGAATACTGCCTCCTTTGCATTTCTAGAAGGTACAGTCTCACAGAAAACTTCTTATTCTTCCTGATTTTACAGTCTTTCTGCCCCCTCTTCCCATATGATGGCTGAACCTTAGGTATAAGATTTCTGTTATAGAATAGGTTGGGAATGGGCACTACACCATCAACTGTTCTCTTTAATTTGATCATCTTCTAATTTTCTATAACTAGCTATTTGTTACAAAAAGGGTCTCTTTGATGATAAATGAAAATTACACTTCTCTGTGAGAATAAAAATAAATGTGCTTGGCAGTAGGTCATAAATGGGGGTTGGTGTCTACGGGTTTTCTCATCTCCACTGAAATCTCTCAAGTGTGTTTTGAGAAGGCCATGTGAAAATTTGAAAAGCTCAGCACTAGATATTCTGCTCCCTTCCCTGGATTGCACACTCTTAGTGTTCCGACTCAGTAGTCAACACTTTTCAAGTGTCCATAAGCCTCTCCTTGGGTTCCACTTAACAGTAAGCACTCACAAAATGAACATGTGCTTGCCCTCAGATGAATCGAATTCCCAGCTTTCATGTTCTCTCGGTTCACCATAAATTACAAAGAGATGTTCCATTCCCACTGAGGTCTCTAAACACCAGCCTTTATAAGCATAGTTAATGACTTTTGTTTTAAGTAAGTTTTGAAGTGTTTTGTAGAACAGCCCTAATCACAAATATAGACTGGGGAAAGGCTAGGCAGTTAAAGTATTGGGGGTACAGAAGATGGCTTTAACCTTCATTAGGAATGGTTTGCGGAATGTATGAGTAAGGTGTTTTGGTAAGATTTGCCTCTTCTCACAATTATTGGAGAATATACTCCAGATTAGATAATAATAAATTAAGAATAAACAGATAAAAACATCTAGCAGGATTGTATTATATCCTCACAGAAGTTCAAATGCTTCAGAAGTTACTGAAGTGCAATTATCACAATAATGTCATAAATACTTACTTCAGTGAACTTAAGAATTTTTTAAAATTCAAAGAGAGTTTTCCCAAACAGTATTATATTTACATCAATATTCTTAAAGATATAGACACTTTGTTTCAGTTACATCTGTAGAAAAAAAAAATATGGAGACTTAGCACTTGAGAGCTACTCATCATTTAAAGAGAAATCAAGCCATGCGGTTGTGGCACATGCCTTTAATCCCAGTACTCAGGAGGCAGAGGCAGGCGGATCTTTGTGAGTTCGAGGCCAGCCTGGTCTACAGAGTGAGATCCAGGAAAGGCATGAAAGCTACACATAGAAACCCTGTCTTGAAAAACCAAAGAGAGAGAGAGAGAGAGAGAGAGAGAGAGAGAGAGAGAGAGAGAGAGAGAGAGAGAGAGAGAGAGAGAGAGAGAGAGATAGATAGATAGATAGATTAGGAGCTGGGGAGATGGCTCAATGAGTATAATACTTTGTCCTGCCAGTGTGAGGGCCTGACTGCATGCCTGTAATCCTAGTGAAGGAAAGATAGAGGAGAGAGATGGGAAGTCCCCTATAGCTCACTGACTACCTAGCCTCACCTGCTTGGGGAAGTTTCAGGACAGAGAGACTATCTTCCAAAAATGTAGAAGGCACCCAAAGAATTACAGCCATGTTGTCCTCTGACCTCCACACACATGCACACATAAGTATATTTGCACATGAATACACATGAATATGTATACACACATAAAAATAAAAGGAAAGAAGTTTCTGCATAGATACATGCAATGTATAAAAAGGTAACCAAAATTTTTCTAATATGTGCAAAATCTCATTTGAAATCAATTACTATGTGAACAGGAAGTAGAATACAAACTAAACTAAGGCCAAGTGGAACAGGAGACTTCTGTCACATGTCTAGAAGTCTTCAACAAAAGGAAGGAAATGAACTTGGAGTGGTAAAATCAAAGCTACACCAATGCTCTGTCCATGCAAACACACTTATTCCAGTTCAGATAATGGATAAACCAACAAAGAAGTTGTTGGTCAAAGACAGTGTACCAGGAAAGTGAGAGGCCTGCTCAGGCTGAATGAAAAGTACAGGAAGGTACTAGAACATAACGAAAGAATTTTACTACTGAAGGGAAACAGTGGCTAAGAAAAAGACAATGAGGCCAAAGAAGCAAGAGTTTGAAAGCACTCTTTCCACCAGAGAATTTCCCCTTTAGAATACATTGAACAAAGGCCATAGTTATTTTGCTCAAGGAAATTTCAGGGCTGTAGTTTGAAGTATTACTCCCAATGCTTACTTTATTTTTATTTAAAGCAGAAGATTCTTGAACTCTTGTGTGGTTAAAATAGCCCTGGACTTATATTTTTAAAGCTCTTTCATCTTTAAAAGTGTGATGGTGAGCTTTGTGCTCAAATCCTCACTTAGCCACTTAGCTTGCTGGAAGACAGGAGGAAAAGCTCCTCTGACCCTTTGGTGTATGGTTTTCTCACATAAGGTGGAAAACGTCAGAGTCTAAAATCAGACAGTGGTGGGAGAACAAGACCAACTTGGTCACTACACAGCTGAGGACAAATCCCCTCCAACCACCTAGCTGCTGATTGGTTTGAGGCTGATTAGTTGCAGAGAGACATAAGAGCACTCACTCAGAGTTATGAAGTTGTAACTTAGGATTCAAATTGTGTTGGCTTAACCATACTTACGTGCTCTCATTTCTTGCAGTCTTTTTTTTTTTTTTTTCTGTTTTTTTCGTGACAGGGTTTCTCTGTGTAGCTTTGTGCCTTTCCTGGGACTCACTTGGTAGCCCAGGCTGGCCTCAAACTCACAGAGATCCGCCTGGCTCTGCCTTCCGAGTGCTGGGATTAAAGGCGTGAGCCACCACCGCCCAGCATTTCTTGCAGTCTTAAGCTGACCTTGTCATCATCCCTATTTATCTCATGAACAAACAGGGATATGTTAATTGGTCCAAGATATTATAGCAAAAACATTAATGCTCAGGTTTAGGTTTTTGAAAAAATTGGGGTTGTAAATATTCATCATTTTAAAGAGAGATTAGGAGATATAAGTCATTGTCCTATTTCCTCTCTCTCTCTCTCTCTCTCTCTCTCTCTCTCTCTCTCTCTCTCTCTCTCTCTCTGTGTGTGTGTGTGTGTGTGTGTGTGTGTGTGTGTGTGTGTGTGTGTGTGTTTATCAAGCTAAGAAACAAAAGTCTAAAAGCTTTGAGATATTCACTTTACCAGGAAAAAAGCTAAACTCTAAATCTCTTGATTCCTATAATGGCTCTTGTACTTCTGTGGAACATTGATGATCATTTCCTGTTGGTATTGTATGCAATCCTTTCAACTGAAATAAGAAAAATAAAATGATATATCTACACCCAATCTGATTACACACACACACACACACACACACACACACACACACACACACACTGTTATTATATGTAGAGGGAGAGTGTCTGTGCCCCAAATTCACTGTGTAGCTGTCAATAACATTAAATTACTAGTCCTATTTCTACCAATTAAGTAATGGGATCACAGGTTTGTGCCTTCATATCCAGTATATGTGCTGGCAGAGACTATGGTCAGGGTCACTTGTATGCCAGACCAGCATTCTACCATCTAAACATGATCATGACCACACCATTTTTTCTTTTGGTTTTCACACTATTCAAATATCATATATTCTTAGTATAAGGAAAAGACACTACTGAATTTTGAAGGAATCTCAATTGTAACTTGTATACTAATAGGCTAAATCATTTCCAGTTTCACAAACCTCCTCAGTGGTCAGAGAAAGCAAAAAGATAAGAAGCAGGATGTAGACACAGGAGGAGGTGGCCTTTTATTCCCAACAAGTAATCTCCTATACCCTAAAGAAACAGCTGAATAAAATTACTAAAACAATTACACTTTCTCAAATCTGTTCTGCTTAGGGAATATATACAGGGCAAATCACATATGACTAGAGTTTAAAACTAAATCTTAGGTCATGAAACCAATTGCAGTCATGGCTACATTGTGTCACATATATAGAAGCTTAGTTTCCCTTATGGTTAGGTTATCACACGGATGCTGGGATATCAGGTAGAATTATTGTGATTCTGCATTATTTAGAGTTGGTTTATAACATATTCCTCCTTTCATCTGACTGAGACACATACTACTTTTAATATTCTCCTAAGATTTTACAAACAGCTAAAGCAACAACAGTAATTTAAAAAAGAAAAACATCAAATTTGTTCTCAATGCAATTACTGTTACTTTTGTTTTAAAATTGAAGACATCATTACGCTTATATTGGCCATCCAGCTGACTTGGAAGTGGAAGCCAGGGTTGCCAGACTGACAGCTCCAGCTTATGACTCACAGGCTGTCACATAGCTGAACTGAGCTTACTCACTCCTTCTGGTCAACCTAGACTCCATTTGGGTGCTGTGCCATCTTCACAGATGATGTTTAGTGTGAACACATTACACCTGACACACTGCATATCAGCAAAATCAAGAGCATGACCCTTGTCCTAAGATTACTAAGGTTCATGTCCACATGACCTCTAGGAAGATTCAAGTGCAGGTTCCAAGCTTTCCTGAGATACACTTTTCTAGCCTCCCCCAAGAATTGTGCTCCTTGCCATCTCTCCAGCAGCATAAGGCCCACCTGTCGGCTCACCTGGCCCTGACACTTATTCAAACTGTCTTTCTGTCACTTATACAACACTCTTGATGGCATTTTCTGGCAGCTTCTATCGCTCAGTGTATCACAGTCTGGAAAACATTAGAAGCATGGAAGACTGCCTTGAGTCTCAGGGGCTGCTGTTAAGTGCTTGGCAATGTCACAAGGCTGAGCCACCTGCCTGGAAGAAGTTTTCCTCACCAGCAAATTCTACCCTCTCAGTCACCTCCAAAACCCAAATGTTCATAAATACTACATCATTTCTATGTTCTATCCACTATGATCTTTATGAAAGTCAAGGCATTTAACAACAACAACAACAAAAATCAGTACAGCAAAAACTCAGACTTCTTAATCTCCACTTTATTTTCTTCTGGATGACTGCCTTCCAGCAGCCCTTCAAACATGGACCACCTGATGGTTATGTAAGGGTAAATCCAAGTGGAAACATTCTCATTCTCCTTCCTAATTTTCCTCTGCTCCTCAAAGGAAAAAAAAAGAAATAAGACAAAAATGTACAGATGAGTTATAATTACAAAAATCTTAATATCTATCCCAGAGTCTTCATTCAGAATGATGCAGTTCACCACCTCTTGACAAATCATTCACAATCATTTGTTTCACTAAAAAAAAAAGTTTGCAAGCCGGGAGGTGGTGGCGCACCCTTTAGTCCCAGCACTCGGGAGGCAGAGGCAGGTGGATCTTTGTGAGTTCGAGGCCAGCCTGGTCTACAGAGCGAGATCCAGGAAAGGCGCAAAGCTACACAGAGAAACCCTGTCTCGAAAAAACAAAAACAAAAACAAACAAACAAAAAAAACCAAAAAAAAAAGTTTGCAAAGTAGAGACCTCTTTGTAAAGCTGTAGATCCAAAAGAGAAGTGTATGAAATTTCAAAGAAAAGGGCAGACATACTGTGAAGCTCAGAACTCTCAGGTTTCGTCAGGACGGAGCTAACAACAGAGCCCAACATCAGAGGGAAGTGGAAGCAAGCATTTTCGAGTTGGATGACTCGGTAATACTGGAAAATTAATTTGTGCTGTGCAGACACCCAACGATTGCTCTCCGCCAATTCCGAGAGCCAATACTGCAAGTAGAGAATCAGTTCATTAGCTCAGCTGCAGAAGATGGTCCAGCTTCTCAGCGGGACATCTAAATGCTTTCCCACATGGCTAAGGTCTCCTAGGGACTAATTTCATACAGCCGGGAAACAGGTACAGTCTGAAAAATAAGTTTTGTGCTTTGTGCCAGGACTAACAGAGAGGGAGGATGACATTTGAAATCAGGCCAGGAAAAGAAAGGAAACAATATTTTGCCTCTTTGGGTGTTTAATTTTAATGTTTTTTTTTTTTCTTTTTTAAATCTGGAGGAAGTAAACTCCTTGAAAAAAAAAAAATAAGGATTCAGAATTGTACTCTTTCCAGTGGGGAAGACTGGCAACTTATCCCTAGCACACTATCAGTTAAACGTGAGTTTTATTTAGGGTTCAAGCTCTGATGAGTCTACTTTCCTGTTAACTAACTTTTCCAAATGTGGCTCTTTTACAAATGCAGAGAATGATCCAAGCCCTTCAATGATGCTTTCTTTCAATCTAGCCCATCTACCTGATAGAGAGATTACCACTCTTCATGCATAGAAGCTGGGGCTGCAACCCTTCCCTTTAATGTCTCTGTTGTTGTCACTGTTTAGGAGTAGTTTTGTTTATCACCATCTTTTCCTTTCCCTCGTAGGAACCCTTCCTTTCTCACTGCAATTAAAAGAAAAAAATGGGCAGTATTAAGAAAACATGATCAGTGTTAAGAAGTCAGCTCAATAGGATAAGCTGTTGCCATGCAAGCGTGCTGACCAGAGCTAGAACTCCCAGAACCCAGGTACAAGCAGACAGACTAGCACATACCTGTGAACTCAATGGCTGTGCAGCAAGATGGGAGGTGGAGATAGAAGAATTCCTAAAACTTCAGGAGCCAGTTAGCTTGCCATATGCAGTAGCATACATTAAAAAGAAGGTGAGGAATGGCATCTGAAGTTGTCATCTAATTTCCACACATGCATTATGATAGGTGTGTACACCCAGCGTGTAGACACATAATGGACTTTCTCATAGTCACTTTCCCTTCCCTTGATTTAGCTGTTCTTTCATTCTGCTGTGTGCAAGTGCAAGGTGAAAGGTACGAGCACCCCACTGATGTTTGCATCGACATCTGCAAGTCTACGGCTCCTGCTTGTTCAAGCTCTTGAGTCCCAATGAAGGGAGCCCAAAAGATTTGGATCCCATATGACTCCCCTTCCACCACAGTATCAGAGACCAATTCCTAGATAAGCAAAATTAATTCTGAATGCATTATTCCATAGAAGCATAGCTATGCTTTGTGTTTAGTTTCCAAGGTGTTATTAGGACATTACTATATAGTTCAGCTGCATGATGACTGAAATAGGCTTTTGTGAGTGGCTGGGGAACTAAAACACATTTCTGCAGAAAAAAAATGGCTCTCAACTTCAAAAATGGACTTATAAATCAAGCTTCTTTTCAGTGCATGGTAAGGAGAAGATTGGTAATAAGAGGTATTCATTTTTATTTGAATATATCTTATATTACAAACTTGGTGTCAAATAAAAAAAGGTAGATGTTTCTAAAATCATTTTATAACTCCCCTACAAACAGCCTCCAGCATTTATTCACATACCCAAACTAATATGTCTGTACGAACCTGTTCAGTTAATATTAGTTAAAACTGATTTATTAAGCTTGCCGGACCTGGCTTTTGCTTTTACTTAACTCACTGCATCATCAAAGCAAGTTTGTTACAATTACCTTTTATTGAGGCTGCTTTTTATTTCTCAAATTTATTACCATGGTTCTGAATATCCAAATGGAAACAAATATCAACAATGAAACCCTAAATAGAGTATTAGTCAGGAGCTCCTTGCTTAAGAAAAGCAGTGGAGGAAATGGATGGTGGGAATCCCTCTGCAATACAAAGGCTGGCTGGCCTAAGAGACTGCTAGGGATTAGTCTCCCATTTGTGGGGATATTTCAATTCTTGCTCTTTTCGAAAGGGTAGAGCCATCATTGGGATCGCTTGTGACAAACCTGTTTGTTTTCTCTTCTCTACAGTTCAGACCCAATTTCAGTGTCTTTCCTGTGCCCCCCACCCCCTCCTGCCTGCACCATTCCCTCCTCCTCTTTCTTTCTTCTTCCTTTCCCTTTTGAAAACTCTAATGACTAGAATAAACTAAAATGTCAACATTTGCAATTCTGGAGCTTCATTTGAGCAATAAAAATAATAATTAAAAGGGTAAAACCTCAGAGAGAGTTCTTCATTTTATATGGTTTGCCAGCAATGATGCACATTCAAAAAAAAGTCAGTAAAAGAATTAATTAGAAGCAGGCTAAGCTCAACAAGCTCTGCAAGTTAATGAAGCAAAGAAGAAAATGTCATCTGTGAGACCCAGAGCTGCGTTGGCTCAGATAATATCCACTCCTGCCTTCCTCTCCTAACTAAACCTCTAATCTCTGCTCGAGAAATCAATGCTAATGACGTGGATTTACCAAGAAATGACAGTAGCATAATGCCAGGAGAGCTGCTCCCATTCTGAGGAACTGGGAACTGGTGGGAACATTTCACACTTCTCACTGACAGCACGTTCTTCTGCATGCTTCATGTGGGACTCGACATAATGGAAGAGCTTCATTTTATTTTATTATCATTCTTCTATTGTGAGTTTGCTTTTTATATTGCTCCCTCTACCCACCTCTCCAAGGCATCATTGTCTTCTCTGGTCATAAGATTCCTACCACTGCCATCCCTGGCCACATACTATAATTGGGGCCTGTTTCCTCTGTCTTCAGAACAGTTCTCTGTGGCTCAATCATACAGGTGGCTTTGAGTACACAGGGTCTCTCTCTCTCTCTCCCTTTCTCCTTCTCTACTCATATAAAAGAGAATTTATATGCACATAATATCTATGATTATACACAATATAAGGATATTTTATTTATGAGCTATGTGAAATGTGTGAAAGTGGTCTCATGAGATGATGATGGGAGAGAACTCCTATCTCATGTGACATACAGTCAACACATTTCCGTGGCTGTGTCTGCATGCTGGCCAAAATGCACTGCCCATCATGATATCTGATGGTAAGAGTGGTGACAAACAATTAGGACTCAATTCAGCACAGTGTATTTCGTTACTGTAAAGTTTACTCCTTCTACTTTAAAAGGGATAGTTATAAGACAGCTTTGAGAAAGTCCCTGCGGAGGCATTCCTAGGGACATTGCCATCATAGAAATCACAGAGCACTTTTGCAGAAGAACACCCATGAATATTTGGCAAGATTCATCTCCACAAGTGTCATTGCAGTGTTTTTTATCCCATGAATAGCTTGGCAGGTCTTGACTGCACTGAGAGCCACAGAGGGGGATAGACTTAGGAATGACACTGCCTTGAAGACTTTCACATGCAACGGAATTTGGAGAGTGAAGAGAGTAGCAGTGATGACCAAGACCCTGTGTAGAACCAAACTGTGTAAGGGTTTATACCTTAGTTATTAACAAAAAGTTTAAAGTTAAAAATATAAGCCTTTTATATGAAAACAGTCATAGAATAAAATAGAAGGAAAGTAAATATAAACAGTAGAACTAAGTTGTTGCACAGAGCCCAAGATTGCCTTAGCCATGGATTTTTGACTAGGTTTATGTTACCAGACATGAATTCTCTCCAGAGAAGCAGACACAAAACTCAATCAGAAGGTCACTGTCACTGGCTATCCTCACAATATTGCCAATCTTGCAGCAGTAAGTATGTCTTGCCTGGCATGTCTTGGGTTAGTGTGTAGGATTTACAACTTGCTAAGACTATTGATAGTTCTCTTTCTCCCTAAGATCCTGCATAGCATTTTTCACCCTTAACAAAGCTAGCTATCAGGGAGGAAGCCTCCAGCTCACTTCAGCTTGATTTTTCAGTACCTTGCAATAAAGATGTCTGGTATCTCCAGCAACAAAAACTGATCAGTTTGTTTTGATGGGTAACAAAGAGGAATGGCAAGAATAAACAACTCATAGGAAACTACCCTACATCTGGAACTGGAACTTTGTTTAATAACCTATGGCTTTTATAAGCAGCATAATTTGGCCTTGTGGACTATTTTCTTCCCCCATCTCTCTCTCGCTCTCTTCTCTGCTTACCAAATAATACATTTCATATAGTTTATTCATATACACTTCCTTTATGTTAATGCTCCTTTCCTCCCTTCTCAAACCCTATATCCCACTTTATCCATCCCTGCCTAAACTTCTGCCCCTGGTATTTCCTCTGTGTCTTTTGTGTTTTCTTTTTGCCTATGTTACATTGTCCCTCTCCTTACATAAAGCATACCACACCCTAGTGGCCTTTTTATTTTTATGACTTCTACATATACTCCAAGTTAAAGACACAAATCTAAGAACTCAATGCTAGACTCTGCATATGAGATAGAACATATGACATGTCTTTCTGGGCCTAGATTATCTCACTCAGTACAATTCTTTTCAGTTTTGTTTATTCACATATTCATTTTTCTTTCTTTACTGTGTATATGTATACCATATTTTTATTACCTGTTATCCATTGATAGACATTTAGACTTATTCCCCAGCTGTGATGAATAGAGTTCATCATAGCATCGTCATTGTCATCATCATCATCCTCATCAACACAGTTGAGCAAGCATCTTTAGGATATGGAGCCCTTGGGTAGATTCCCAGGAGTGGAATGGTTGGGTCATATAAAAATTATATTTCTATCTTTTTGAAGAACTCTACACTGATTTTGATAGTGGTTGCACTAATTTATACTCCTAACAAGAGTGAGTAAGGGTTCTTTGTTCCTCGCTCACTGGCATTAGCTGTCATGAATTCTTGATGACAGCTATTCTGTTTGGAGTGAGACAGAACCTCAAAACAATTTTAACTTGCATTTTTCTAGTGTCTAATGATAGTCAGTATTTTTAAAAATGTATATTATCACTCGCTTGTCTTCTTTTGAGAATTATATGTTTGAGAGCCCCCCAAGATGCCTTCTAAATACATGTTTAGACCCATAGACAAATGCAACTCTCAGCCTTAATCAGAGAAACTTCTCTTTGCATTGAAAGACGGTGAATGCACAGACATATGACTGCTCAAGGTACTAAGAATAATTAGTTGAATAAGAATAACTAATTGAGTGCTCAGTCCTAAAAAGAATATTGCACCAACCTTCCCAAGGCTCATTTTAATAGTGGAGGAAAAAAAGTAGTAAGATATAGAAGATGCATTGAAAGGCAAAAACAAAACAAAACAAAACAAAAACTATTTTCTTGGCATGGTATGGCCAATGAAATTATGTTCTTTTGGTGATTGTCTGCAATGGGTATGCAAAAGACTGGCTCTCTCACTAGTCCGTCATTGGTCAAGGAAATGATCAAACAGATCCTGACTCCTTATTGAACTATTTGGATACTGATGAATGCTAGAAGAGAAAAGACATTGTTTTCAATTATGTATCCACTGATGAATCCACCAGGCTCCAATAGATAGTCCCAAACCCATTGTCACACTGATAGTCCTGATTAAACTCAGCCATACAAAATAAAACAAAAAGAGGTGGATGGGGGAAAGAAACTTATAGACAAAGGGAGGATAATAGTGGTAGGAGAAAGATAAGAGAGGATTGGGTCAGGAATTAGAACATCCTGCATGTTTATACATATATACATGTATGAAATTGTCAAATTGTCAAAGAACAAATTTAATGAGTTATAAAACAACAAATATATTTAGGTACACAAGCATTTAACATACTGTTACAATTTTCACATGTGTCCAGCATAGACACATAACTACAGGTTGTAGTGTAGAAATAACACACTGTGACACACAGCTTAAGTGTGTCATAGAAAATGTTATTTAAATTGGTATGGGCACATTCAATCATGTTCAGACAACAGATTAATAATATATTTATTGGAATATGTTCTTGTCATTAAGGACACATGACTGCATTTGTGTTTTGATTTAATTGGTTTCTTTGCTTTGCTACTGTCCCTGAATTGTCAGATATTTAATAAATGCATCTGTAATAAAAAATTTACTTTCCACTTCAATATTTACATTTTATTATAAATTGTACAAATGCAACAATAGGCCTATGACTCTCTTTGGTATATTCCCATAGGACCTTGTACCTGCAAAGTACTGGAGACAGAATGCATTACATGTTTGTGCTAGTCCATATACTAGTAGATGTGAAAAATACCTTCAGTTCTTCTAAAGCTCTTTATTTGATAAAATTATATGGAAAGTATACATCACACCTTTTCTGTATTTTAGAAATAATGAGGTTGAAAGTGTTGCTTCCCAGTGACCCACTCCATTCTTCTCCTTTCTCAAACTAGCTCCTTCTACACCAGCAGTATATAATTCACCTCTAATTTGCATGAGACCATCCCATCTTTTAATTATATCCATCATACACCCATTGGCTTCCCTTTGGAGATATAAGAATCTTAGCACAAGTGTCATAAATAAGAACCAAATGCCTACAACAACTCTCAATTTATAGCTACTACTATGGATAAAATAACTAGTATAAACTACAATCTTTGCTAATTTAGACTTTATAATATCATTAGAATAAGATACTAGCTTTATGGAACTCAATAACAATTTGGATATCTTAAGAAAGGAAGAGAGAGAGAGAGAGACAGAGAGAGACAGAGACAGAGACAGAGACAGACAGAGAGACAGAGACAGAGAGACAGAGACAGAGAGAGAGACAGAGGCAGAGAGAGACAGAGACAGAGACAGAGAGAACACAAGAACTGAGGATAAGCCTTGGAAAGGGTGTTAAATGTTAACTGCATTATTTTCCAAGAAACCATGATATATTCTGACTCTTCCTATTCTGTTCACTGCATATAGCACCCAGATGCATATAAGTTTATGCACACACACTCTATACTGAATGTTGTATACACTTTTCAGAGAAACACATACATACATACAAATGAATGTGTACTAAGGCATGAACACATGACAGTCAATGTCCTACCATGTGTAATGACACATTTGTTGAACTTTTAAAATTTTAGTGCCAGTTTGGACACTTCCTGGGCAGAAAGACTTGACAGGAGTCTTTCTAACCTTTTTGAGACAAAGTTTCTGTCTTCCTATTGAAGTGAGAACTGGAACTTTCTTAACAGGAACTCAGTTCAGTTTTAGAAAAAACTCAAAACTTCCAATTCTAGAACCAAACATATGAAAGCATAACCTGAGTCTTATGCTGGAATAAATATTTATTATTTTACAGATGTTTGTATGAAGGCAGAGAGGATACACCTTGATTGTTATGGGTGAAAAGTTTCTGGACAGATAATTGAGTCAAAAGATAAATTTTTAATAGTTTTTCAGGAAGGGGAAATTTGAATAAGCTTTAGGATTATGCCATAAGCTTGCAGAGCAGAAACCCAGTGGAGGGGAGTGAAGTGAATGAGAGTTAAGAATGAAGTAAACACAAGGCAGGGTGTCTCATGAGGTGGAAAAGGTCCAGGTTGGTCAACAGAATGTATCCACAAGCAAACCAGAAATGCCCCAGTTCTGAACTTACGCTGAACTTTACAGGGTTCATGTACTTCTTACTTTCTTCCTGAAACTAAATAAAGAAGAAACTGATGGGAAATTTTTCAAACCAGCTGTAAAAACTTACCCCAAACACAGGCAACACCCAAATCATAAATGTTTAAACAAATACTTTAATAATGTAAATAAATTCACCAAAACAGCTACAATACTGTATAGATTTTTTTTTTAACAAAATTGCAACACAGGCATCTTTGAGTAGGGTATGTTATTCAGCTTGCTTTCTTCAGGCTCTCAGTAGTAGTTCCTTCAGGGTAAAACTCAAAGGTAATATCCTTCCTGTAATCTGGCATGAGACTGGTCTCACCAAGATGCACTAATTATATTCAACTTCCATCAGGTAAATTTTGGCATCAGATGCTTGACATTATTCTTGCTACACCAAAATGAGATAATAAATAAGGTACAAAAGTGGGTACTGCCTTCACTCAGGGACAAAATAAGTTCAAAGGGCAATAACATTGTTGTACCTCCAGGGCAGGTGCACTGCTGCTGTGGAATAATGCTTTTGTACACTGGTTTAATAAAATGTGGATTGGCCAGTAGCCAGGAAAGAAGTATAGGTGGGACGAACAGAGAGGAGAATTCTGGGAAGTGGAAGGCTGAGTCAGGAGATGCCAGCCCACCATTCAGGGAGCAGCATGTAATGGCACACAGGTAAAGCCACGGAACATGTGGCAACATATAGATTAACAGAAATAGCTGAGTTTAAATGTAAGAGCTAGTCAGTGATAGGCCTGAGCTAACAGCCAAGCACTTTTAATTAATATAGCCTCTGTGTGTTTATATGAGTCTGAGCAGGACTCCAGGGCTGTGGGAGCCAGGCAGGACCAGGAAAACTTCAGCTACACAACGCTGTTTATCAAAGACTATAGCCTGCCTTACTTTTCCAAATCTACCAGTTATTCAGACAATACAAATTCCAGGACAGACTTTCCAGGCCTGTCACTCATACACCTTGCATCCAGGTACTGTTGCATGGTTTCAACCCATATACCAATATGAATATGAACTTATGTAACTGTATGTAGATGTGTGTGCCCATACACACAGGACCTCTCATTAACATGGAGCTAGCCAAATATTCTGAGCTTACTGATCAGTGAACCACTGGGATCCCAGCTGCTACTATCTCCACAGTACTGGATTTACAATTGTGTATACTATCGTGCCTGGATTTTTTTTTTTAATGTGGGTTCTAAGTATTCGTCTCATATTCCCAGACTCACAAGGCAACTGCTTTATTAACTCAGCTATCTCCAAGATCAAGTGGTGTAACCTTTGGGGTGAGTCAACTGAAAAGTGAGATTGTCTTCTCTGTCCTAAAATATTGGTAGAAATTACATGACTATTGGAGAATGTATTATGTTGGATTATCACATGGGAAAAAATATTAACAGTGCTATGCCATCAAATTCTAAGGGTTGTGTGATACAGTAGCTTGTTTTACTCAAATAGTATATATTATTCACAATACATGGTGAGAGCAAGTAACTCTATGAATCCACTAGAGATGCTAAGTCAAATGCAAGGGCTTTACTCTGTATTGCCCATGCTTTTCCTTTTTAAGTAAGAAGAGGTGATAGACGGTCTTCTGGGATGGCTCAGGATGGAACTAAAGGGTAGATGTAGAGTTTATTATAGCCATGTCAGATGTTATCTCTTAAACACTAAATAGTTCCAAATTCCTTGCAAATGGCCATCCATAGGAAGTGGCAGAGCACCAGGACATGCAAAGCTCTTGGGAGAAAATCCAGTTTCCTCTGTGAGTATGGGGTTGTGGTGTATGAAGCAGAAAAGACTGATATCAGGATCTGCAAAGTTGATCGTGGCCTTAAGCGAATGGCAAATGGCACAGTATTAGGGCCTGATTGCAGCAGGTGGGGCACCCAAATAGAAAAGTTACCTGTGTTTAGAAAAGGCTAGAAGCCAGGGACTGGTGGCACACACCTTTAATCCTAACACTCAGGAGGTCATGAGTTTGAGGCCAGCCTGGTCTACAGAGCAAAAGCCAGGACGGGCACCAAAACTACACAGGGAAACCCTGTCTCAAAACACCAGAAAAAAAAAAAAAAAAGACTAGAGCTTGAATTATCCTCTCTTGATAGCCATGCAACCTAGCAGCATCATAAGCACCGCTGTCCCTCAGCTGGCAGACTGTGGGATTAGTTTTAACATGTAAAGTCACAGCCTGAATTGTCAATGGCAGTATACTGATGATAGTCCAGGTATTTCCTTAATATAAGTTCATTTATTTCTTTTTACATGTGTGTCTGTTAGTCCTGAGTATGTTCTTGTGCACCTCATGCAAGTCTGGTGAAAGTGGAGCCCAGAAGAGGGTGTCAGATGCCCAGAGCCAGAGTTATGTATAAATGTGCACTAACTTGAGTGCTTGGAACTGTATCCCCATTCTCTGAAAGAGCAGCAACTGTTCTTAATTACTGAGCCATCTCTCCAGCCTTGTATTTCTCACATTATAAAGTAAAAAATATATGATCTGTTTTGGTCTCTGCATTCCTTGATCATAGTTAATGGCTAAGAGTAGGCACTAGACTTTCTTCCAATATAGGAATATGGAGATTATGGAGTTTAAGAAATTGACATAGTATTAATAAAATAAATATAAGAACAACCTATAGAATGATATTTATTTAAATGTTTTAAAAGTGTATAATATTGCCCGTGTTTGCACAACTTATTTTAAATTACAGCAGCTTTTCACAAGATTTATTTTATTTGATTTTTGACAACTCAGTAAGGTAGATATCACTGCCCGTGTATAAACTGATGAACCAACTATTTGTTGATCATATGGTAACCTCTTCAAGATTACATTCATTAAGAGATGAAAGCTTTCTTCAAATTTTAGAAGTGGCTTAACCTGTCTTAAAGATTGACTTCCAAAGTCATGTTCTCATCAACTGTCATCTAAACAATTGTACTGGGTGTGCACTTTAATACAAATTCACAGCTTGACTATTTAAATATGATTGATAAATGATTGACAAGTTTTGTACTCTTGAATATATTAAAAACAAACAGGACGTTTCTTATGCAGTTTCTAATATAATAGATTGATCTAAAATACACTGTTCAAGAAAAGTGATTAAGCAACAACAAGTTTTGGGGAGGACTGTTTGTTTGTCTGTTGGTGTTTTAGTTGAAGTCTTCTTTGCATCCCTATCAGCCTAGAAGTTACATCAAATACACACAAGAGTTATGCACAGACGGACATTGGATTAGTGTCTCTGTTGAGCACTAACCCCTCTTCTGATCCTTTCCTCATGGGAATTGTCCCCTGCTTCTTTCACAAAGAAAGAATGAAACGGCCCATCTTCTCCAGTGCCACAGGATTTGTAAGCTTTGTGTTAGAGGAGAAAACAGATATTTCTGTTCGAAAAGAAGGGCTCCTTTTTCTTCTTATAGAAAATCAAATAATGGGAAAAAAGATGATGTTTTATTTTGATATTTTGTTGGTATCTATATTGAGTTTGAGCCCAATGCTGTCATTTTCCGCAATTAGTGATCTTTTCAGAAAAGATGACTGTGAAACTAATTTACAAGGGCATGAGATAAAGTGTTAAATGGAAAAATTAAAGGTATTTTCCTCCTGCAGATCCTAGTGTCTAGGAGGAGAGATTGTCTTTGACTCCTCTTCCAAGGAATCATGTTATGAGTCTTACCATGAAGTGTGCGTGTCTTTTCCTAGCTTCTTTCAACAGTGTCTCTCCTAGGGTCATCATTCTGGTCTCTTTCACACTTGAGCACTGTTTTAAAAGGTGGCTGTGTTCATACATGCTAGTGAATCCAGAGAACACAGGCCAAGAGACAAAGGCTGACCCCTTCCTCTGGCACCAGGCTTACTTTGGGAAACAGATATATCAGTCCTTTATGGAGGTTTTAACATGAGAAAAATAAAATTTGTGGGGCTTTGGTGATAAGGTTTGAGAAGAATTGTTGGTTTTACAAAATTAACTTTTCATGTGTATTTCTAGAATTGTACTAAGTACAAAATGAAAGGATATATATATTTATATATATAGAGAGAGAGAGAGACAGACAGAGAGAGACAGAGACAGAGAGACAGAGAGAGAGACAGAGAGGGAGACAGAGAAGTATAGCTATATAAAGAGCATATATGTCATATATATATATGAGATTGTCATATAACATCATTTCCTCTTCTTTTATCCCTCCAAAAGCTTACATATAACCCACTCTTGTTTTCTTTTTCTTTCTCTCTCCCTCTCAATATGTGTGTGTGTTATTCCCAAATACGTAAATGTAACCGTCTAAGTTATATAATATTATTTATATGTATGTAATTTCAGGTCTGATAGCTTAGAATTATTTTTAAGCTGGTTTCCTTCTTATCCACTGTACCTGTGAGTTCTATTGTAGCAGCAACTGAAAACAGGCAAGTTTCTTCATGCAATAGCCCTGAGTTTTGCTTGGTAGCTCACTCACAGATAGATGCAAAGAAATATGACTTCAACCTCCACCATCTACAAAATGGATTTCATTTGGTCTAATGGTTGCCTTTTGATTCAGTTCCACACATTTTCCTTATTTTCTTTGCAGGTTTTGATATTGTTGATGACTGTCATTTTTTTTTTTTTTGAGGAATTTTCTCCCTTAGGCACTTATACCTCAAAAAACAGTTATCTATGTGTAATCTACTATCTATGTATCTATGTATCTATCTATGTATCTATCTATGTATCTATGTATCTATCTATCTATCTATCTATCAGCTATCTACCTACCTCCATCTATCTATCATCTATCTATCCATCTACAAATCTATTATCAATCTACTAAAATTCTTTCATCTAACCTCTATCCATCTATCTGCCATAATCTATTAATGTCTGTCTTTAATCTAGCTAACATCTATGAGTAATCTATTTACCTATCTATTTCTCCATCTCTGAAACTCTTCTTGCTTACTCCATTTCTCTGTCCCTTTGTTTACTGTCACATTACATTTTAAATATATTATTTTTTGAGAATATCATACATTCATACATTGTATTTTGATTACATTTATCCCCCTTTCTCCAGCTAACTGCTAACAGATTCACCTTCTCACTACATTCTAACTTCTTATCCGCTTTAATTTTTCTTTTTTAGCCCACTGACTCCAATTTCTGCTGCCAATATATTCATGGGTGAGGGACCATTCTTTTCTTCCTCCTCTTACTTTAAATGATTTCCTTGGATAACTTTAGTTCAACTCCCATTGAAATCAATTATTGCCTTTATTAGCATTCAGATATCTCTTCTGAAGTTTGATCATTTATGAAATAAGTGTATGAATATTGTGAAATGTACTTACTCTCAATGGAAAACACTATCTTTCCCTCCTGTTTAAACTAAACCCTAAAGAATGGCACAATTTTCCACCTGAATATCCTAGTCAAAACCTTGATGAGGTCTCCCAACCCCAGTATTTTCTAATCCAGCATGTTGCTTCAGCGTCTTTACAGGTCTGCACTAAGTCTGTCTCTCTCCATCTCCAGAGGCAATCTTTAATTCAGATCTCCTTCACTGTTCATTAGGATTTCTGTGGAGTCCCCAGCATTTTCAGTGTCATGAAATGATTATATTACAGGATTCTTACAGGGACAACTCAGATTTGATGACATGTTAAAAAATCTACTTGGGTTTCCCAGCAGCTCTGCAGAACTGGGTCCAGACCTTTGTCTTAGCATCACTTCCTCACTCAGCTCCCCACCTAGATCACCTTACCAGCATTGGCACAGCACAGTATCTTTCCCTTAATTTCTGTGTTGTGTATCTTCTGTTTTTGCTCAGTGGCAATCCTCCTGTCATTTACCCCATCCACATATACCATGCTTCTCCTCATTTCCACGCTGTGTTTCTTCTGTTTGCTGTTCCTGGTTTCCCCTTCCATGGCCCCACCCCATTACATTTATATATTTCCTTGCCTTCTTAAATGTTTGTGCTTCTTCTAAATCAGTACTTCTGTGTAGGGCTGCTCTAACTCTATGCTGATTTTAAAGCTTATTTAATTTTTTCACTATATATGAGAGTCATGGTTTAGACAGAAGTTCCTTGCACTCATTAGAAAATTGACATAAAGGAGATCACAGGGAAAATTTATGTCAATCACTGAAGCCTTAAAAATTTCCTTATGGCTCTATGGATAGTCTCACTGTATGCACTACAAAATCAAGTTATAACAGACTTGATTGTGTCGTGTTGTGTTTCCTGTGAGGATCTTAATATACCAACAGTTATCCCTTGATAGAGTTTCCAGTCTGCACAGTATTCTCAGCCACAAATATCTCATTTTTCTGACCTCTTTGGTGACAAATAGGTATTTGTCAGCATTTGTCTTGCCTTTATAGGGTCCTCATCTTCCTTTATAATTGCTTCCTCCAAATTCATAAGCTAGTAATAACATTGTTAGAGAGCTAATGTGAAGGTGTAAGAGTATAGACCTGGCATATGAGCAAGTGGATGCATGTGTACAGGCATGTAGGCATAAATCTGTAGCCATGGATGTGTAGAGCTAGCATGTTGGTATATGCAGGCATATTATCATGCATTGACATTTGTGAAAACTTCTAGCCATACCAGCATGTCTAGAATTATAGGAATATGTAGGCATGTATGTAAGCATGTAGGTACATGTCTAGGTACTTTGACATTTTGGTATGTGTAAGTATATGTGCAAGTATTGAGGCATGTAAGCATGCAGACAGGCATGTAGAAATGTGGACATGCATATAGGCATATTGGCATATAGGTTGGCATGAACATAGGAATGTACAATCGTGAATATGTAGGCATGAAATATCCCATTGACTCCAATGGGAATAAATGATTCCTCATTTTCTAGCATTTGTAAGAAAGAAAGACATAACAGGAAAACCATCAGTTTCTTCATCTTACATTTTTTCTAGGCAGAATATTTATGTGCATCTGTCACTTGTTCTTTGATGTAACTCAAATTCTTGTTAAAGAGTGGTTGCCACTGGAGTAGGCCTGCTCAAGTTTCAGTGAACAGGAATCTTTGGCTAAGTGTGCTTTTTTTCCCCTATATCATAGTTCAGCTGTTACCACAAAATTTTTGAATTAGAACTTTGGAGACCACGAATTCTATTTCATCCTTGTTTTTTCTTGCTCATTTTCATTTTTTCAGGAAGATCACAAGTTTCAGATTATAAATTGTTCACCCATTAGCAAGTGAGTCCAACTTAGGAACATTTTATAGAGTATCAAATGTTAAGTTTTGTGAGGATGTACATGAGAGTAAACCCATGGTCTATTTCCTTCTTCCCTCACTTTTGAGATGCTTTCACTCAATAGACTATTGACTTATTTTTCTTAAGACTCTCCTTTCCTTAACTGCCATTGACCAGACTCTGTTTTGATTTTTTTCTTTCTCTCTTTCAGCATTAATGGCTGTTGTTTCTTGACCCTCTACAGTAATTTTTCTCTACCTCTTTTCTCTAAGGTACATTCTTCAGGACTCTATCTAGTATCATTCCTTGTCTTATTCACCATTGTTCTTTCCTTATTATTGTCCCAGTTTCCTTTTAACTTGGCAATAGAAACGTCTATTTAATGACCTACAATAGAAATAAGGGTGTCCTTTTGGATATATTCATTTCTTTCACCCAACCTACCCAAGTGTTGATTTTTTATATTCTTTAAACCTGTTAATTGATCACATTCGTTTTCTCTCCATCATCACCGACTAACCTCAGGTCATCCAAGTCATTCCCCCAAATAGTTTCAGTGGCCTGGTTGGCATCTGTCCATAACCACTTCTATAATCTGTAAATGTTTTCCTAAATACTGGGGTCTGAATGTTTTGAACATAGACTATCTTCCAGTGCGGAGATTCATGCACCACACATTCACACTCTCAATTTAATTGTTAGTAGCTACATGGCATAAACTGAGATCCTTAATGTAAAATAAAGGTGGGCTAGCCATCTATTTCCAACATCCCTGTCCTGGCTACTTTGATGTTAACTTGACACAAGCTGAAGTCACTGGAGAGAACAAGACTTAACTGAGAAAATGACTCAATGAGATCAAGCTACAGAAAGGCCTGCTAGATATTTTCTTGGTCATTGATGTGGGAAGGCTCAGTACATTATGGGTAGTTCCACCTCCGGGTAAGTAGTCCTATGTTCTGTTAGAAAGCAGGCTGAGGAAGCCAGAGTGAGCAAGTCAGTAAGCAGCACTCCTCCATGGCCTCTGTATTAGCTCCTGCCTCCAGTTCCCTGTATTGTTTGAGAGCCTGCCCTGGCTACCTTTGATGATGAACAGTAGTGTGCAAGTGTAAGCCAAATAAACTCTTTCCTCCCCAAGTTACTTTAATCATAGTGTTTCAATACAATAGCAGTAGCCTTAATTAAAACAATTCCTTCCTCATCTTCTCTCACATTTTATCTGTATTTCAGTTCCCTTATAATATATTTCCATCCTCTTTATGATACAAAACTTGCTAAGTGTTGTACCTGGTGTCTTTTAGGTCTGTTTGATGCAAAGTTATCAGGAAGATTGATCCTTTGGTTTCTTTTTTGTTTGTTCTTTTTGTTAACAATCAGGTGATGTATCAGTTTACTTACTACTCGTGTGTTAACCACCATTATTAAAAGAAACTTGGAGAGGACGGGGTTTATTTCACCTTACAACCCCTAGATCACTCCACCACTGAATAAAGTCAGTTCAGGAACTGAAGCAGGAACCTGGAGGCAGAATCTTTTGCAGTGGTCACAGAAGAACAACACTGCTTACTGGCTTATTCCTCTTCTCTTGCTCAGCCTGTGTTTTTATGTATCCCAGGACCATGTGTCCAGGGGTGGTACCACT
This sequence comes from Peromyscus eremicus, assembly GCF_949786415.1. NCBI lineage: Eukaryota > Metazoa > Chordata > Mammalia > Rodentia > Cricetidae > Peromyscus > Peromyscus eremicus. Next base: position 18,499,661 of record NC_081435.1, read on the forward strand.
CACAGTGGTTGGATTCCATGCCCCCATTCCAGTCATTAATTTTAAAAAATGCTCTACTGGCTGCCTACAAGCCAGTCTAATGGAGGTATTTGCTCAATTGAGGTTCTCACTTCCCAGATAACCCTGGTTTGTGTCAAGATGACAAAACAAAACTAAACACCACAGGTGGGTAGTCCATTGGAGTTTCACCGTTTGATCTCTGTTCCATTGTGAACAAATTATTTTCTTGTTTTCAACTTCTTTCCTTGATATGCACCTTAAAACGGTATGAAACCATACCTTGGGGTTATTGTTAGCATCAAATGGATTTAGTCAAGTGAAGTTCTCAGAAAGTGCTCCAGAGTTCCCAGTGGAAACATGTTTTGACAATATCATCTTAACCAGAATCACGTGTCACCATTTTGAGGATTGTCAGTTTTCTTCTTAATCATACTTTAAGCATAGTTTTACTTGATAGCATTCCAATTGTATACTTCTGCTTCATGAAACTTATAGCTGGTAAGGTAACAACCATGACTTTGCTTTCTTCGTTTTTATCTGGCATGATATCAATAATCACATCTCATCATACTCTAGATATTTTACAAAATAAGAGTATATAAGAGAGCCTCCATAAATGCTTATTAAATTATTGGATATGTAGATAAATGGTGCAGTAACTAGTAAGAATAGAGATATGTATTACCAAGCCAACACTGTATCAAATGAAAAATTGTATAATGTATTTTAAGAACAATACTCAAACTAAGGAAAGCACTGAAGATTGAATATAGAAATCTTTGATAATGTAATGGATATGTAGGTTAAACTATTGTTCTGCATGTGTCTCTGTGTGTGATTTGAGTGCATATATGTGTTTGCCTATGTGAAGGTGTACCTGCATACACATATGTGTGGTTGCAGATGGAGCCCTCAGTCTGATACTGGGTGTCTTCTTCAATTACTGTCCCCATTATTCACTGAGGCAGGTTCTCTCAATTGAACCCAAAGCTCATAGATTTGTTTGGTCTAGCTCACCAGCTTGCTGTGAGGAAACCTGCACTTCTGCCTTCTGAAGCCTAGATTTTCAGGTAGGCTACCACAAATACCTAACACTTAATTAGATTCTTGGGATCCAAAGTCTGGTGTTCATGGTTGAATGGCATGAACTGATGAACCATCTCCTCAGTTCCTAGACTAGTTACAATCACAGTCCATAAAGTTTTCAAAGGACAGTTCAAGCTAGGTACAGTAGCATATGCTGGTAATTGAAGCATTCCAGAGGCTAAAGTAGGAGCATTGACCATTTCAGGCCGGTCTGAGGTACTAAGGAATTTGGAGGTAAGCCTCGGCTACATAGCAAGGTCATGCATGGCTCACAAAAACAGCAACAGAAAACTTCACATGGGCAATCTAGAGTTTCAAATCGCGCCACAAAACTAAAATGGAAGGAATCATCCTGAGTTCAATCTTGGAATAAGGCAATAAACAATGAGAAAACCACTTTCAGAGTCTAGAAAACATAAATAATTCAGTCCTGGAAGTAATACAATGTAAAGCCACAGAGGAATAAGAATTTTAGCATTTTAATCATTGATTAAAAATCCAGACTATTAGATGGGGATCTGTGGTTGGTATGTAAAATGAATAATTTTTTTTAAATAAAATTTTAAAAAATCCACAGATAAAAAAATCATAAATATTTAGAAAATGTTTATTCTACTCTTCCAGTAATGAAGAACAATCATGTACTGTTACAAATCACAATAGGACCTTATGACTTGTCCTCACATACATGCCTCAGTTTTAAAACTGAACATCTCTAACTGTATGACTATTTCTTTAGATCCAAGCTATATATTATGCTATATATATGAGGCTAAACTACAAATTTGATGGCAGCACAATGGGTAATGAACTTATCCACTTCAATTAATTATTTTTGCCCTCTAATATATTGTGTTGAGAATCTTGATGGCTGATGATCTCAAGTAGAAGACCCCAGGTTGGCTCAAAATGAAGTGGTTTGAATTTGGTCACTAATATGATTCAGAATGACCTTTCTTTTTTCCTATTTTCTATTTTAAACTTTTTAAAAATTTACTCTTTGTGTCTTTTATATCATTCATCTCCCTGTCCCTTCACACTTGCCCCCTTCCCTTGCAACCTCACCCACAAAATATTATAAAATTTAAGAGAAGAGAAAAAGAAAAAGAAAAATCTAGTCATGGAAGCTGTAGTGTGACACAGTTAGTCAGACAATATATCATTTGGTCCACACATTTTTACTTGCAAGTGTTTATTGCAAAGAGGCATTGGTCTGGTCTGTGACCTCTGGTTTCTGCTACACTATGGATACTGGGCCCTCTCTGAGGCTCCATTTATTTATTCTGTTGTTGCCTGTGTGGTGGAGATCTTGAAGCTTTAGATCTACATGATGTGCCTTTTCACATGCTCCAGCAGATTATAGATGGTGCACTTGTTGGGGTGGGCCAACTCCTAACCCTGGTCCTGGGCCTGGGTGGTTGCAGGGTTGGTCAGCCCACCAGTTCTCCCCCATCCTCACTACCAGGGTGAGCTCTCCAGCATTGCCCCGGCTAGTTCACCCTATATGGCAATGAGCAAGGAGAAGGGCTGGCTCTCCTGCTTTCATACCTTCAGTGTCAGTTCACCTACATCTACACCATCAGGGCCAGCTCTACTGTGTTGCCCAGACAAGGAGCAGGGACCAGTCTCCTGAGTGATGTAAGAGTCAGGGACAGCTCTCCCACTATTAGGACCTCAGGGCCAGGTCTCCCTACTACCACCGCAGGTAGTGTGGGGTGGGGTTGAGGGCATCCTTCCCTCACCCACACCACCATAGGTCCGAAGAGGCCTGGGGCCAGATCTTCCAAGCTCACATTCTCAGGCTGGTTCACTTGCACCCCTGTTAACAAGGTCGGCTCTACTGTGTTGTCCAGGAGAGATGCAGGAGTCACTCTCCCAAGTTCTGCAGCAGGTGAGGGCAAGGACACCTTGCCTGCTCTCGTAAACTCGGGGCCAGGTCTCCCAATGGCCACAAGCAGCAAGGGCACAGGGAAGGGGCCGAGTATATAAAGGGAGGGGCTAGATCTCTCACCTGCTTTTTTTTCTATTTTCTTAGACCACTTCTCAGCAGCATGCAACCCAAAGATATTAATTCCTTCATTTCTTTCTTAGTCATTTTCCCACTTTCTACGAATCTCTGATGAAGTAAAGTCATTTCAACTTGAGAGCTGTGGCACATTTTATTCAATATCACAAATTTATTTTAAAAGTATCGGCCTTTACTTTCTTCAAATTAAGATACTCCTTATGGTTCATTTTCAGTGATGGGTAATCCCTAACTTAAATCACTTCACTGAGAACATAGGCATTGGATTAGCACTTTTGCTGGGAGTTGTTATCTTCAAACTCCACTCTCATCAGGTATTGTCCAACACAAAATATGATCAAAGATTAAGGACCCCAGGGACATCTGGGTCCTGAACTCATCAGCTTCAAATCCTACTATAAATTATCCAAATGAGGCATTTGGCGAGATTCTTAACTGATTGTGCTGTTCAGGATACCTCCATTTCAATTAGAAGTGGTATGACATATGACAGCTGAGAATAAAACTAATAAGTTCACTGATGCCAGGGAAGGTGATAGGACTTCAGGGGATTGCAGCAAGTGTTACAGAAAGTCCACATTCTTTGTCCCTGTGTGTGCTTTTGAGTCGGAAATCTTTTAGTTTAGTCTACCAGTTTTCACAGAACAGTTAAGAATCTGTCCATGTACAGAAGTTCAGCAGGGAGGAAAATTGCTGTGCTCTGATTTGAATTGGCAAAATTAAAGACACAGGTATAGGCAAACCAAGTCAACAGAGATACCTTTACTTTTATTGCTGGCTCTGGATCTACATGAGGCACATGAGTCTACTGACCATGAGGCATATAGTAGTTGGTATCTATTAGCAGCTTCACAGGATGTAGAGTCACTGATCATTGGGTTGTCTGTGAGGGAGTTTATAGATTGAGTTGACTGCAGATGACACCATTCTATGGATTAGGGTTCCAGATCAAATAAAGTGTAGAAATCAGGCTGTGCAGTGGCATTCACCTCTCTTCTTTGACTGTGAACACAATGTGACTACCTAACTCCCGTTCATGCTGCCTTCTCTTCCATGAAAGACTGTATGCTCAAATTGTAAGACAAAATAAACTCTTCTTTTCTTAATTTGCTTTTCTAAGTATTTTTTCCACAGCATTAAGAATAGTAACTCTTCAGAATTTCAAAGACTCCTGCATCATGAACATCCACTCTTTGAACACCAATAGAAGCCTTGAGGTTCTCACAAAATGTTGCATTAGAAATTCAGGTTTTCCTGGGTATATCTGAGAAGTGTGTCATAACAGGTGACATCCTGGACTCCAGGACTTTAAAACTTACTCTGAAGATTCATATTTCACAGTCTTAGTTTCTCTTGAGCAGATCAATCCCTTTCTCAAAGCAAACTCAGGCATTTGAGGACAAAGATAGACCACATATCAATAAAAAGCACAGAAATTCAGGTGTGTGCTTCAATTAAAGCTAGCATCAATTCCAAGCCCAACTCAGCCAGAACTGTCACATATGTAATAGATTCAAAACCAATCAAACCTGTCTGTTTGTGCTGAATGGGGTAATTATCAATGGTATGCTTTGGGCTCAGTTTCTGCTGATGTGATTTAAAATGTGGCCATTATGAGGGCTCACTGTTTTTTTCTTTTTTATTTTAATTGAAAATATTTTTCTATTTTAATTGAAAATAGATTCTTCTTTCATACAATATATCCCAACCACAGTCGGCACACATCTGTAGTCCCACTTAATGGAGAAGCAGAGACAGGAGCATTACTTGAGTGCAGCAATTGTGAGCTGTGGTGCACTGTGCTGATCAAGTGTCCTCACTAAGTTCAGAATCAATATGGTGAGCTCCTGGGAGAAGGCGACCACTAGGCTACCTAAGGAGGGGTGAACTGGCCCAGACCAAATTTATTCATTTTTTTTTTAAGAAAAGAATATTTGTGAAGTGTCCTCATACACCTTTAGCTGGACCAGACTTTGCTAAGGTGGCTTCAATCTTACAGCAATTCTGCATCTGCCTCCTGAGTGGTGATAGAAGAAACACGGGACATCAGTGTTATTATTTTACTTAGTGAGTAAAAGTGAATGTGAATCCATTGTATGAAAATCTTTTTTATTATTGTGTTGCACTATTCATTGAACTTGTACAAATTACTACTCACTGTAGATAGGGGAACCAATGATTAGCCCAAGTAAAGATACCAGTGAAATTTGGTGAAGAACTGAGTTCTATTGGAGTTCCTTCTATGAGTATGTGTGAGCAGTTACTCACAGGAAGAGAAATGAATGAAAGACAGCTGCAGCACCAAAAACACTCCCAGAAGGGTAACAGCTCATGAAGGCAAGGAACCTGAAACACACACACAACCTGAACCAGCTTAACAGGTTGGAGAGTAACTTCTGCGAAGAGTTCAGTTTTCTGAGTCTCTTTGAGGTAGGTTAGTTGGGTTTTGCTTCGTTCAAGGGCTTTGCTTGTCTAAGTGTGTCTTTCAAGAGTCCTCACTGTAGACATACATACATACATACATACAGACAGACAGACAGACAGACAGACATATATACATACATACACAAAGACACATATTTGTGCACACATACATGTGTACACACTTGGGAAAGAAAGAGCCCAGTGAATCTGGTCAGTTTCATGGACTTCTGAAGCCATTGACTTGTTTACTTCCTGAATTTAATGAGCTTCTTTACAGGTTGGAATATTTTACTGCCTTTTAGGATATCCTGTTTTACCTCTCTTTTAAGACCCTGGGTCCTGATAAACTTTACTCCAAGATGGAAGGTTTTAGTATGAGAGATAGTGACACCCAGGAGTTGTTATGTTATGTAGCTCCAGGGCTGGGTACATCAGGTAATAAGATGCATATTTTCTCATCAATGAGTTTTCATACAATCCAGCAGAAAGTTAAAAAAAGGAAAACAAGGCAGACATTCCAAATTAAAATACAAGGCAAGACCTCCTTTAAAGGATGTAAGAATCATGTTTCATAGTCGTGTGCTCCTGAAGACATATCTTAAGTGTAAGAATGAGAGGAAATACAAGACAAACTCAAATGGAAGGGAAGTCTGCAGTCATCTGAACCACGCTCCACAATGTGTGAGGTTCCTAAAAGACAAGAAATCTGAGAAAGCTTGGAAAACACAGAAAAAAGCCTGGATGAGAAAATGCAGTTTTCTAAGTTAGATGCTGGGATTCAAGAAAGAACTGGGAAAATTAGATAGTCAGCACTGACAACAGTATTGCTTTTCTCATTTTGGAAATGATCTACAGTAATGTTGGGTACTTGTGTATGTGGGGTATTTGTACCAGGGGAAACTGGATGATGGTGAGATGGAAGCTTTCTGTTAAATACATTGCAATTTTAGAATTCTAAATTTATCCCAGAATTTAAATAAAAGTTTATGGAATAAAACCACAATCATTCTGCAATAAAATGCATTTTCTTTTAGTGTTCTAAGCACAGTGTCTCATCACAGTTTAGAAGGGAGAACCACCACCCCTGCAGAAGCAGAAGGGGGTGCTTTTTGTAGTGCTCCCCGAGACCTACTTCAGATGGCTTCCCTCCTTCTTCAGTCACCTCTAGAAGCCCCAGCCACCTGGTGTTTCCTTATTGACTTAGGATGAAAACTCTAAATTTTTCCATGAGTACCCTCAGCAGATCGGAGACTTAGAGTGTGCAGCCTTGTATGACAGATGATATTTTTCCTGGTAGGAAACAAGCACAGGTGTGTGTTCCTCCAGCAGCAATTGACAGACAGATGGAATGAGGAGGGCCCTGTGGGACCAGCACCATGTGGGGACAGATACTAAGGGGCGGTTGTGTCTGCAGACATTTTAAAAAGGCATAAACTTGATTTTAAGTTTATGTATATTTTCCATAAACACTGTAAAGCAGTTACTTATCACAATATAGGTGAGAAAGTGCTTCTACCCATTGACCTTAACTCCTTCCATGATCACTCCTTTATTTTTGATATTTACTGACATTTGATAGAGAGTTTGTGCCTGGGCACACTTGCAATCCCAACTGTGGCACAAGCCAGAGAAGATTAGATGTTTGATAACAGCCTGAGCTATATAAGAAAATCTTGTCTCAAGGAGAAATTCAATAAAAAGTAGAGTAAATGAACCTGATTTCATTTTTTGATCTTGGTCTGCTGACAGCTCGTACTCCCTCTCCCCCCACCCCCGTTTTGACTGCAGTAGGGTTATGAGATGCTTATTCTCTAGCCTCAGCACAGACTATAATTGCCAACCATACAACCATATTGGCCACGTTCCCCAAGCCACTACTTTTCCCTTGGTCTCTCAATCTTATTCCAAATCCATCTGGGAGCCATACTACTCTCCTCAAAATCCTTCATTGTATGAGTTAACATTCTTCCCGTCTCTTGTAGTTGATTTTAGGGTGTGTCACTCTAACATTGTACTTTGCTGAACCCCATTTAGTTTTATGAGTAAATAGTCAGGAGAACAGTGAACCCCACAAACCCTGTCACTTTCTCATGATCTGACTCACTAAATTGGAGGAAGGGTTCATACATGTTTGATAACCACTTAGTGCCAGATATTGGATGGGAATACTTTAGATTGCAGCCAATATGTCCACTGAAATTAGAATACCCACAAACTAGATGTTGACTAGAGAGAGAGCACAGGGTGATAGAAAGAATGTATGTGTGTTTGTGTGTGTCTGTGTATATAAGTATGTATGAATTTACATGCATACATTCAATAAAATTCCTTTCATCTTCAGTTAGATGGCACAGAAAAAAAAATAATGAAATAATAATTCCCAAAATAGTGATTGTATCACTTTGAGGGAACTGATATCGATTCAAACTCCATGCTGTAGACAGTAGAGTTCAAGTTGCTTTAGTCATTCAGAATTTCATTTATTTGTGTGTCTACATGTATGCATGTGTATGTAGGCACACACATGGAGTTTGGTTGAACAGTAATTTCAAGGCTCATTTCTCTGTTTTTTCTGTGGGAAGTATCTCAGGTTGTCAGGTGTGGTGACAAGAACTTTTCCTTGTTGAGCCAGGTCATCAGCTCACAGTGCTGTGTTTAAGAAGGACATCATACTGTTATGAGTAAACTCTAGGAAAGTTGACACTTTTGTAAATGTTTAAATATTTACAATGCACAAGGAATGATACAAAAACACTGGGTAATTTTATAGAATCATAGACCAAAATGGTAATAGAAATGGAGATAGGGGAGATGTCGCAGACAAGGAGGTAGTATTGATCACTTGCGTATTTGAAGTGAGGACACCCACATGTTAGTATCCTCCAGGTTGGACACAGAAAGTTCTATGGAGTGCATCTTATATTCATGCAATTTATAGAACAGTCCTTATGGTAACATTTTGTTAGTTACCATGCTTTCCATGATGATTCACTGATGCAAATCTGAATGCCCGGTTGACAAGTCAGGTGGTGTCACCTTCAAAAAGCTAGCTTGAAAAATGCGCTCACATCTAGACAGAACATCAGGAACACCGAGTTCTCATTTATTTTAAAGCATCTAGAAATGTGCAAAACAGAGCTAACTTATTTCCTGTTCTTCAAGTAAAGGAGAGACCCATGTACATAAAATAAAGTATCAGTTGCAAATCACTGCCTATTTTCAGATACTTGGTCTTCTTAAACCTGTTCTAGATTGTTTTCTTTGTGATCTTGGCTAAAAGAATCATGCCAACACATTGCTAAAGAAGTAACAATTAAACTTAAGTTTTGACCTGTTCAAAGCTCAACCCTTGAGTGTTCTTTTTGATTTTCTGAAATCTTTTGTTTGAAAGATTGAGATTGATTTTCTTTAACTTATAGTTTTGACCTTGCTGATGACTGTGCTAGACTTCACAAAGCTGAGGACACTCCAGGATCTGCGCTATTAAACCTTACACTCATGGCACAGACAATGCGGGATGAACAAAAACAAATAAGTGAAAGTCTGAGGCAGCTGTAAGTGGGTGTGAGCTGATGGCAAGCTTTCCTGAGCCTGGGCCTCATCCATACTTAGCTTAGTTCGCTTGTTGCCACATGCCACAGTGCCTTTCTGTCCCCCATTCGTACAACTACTGCAAATGGTATCATTTTGCAACTAATTTACTCGCTTAGTTTTGGCCATTAGTCATTCCCAATATCCTCAATCTGCAGGTAATTTTCCACATTATTAGTTACCCACCTGTCTTATTATACTGGACTCTCTGAAACCCTGTGTGCCTGCATTTTCTGCACCTTTAGATCAAGCAAATAATTGCCTGTACCTGGATGGAAGAATTTAATAGGAAGATTAGAGTTGATTCCAAAAGTTAATAACTATAGCATCTGGTTTCCCTTTTTAACATTTAAATGATAAATTCAGTGTTCATGGAGAGAGAGAATGAGTCAGCTCACCAGAGTTGAAAATCTTTTTAGTCTTTTTCCGACAGGTTAAATAGAGAAGGGGAAAAGGAACATTTTAGTCTTTCCACTCTATTCTTCAACTTTGACCCTAAGAGATCTTCCTGGATCATACTGAGGGAAAGAACGTATTTTACTGATGGAAGACGTCACTTTCTGATGAGGAGAGTGTTCAAGTCCTCTTCCTGTGCAAAGATCTCTGGTTGATTTGGTTCCTCTGGTGAGAAACTCCAGCTGTTCTGAGCCTCTTCAAGTCATTTCCGTTTTATTTTCATGAAACCATCTGCCTGAGATGCTTTTTTAAACATTTCTAGGTGGAACTCAGGACATTATTTTCTAAACCAGGTCAGGAAAATCCAGCACACAAAAAAACTCCAAACTTTCTGTACTCAGGGCCAGGATTGCAATTTGCCAGGAGTCTAAGGAAAGCACCTCATTTGCAATTAAATTGATATTCATTTTTTATCAAAAATAAATGTTCCTGGACACAATATTTGCTTGGAGTTATAACTCTGATTTTTTAGCTTGAAAAGAACTACATGTTTGCCAATAGTAGAAACAGAAGTCAAACATTTCTGGAATTATATATATTTTTCTTAAACAATGCAATCATCAAACTCATACCACTTGTTATAGAATGTGTATGCAGGAGAGAAGACAGCAATTTCACAGACTCCATGTGAATGTACTTTTGAGTATGTTCAATCAACTTGAATTTTAAGTCCTTGATTTGCTTACCTGACTATACATCTTCTCTTTCTTCCTCTTCTAAAGACAAGTAGATCTTTATTAACCATCAGCACAAAATCAGGATAGGATTTTATGTAATAGTAAAATGTATGAAAAAAGTAAATCTTAGAATTAGAGAATCCCAGCCTTCCACGATGATGCTCTCCAATGACTGGTATAATATGTATTTCTCCTTCTTGGGTGTTTCTAGTTCCTATAACTGTTTCTCCAGGACATTGTGTCATGATATTTGTTCTTGTCCCATGTCATTGCCTCTTCACAGTCTTCCATGCTTGCTCAAATTAGATTAAACTCTCAGGGAAGGAATCTAGACCAGAGATCAATAAGCCTTAGCTTGTTATAATCCACCTGACTACCTATTTTGAAATAATTTGTGTTTCAATGGCAGATTCTAAAGTGGAACATGTTTTCCAAACCTTATCGGCATTTGTATTTCATCATTTTTTTCACAGCCTTACCGGTTATTTGTATTTCATCTTCAGAGATGTTTCAGTTTGATTCATGTCATTGGTTTATTTATTGACTGGATTGCTAATGTCTTATTTAGTTTTTTGAGGGCTTTAAATATTATGGATATTAATCCTAAGTCAAATGTATCAAAGACTTTTCTTTCATTTTTTATATTGTTTCTTCACTTGATTAACTGGTTCCTCTGCTATGAAATTAATTCTTCCAGAAATTTAACCACCCATATTTATTATATGTTATTGACTGGTACTTTATAGTTTACTAACACAGAATTGAATCCAAGAGGTATCATGAATATCATAGTGGTATATGATGTCTAAAATACATATAGACTGGCCTCCTCAGGAAATGAAAATGCTGATACTTGTTTTAGACCACTTAGTTTCTCTCAGTGGCATGGATGATATTGTGATTCTAGACAGTCAACATCTTTTTCAAAAGCTATTACTTTAAGTTAGGCAGATTCCTCCATCCCTTAAGATTCAGCCATGGCCTCAACTGAGAAAAGATTTTTATTTTGTTGAACAATTGCCTCCAATGTTAAAGATTATGGCAAAGTTCTAAATCCACATCTCTAACAAGTAACTAACATTAGTTCTCAATACTTTCAGAATTACAACACTATGGTCCATGCTGCATCATCTGCATTCACTGATATAAGAGGTAAAAGATGATTATTAATGGAGCTTCTAATATTAACCTTTGGTGATGGTAGAGCTCTGACTTCAGCACTTCAAGACATTTTACCAATTCTGTTTTTGTCCATGAACATCAGATAATTTAAATCTCTAATAAGATACTTTATCCTCCATCTTCAGTATCCACTCATGATCTGACACTCAGAGCCTGACCATACACTTGCAAGGGATTTTAAAACACAGAACAGTGTCACATATACAGCCTACTGAACAAAATGTGGACATTTTTGTATGCTTGCTTTCGGCTAACATACTCTAAATCCACAGGAATGGAAAGAGGAAAACAATGATGTCTTACCTTTCCTCTTTCATCAGAGAACTGCTAAGAATGAAGGTACACATTTGTTCAGGCATAGTCACACCACTTGCCCACGCCTCTCTGGAATGGAACAACCACCTTGAGATAAACAGAAGACTGTGATACTGTCACACCTTCAGAAATCGGCTGAAGTATTATTCATTAGGGAAGGCATAGAGAATACCTAGTAAATTTGCCCTGCCATTTTATCAAGATTTATGTTTTATTTTAAGTGTTTGAGGGTTTTGCCTGCATGTGTACCTGTAGGTCTTGTGCATGCGGTGCCTAGAAGGTCAGAAATGGGTGTTGGATTTGTAAGTGGAGTTACAGATAGTTGTTAGCAACCATGTGGGTGCTGGGAGCTGAAAGCGAGTCCGCTGCAAGAGCAACACATGCTCCTAGCTGCTGAGCCATTTGCCCAACCCCTCCCACCCAGTAGCCTCTATTCACTATAATCCACAAAGCATCAAAGTTTGAAAGCTTTCCTACTTCAGAGTGTGTTGCCATTTACTCTCCTAAATATGAGATGCCCATGCTTACAATAGCATCAGTACATAATGCTATGAACTTGTCAGATCATTTGATTATTTTATTGAGTACCTCCCACAGGATAATTATTTATAAGATGCAGTTTAGCTGTTGTATTGTATCATTTTGTTTGTTTTGTTTCTGAGAATGGATCTATGCCTAGATGCCTCGATGGTACAGGTGCAAACTTTATCCTTACGCACACAGAAGATAGCTGGGAATGGGAGAACCAAATGGCTGGTAGTCTTTCTCAAGAAATCTGCATCTCTTCAAAATTATGGCACCCTTATTGCAAATATTTTATTCCTAGAATTCTTTTATTTGTCCAACTTTCCTAAAAAGGAGACCACCTGTAGCAACAGCTTTGTGAAGATGTGATAGCAGCCAACTCGGAGCAGCTGTCAACCAAATACAAGGAGGAAGGGAGCAGAATGTGAAATGAGAAAGCAGTTGTCTGGAGCTTCTGGGAGTGCACTGGCACAGAACTGGATGAGCTCAAATCCACAGGTCTGCTCCTGCATAAACAGGTGAAGGCAGGGCAGGAAGAGGTGTGAAACTAGCACCTCTCCCAAGGTGCCACCTACATCTGTTCTGCATTTTGTTAGAAACGCCTCTCTGGTGTGAGGTGTGCAGAATCACAGCCAGCCAGTTTATAAAAGGAAAACCAAAGTGAAATTTTCATTATGCCTCCTTCAGAGTTGATGTTGTACAATTATTTTTAGAAATTTTAAGGTTTGTTTTCAAAGTAATTTACATGTAAGTGGGGAAATTTGAATTATTAAAATTAAATTTCTACCCACTATGGGTAGAAATTTTCATGAAAACAAAACCAAAAAAGAGGATTTGCCTCTAAATTACTATCTCTACTCTAGAACAGTGCAGTTCACTGGCATCATCAGATCTCTTCAGAAAAGCCCCACCCCCATCCCCAGTTAAAGAAGAAATTCAGAGATTGCCAAAATGCAGATAACAAGTGTCTGTAGAGTACTCAGACACAAATAGGACATCTATATCATACCTGTCCCTAAGGCTTAGGGACCATTGTGGAAGAGAGGACAAAAAGACTGCACAAGCCAAGAGTCCGGGAAGAACAGGTCTTAACGGTGTCTACTGGTCTCCTGGACATAACAAAATCACTTCTCTATGAACTCACAGAAGCAGTGGTTGCCTGCAAATGACACATACAAGCTCAAGCCAGTCCACAGTCTAGTGCAGAGTGGGAAAGGGTTCATGAATACCTACAGCTAACTATCTATGATCAGTTAATAGCTTCTAGGGGAGGGGGGTGTCTTAGTTAAGGTCTCTATTGCTGTGATAAAATACCACTACATAAAAGTCTCAGGTTGAGTGAGGCATCTCACCGCAGGGAGTTGGTCCTGCCTCAACTTGATATGCCATGCTTTGTTGAATCCCATAGGAGGCCTTACCTTCTCTGAGGAATATATGGGGTAGGGGATAGAAAGGAGATGAGAGGAGGGAATGAGAGGAGAGAAGGGAGGGGAAACTGTGGTTGGTATGTAAGATAGATAGATAGATAGATAGATAGACAGATAGATAGATATCTCAGAGTGGAAAATGTTTAGTTTGCAGGTCATATTTTGTTGATGAAGACAGTCAGGGTAAGAACTCAAACAGGGTAGAAATTCAACCTGGAGTCAGGAGTTGACACAGAGGCCATGGAAGAGTGTTGCTTGGTGGCTTGTTCCCTGTAGTTTGTTCAGCCTGCTTTCTTATTACACACAGGGCCACCAGTCCAGGGGTGGTACCACGTACAGGAAATTGGGCCCTCCCACACCAATCAACAGTCAAGAAAATTATGCAGAGGCTGAAGGAAATGTAAATCTGGTGGAGGCATTTTCTCAATTGAAGGTCCCTCTAGCTTGAGTGAAGTTAACATAAAACTAACCAGCATAGATGGCCAGTGTTTTCTAAGCATGCAGTTTCTGGTGGTTTCAGCACATGCCAGCAGATTTGCTCACACCCAGGAGTATGTGAGCAACACCACTTGAAGTGAATGGGTTAATTGAAACAAAGAAACAAAAATAATGATACTTTTTGTGGTAAATGCCTTTAATCTAAGTACTTGGGAGGCAGAGGCTGGTAGATCGCTATGAATTCAAAGCCAACATGGTCTACATATGAGTTCCAGTACATGCAAGTTTACATAAAGGGACATTGTCTCAAAAAATTAAATAAAAGAGCAACAACAAACTACAATAAGAAGAAACAAAGTTGGAGGTATAGGAAGTGAGGGTGGATCTGGGACAAGTACTGGGGAGGAATTGGGAATATGACCGAAATATATTATATAAAATTCTTAAAGAATTGTTAAAATAATTTTCAATTTATGTACTTAAATTTTTTTTTCATACAATGCAATTTGATCATATTTTACCCTAACCAAACTTATCACAGATCATTCTCACTTTCCTACTCACTGAACTTACGTTCATTCTGTCTGTCTGTCTGTCTCTTTCTCTCTTACTCCCTCTTTCAAATAATAATCCCAAATCCAAATGTCTTAGTTAGGGTTACTATTGCTGTGATGAAATATCATGACCTAAGCAACTTGGGGAGAAAAGGGTTTACTTGTCTTACATATCCATATTACTGTTCATCATCAAAGGAAGTCATGACAGTAACTCAAACAGGGCAGAAACCCGGAGGTAGGAGCTGATGCAGAGGCCAAGGAGAGGTGCTGCTTACTGGTTGTCCCATGGTCCTAGCATCTCCAAAATGATGGAGTCTTTTGCTACAACTGGGCTGCCCTTTCACTGATAATCTCTCTTAGGTTCTCTACACTATACCAAGCCTCAATTTGTCTACATGACCTCTTCAGTCCTGGAAATGACCACCAAGGGTAGCAGTAGCTGTGGAGCAGAGAAGGCCTTAACTTAAGAGATAATTGGTGTGTGCTGCAGAGGGTAGAGCTAGATAAATGACCCAGGCTCTTTGGGGGAGCTCAGAAGGTCATGAGTAAATGGTAGACATTGGACACTGAGTTATTTACAAAGCTGGAGTTTGAATTTGCTTTCAGATTGTGACTGTGTCCTGGTTTTTCCCTCTTGAAGTAAGAAAGTATTTTTTTTTTTATTTTACAGAACCTCACAGTTGAAAGACTTAGAATTTTAAAAGACATTGGATTTTTAAAAGAGACTATTTAAAAGAGACTGAATTTTTAAGTGTTTAAATTATTAAAGACTATAAAACTTTTAAAACTTGAAATGTTAATATTATGTTAGTACTAGTGTGTGGTTTAGGGAAGACAAGGACAGATTATGGCTTATTAATAATGTGTTTGTGTGTCAAGTTGACAAGAGGTCAGTTGTACTGGCTAGTTTTATGTCAACTTGTCAGAAGCGAGAGGCATGAGAAGGGAGGGTGCCTCAATTGAAAAATGCCTCTGTGAAACTAGACTGCAAGCAGCCTGTAGAGGGTTTTCTTAATTAGTGATTTATGGGGGATGGTCCACCCATGGGATAGTGTTCATGGGTTCTATAAGAAAGCAAGTTTAGCAAGCCATGAATAACAAGCCAGTAAACAGCAGACATCCATGGCCTCTATAACAGTTCCTGCCTCCAGGTTCATGTCCTGCTTGAGTTCTGGCCCTGACTTCCTTCTTTGATAAACTGTGATGTGGAAGTGTAAGCCAAATAAGCCCTTTATTCCCCAAGTTGCTTTGGTCACGGTGCTTCATCATAACAGTAACCCTAAGTAAGACAACATTTCCCACAGTGTCCCTATGTTGAGGACTCTCTAAATGGAAATACAGTGCTCAAATGAGGTCAAATAATGATTAAAAAAGAAAAGAAAAGAAAAGCGGAATCTACAAAATAAAATAATTCAAAACCATCTTTTCTCCTTTTTCATTGTATGAAAAGAATCCCTATATATATATTGGCCTGATAAGAAAAGTTGATATAGTGCATAGTAATGAAAAAGAACAGAATAAGAGCAAGAAATAACAAAAAAGAGAAGAAGAGAAGTAAGAAAAGGAGAAAAAGAAAGGAGGAAGAGAAGAAGCATTGAGAAGAGATGGAATAAAAGGGAGAGAAAAAGTAGGAGTAGAGAGAAGCGGAGGGATGGGGAAGGGGATGAGAAAGGAGAAGAGGAAGGGGAGTAGAAAAAGTAGGGGGTGATGCTCCTACAGTTCAGCATACAGATAGAGCCTCTTGGTATATCTGCGTGAATATGTTTCCATATTTTGTTATGAAGCAGGAAGATATATCAGCAGAAACAGACACATTTGCAACACTAACTGTGCTGATTGAAGTAGCAAGACTTCAATGGTCAATTATTTTCTTATCCTCAGTATTAAATGAAGAATATAACCAGTGATGTTTTTAATCATTGCATTTGTTCTGAAGAATAAAAGGCTATAATACCTGTAATCCATCTATTGCAATACAGGGATATTTATGCTGATAATTCACAGTATGCGTTCAATGTAAGTACTTCTACACTTTGTACTTGTACTTGCGCACTTTTATGTATGATCAGCAGATGCTGGTAGTACAGTGCTTCAAAGTCCAAATTGAACCATTGTGCTTTATAGTCCAGGGCACATGTTTCCCTTGTTCTTGTTTCCTGACTTATATACCACTGATAGAAGCTTTGAGAAGGTTGATAGCCTTATAACCAACCTAAGAATCTCAAGTGTGACAACATTATCAAGCTGAAATTCCTCTTATCAGTATTCCTCTTACCCCACATATTGTAAGAGAAAGCTGTATAGTTTTTTTGTGCACTCAAAAAAAATGGAAATACTCACAAAACCAGGACACAGGAAAACTTTGTAAATAATGAGAAGGTCATATGCTTAATGGTCATGTTCTAAAGGTAGCCAATTGCGCTATTATTTGAAATGGGTCATCCAATCTAAAGACAAAAAAGGAATTAAATGTCTTGTCCATCCTCACTGACTTAATGAGGACTTCTTACATGTGAACAGGCATCTCACTGGGCTTTGTATCCAAAAACAGAATCGGTGGGTATCTCTTCAAACTCTGTCTCATTAATGCTGGAGGTCAAATGTCCCAACCTGATAAAGATGAAAAGGTAGCTGTTACTGTTTGTGTGTCCACTGGTCTTCCCACAGCATTTCTACGTCTTATCACCATGTAATAAGGTTGTATTTAGAGAAGATAGACAACCATTCAATGTCTTCCAAAGGATCCTCACATCCTTAGATGCTAGTGGATGTAGGTAGATTCTTCCTTCTGAGATATTATCCTGACAATGAAGTAACAGCATCATGACTGCATTCACTGATGGTTATTCATGTTGGCATCTTGAGTACTCCACATCCAAAAGTATGCCTGCCATCAAAGATCCTGACAACACTTAATTTGAAGAGAGTTACTTTAGCTGAGTGTACACAGTAGGTATCATGCCATTGATGGAGACACTATAGTGTAGTGACCAGCCTAAGCTTTCATTACACCCAAGTATCTAGAAAGACATGTGTCCTTATCTTTGTCCAGGGGAATTATAAGTTTTTGTCTTTGTGACAAGGTGACAAATCAGGCATCCACCTCACTTGTGGAACGATAATCTTGTCCAGATAACTTAGTAACAGGAATCAACTGTTAGTTCTTCAGAGGTCCAAGGACCAAATTTCATCTGGCTAAGATGAAAGGAGTCCAGATGGAGAGTAGACGTGGGCATTCCTCTTGTCTGTGGTCTCACAGCCAGCCCTGCTGCTTGGCCTACAGCTCTCCATTGGTAGAATGCAAGGCCCTTACTTTGTTTAGACCAATTCTTTTTCACTGCACTTACTAAAGGGAAAAGAATGCATTTTCATTTCATATATTTTCTCCAAGTAGGTAGTTCTTATCCTGCCTTTTTTGAACCAACTCTGTGTACTCAAAGATCTGCCATTTCACACCTCTCAATGGCATGACCCAGGGACACTTGGTAACTAAACTGTACAGACCTTGAGTAGAACGACATGAACCAAAGCTTTGCTCTCACCCCATTTAATCCTCAGCTGCTGACAAGTTACTTCACCCTCCCATGCCTTAAATTATTAGTATGCAAAGTCCTACTAACACCAGGACCCATCTCTCAGTTCAGTAGGAACAATAAATAAGGTACTGTTGATGAAACACAGATTGTATCGTAAGATCCCTGAGGTGAAGAACATATGAATGCTGTTGTTTTTCACTGCTCTTTACCATCACAAGTTATTTTACCTTTACACAAAAGATGATCATTAAAAATCAGATGCCATAACTTTATTTAAAGGAAATTGCAACATGGCAAAAATTTCCCCTTCAATTTTTGATGCCGAATCAATCTAACTGGGGTTCCATGTAACATGAGCTGTTTTGAAAATAGGAAGGGGAACACGACCATCTAAGCAATGAAAATACTATTCAGTCTTCTAAATTGGGAATTTATCCTTTATATTCCTTTAGATGTTTGGTGCATGTATTGTGTGACTTACACTTGTCTGTGTCCTAAGGATTTAGTATAAACCTTAGGAAGTACTTATATTGCATGTTTACTGCCAATATTCTTTGGATATGAAAGTTTGAAAGGGAAATGGAGAACATTTTGTCCTTCATGTCTGTGTTAGGGAAGAAATGAGAACTGAACCAGTGAAATAAATGGAATAGCATTAGCAGAAAAACCTGTTAGAGAAAATTGCACAATCCACAAATTTATACAGGGTCAACTTTTCCCACATTCTTCACAGACATCTTTCCCCAGAGAATGAACACAGACACTTGTCACACAGAGTTAAATTGGGGTTACTGTATTGAAATGCTATTTTTAGCTTTTCTTTGCCTCCAGATTGGATGATGTAATAATACCGCCTTCAAAGGAGAGAATTCTTCAGGGCCTTCTCATCCAAGTATCTGAGGTGCTTCATAAACATTAATTAATTCTTCTAACACCTCTAAGAGGAGAGAATTCTATTTTTTGTACTGTTAACATGCTAAGGAATTGCCAGGAGCACATAGACAGGATCCAGGCAGCAGAACAAGTTGGGTCTTTTGGTATTAAGGGAAAAAAGATGCCCTAATTGGGTTCATGTTCAGAAATGTGAGGAAAGGGACAGGGGTGTTAAATGTGTCATAGAGAGTGTCCCAGAAAGACTCACTGACTTTGGGATTCCAGCTGTAGAGCTGAGCCTGCCTGAGTGCCCTTATTCAAATATACATGACTACGTAGTATATCACACACACACACACACACACACACACACACACACACACACACACTAATATTCCCAATGAAGAAGAAAGTGCAGTAACATACGTTAAGTCCAGCTGCATTATGAAACCATTTCTATCAGTCTGCATTAGGAATCTATGAGTGCTATGAATGTAGTCTGAATATGGATCCAATATAATTCATCTCATTATATAGAAAAGCTTTTTTAGGTTCACAACATTTTTCTTCTTTATCTTTTGCTCTTGATCAAAAAGTCCTGAATTTCAGTTCAAGACAATCTTTCTTCACCAAGTTATTCATTGACAGTGTTACAGGAATTGCTAACACTGGCTTAGCTGTAGCTAGAGACTCCACAGGAGATGGTGTTCCTTGAGAGAACAAGTTTAAATAGCTTTCTATAGCAAGGCACTGGCCACATTTTACCCTTTCAATTCTCATTATAGTCACATGCAAGATAGGGGATACATGACCAATTTTTTTTTAAATATTACTTATTTTACTTTTTGAGATTATAATGCAGTTACATCAGTCCCCCTTTCCTTTTCTCCCCTTGAGAGCCGAGGATAGCACCATCACTAAAATGGTTGCAACTGAAGTAGGAGAAAATGAGGCATTTATTCTTCTCCTGCATACATGTATTAGAGCTGGTGTGTTGTAGTATGGTGTTTATCTCAGCAGTGAGGAGGCAGAGACAAGAGGATCCCTGAAGTTCCTTGACCAGTAGCATAGCTTTATCGGCAAACTCTGACCCTGTCTCAAAAACACAAAATGGGTCAGAGCTAAGGTTGACCTCTGGTGTTCATATGCATGTGCACCTACAGGAATAATCACACATATATGGTGCAAACAGAGATGTAAATGTGAATGAATAGGCATAGCATGAGATAAGAGTAAACATTTATAATTTCTCGAATTGACTCAATTGTGAACAGTTCTGTGCTTTTCTTCCGTTATTTTAAAAGAGAAGCAGCAAAAGATTTGAAAACAGATCAAAGTAACAGTAAATTCTCCCTAAGTTCAAGCCAACTGGTTGTAGCTACCTTGGTCAATAGCTGTCCATTTGTTCAATAAATTATATCACGATTACTCTTACAAGTTCAACCAAGGAAGTATTTTAAGTCATATAAGTAATAATAAAGTTCATATTAGTATAGTGGAAAACATTAATATTCAGCACAGTTCTGGATTAAGCAGTAGTTGTGTACATGTAACAAAGAAAATCTGAAGTCAAGGCCAACATTAAGCAATAAAGACCCTTAATGGACTAGTACCTGCCCTCCATGCAACCACCAACAGGTCCATTCTGAAGAATTTCCACCACCTCACTTAGCACTCCTTGGTACCCAGATTTCTGCTGTGGATGTTCTTTATGCTGTGAATGTGTTGCTCTGATTAGTTGATAAATAAAATACTGATTGGCCAGTAGCCAGGTAGGAAGTATAGGCGGGACAAGCAGAAAGGAGAATTCTGGGAAATGGAAGACTGAGCCAGTAGATGCCAGCCTGCCATCCAGGGAGGAGCATGTAATGGCACACAGGTAAAGCCACAGAATACATGGTGACATATAGATTAACAAATATGGGCTGAGTTTAAATGTAAGAGCTAGTCAGTGGTATGCTTGAGCTAATGGCCGAGCAGTTTTAATTAATATAAGCTTCTGAGTGATTATTTTATAAGTGGCTGCAGGGTCCGTGGGGCTGGGCAGGACCAGAGAAAACTTCAGCTACATCCTCCCTCAGGATTTATCCAGGTGAGCTGCCCTTTTCTCCCCTACCTTTTCTACAACACAATAGATCTGGCCCAGTTTCCAAATCCAGTGTTTCAGCCTAGTCTGGTCACCCTTGACTATGCCATACCCAAACCTCCAGGCCTCTGTTCAGAATATACTCTACATGTAACCACCTACAGATTTCTTCTGCTCTGCTTTCAACTACTGTGCTCAGTACTCACACTTCCCATTTTCTTCTCCAGGTGAGTCTCCATGACCATGCCATTTAACCTTTCTCCTAAAACCTCAAAATGTATCCTAGGTCCCACATGCCTTTACTCCCAGCACTCAGGAGGCAGATGTAGGCAGATCTCTGAATTCAAGACCAGCCTGGTCTACAAATTGAGTTCCAGGACACCCAAGGCTGGAAGCAGGGACCACATGAATGGTCTCTGAGACTCTAGAGAAGATTATTAATTACTTTTTAACAGTGATGAGAACACTATGGAGATTATCAAAAGGGAAATGACATGTGTTGAATGCATATGAAACAAGTATTCTACCAGTGGTAACACAAAACATCTACACTAAGAAGAGGGAACTAATCACATACAAATTTTAGCTGATGCTAAAATGTCCAAGAAACACTGATGGAGATTGTAGATAAAGTCCATAGCTTGGGCAGAATTCAGGTTCATTATTAAGATGGAGACAAAGGGTGTTTTCTGAAATATTAACCATGCTCTTCAAGGTTAAGTGTAGTATAGGACATCTAATAATCTTAACCTACACACCCAGGAAATACTCACTCAAAAAATGATTCAATTGGTGACAAATTATAGCATGAGTGAATACTTTGACCTTTAACTTAACATCAGGAAAAACCAAACAAAAGATAAAGGGGACATTTTCTATGGTCTATAAGGAACATCTAAAATAATCACCAGCCCCCAATCTGTGACCATATGAAGCCCTGCCTGTGATAGTGAATGTCATATGAATAAGTTAGACTATGTCATATTGTTTCATTGTATATTGAAATCTCATTAAAAACAGACTTTATATAAAATTGACACTTTCTAATAGTATGGCTGTAGGTGGAAATTTCTCTGTCCCACCTAGCACTGTGGTCTGGATGAATCTCTCCCACCCAAGCTCTCGCAGCCACCTATAAAATAATCACTCAGAGGCTTATATTAGTTACAAACTATGTGGCCTATGGTTTACATTAGCTAGCTCTTTCAATTTAATTCAACCCATTTCTATTAATCTATGTCTTGCCACATGACTTTGTGGCTTACTGGTACTTTCACATCTTCCTTTGTGGGTGGCTGGATCATGTCTCCCCTAATTCCACCCTTCTTCTTTCTATTTCTCTTTGATTTCCGCCTGCTGTAAGCTTTCTTGCCATGGGCCAAAACAGCTTTATTTATTAACCAATGGGAACAACACATATTCACAGCATACAGAAAAATATCCCACAGCATTTCCCATTTTCTATCTAATCAAAAAGGATGGTTTTAATTTTAACACAGTAAAATTACATATAACAAAACAATTATCAAGCAAGAATTACAGTTACAATATCTAGTCTATTTGCATTTGGCAAGATTAGAAAATATTCTGTCATCGATCCTATTTTTGTGAATCTAAAGTTTCATTTCTAATTCATCTTTTTTTATGACTAAGGAAAACTATAATTATGACTATCTAGTCTTCAGCTTCATCAAAGATCTCAGAAGGATATAATATTACCTAAGTAAATAGGAAGTGCATTATAAGCAACTTTCAAAATTCTAGAAATGACAAAGGTATCTGGCTGCGTGGACAGTCACCCAAAGTTAATCTTCAATGTTGGGGCATTCATCTTCAGCCTACAGGTCTAGAGTCTCTGGCAGACTTTTTGATGAAGTAGGAAATTTGAAAGATTTTCCCGCCTATTGGCACAGTTAATTAGTCACTTCTCTTCATGTCCTGCAGAATGTCAGGTAGTCTCCTCTATGAAGCAGGAACCTGAAGGACCATCTTGGCTTGTTTTGGCAAAGTTCAGTGGTCACCTTCCTATGGGTCCTGCATGTTCAGTTCATACAGCATCCTGTCGAGCAGCCAAAGCAAGGGCACTTTTTTGCCCAGTGGCTGACTTTTGCCACAAAGAAAGCAAACTCCATAATGAGTTTCTTTGATGCCCATCATTCTCTTTAAAGCAATTGATGCTGCCAGGAGTAGACATGTTTCACTGTCCAGAAAAGCCTAAGTTCTTAAAACATTATAAATGCCATATTCTGCCTGGTAGTGGTGGCACATGCCTTTAATCCCAGCACTCGGGAGGCAGAGCCAGGTGGATCTCTGTGAGTTCGAGGCCAGCCTGGGCTACCATGTGAGTCCCAGGAAAGGCGCAAAGCTATACAGAGAAACCCTGTCTCAAAAAACCAAAAAAAAAATAAATAAATAAATAAACAAACAAACAAACAAATAAATAAAATAAATGCCATATTCTGTCATATTTGAAGTGTTTGAATATTACCTATCCATCTTAAATATATCTCTGCATATTTATAAAGCCCAAGTAATGTAACTATAAGTTTTGACTATTATAGATGACTATTAATTTGTATTTCTTAACTATACATTACATTTTTAAATGAGCTGCATAAACATACTACCTTAAACAAGAGTAGAAATATATATATATACGTTATAACAAAATTAACTTTAAATTTGTATCAATAAACTAAAATCCATACCATTGTAAAATATTTTGAGATTAACTGTTGGTTTTTAGATTAAAGTAGATTTAATAATCTACTCTTTTATTCTATCATTTCTGTATCATACATTTCTATATCATATCCCCCTTCCTTCTTTTAGAAAGAGATTGACTATGACCAACAACAATTTGTAACCAACCTTCTAAACAAAGATAAATATCATTAATCCATTTTTTTGTGTGTTGTGGGTATTCTAGGCTACTTCCTGCTGATTGAGGGAGCTATTAATTTTATGGAGACCCAAAAGAAAATTTAGGATTATGGTCAAGTCCTGACTGGAGTAGTCTGTGAGGCTGAATCATCTCAGCCAATAACCTTGAACCTTTTCTAGATGCAGAACTCAGAGGAAAATTCAACAGAGACATTTTGAAACACTGAATTATCCAAGCCATTTGTTTTCACTGGTGTCTGGTCTCCTTGCCCTGAAAATAAACTTTTGAAGGTAACATACATATCTGCATTAATACAAGTACAGACTGTGCATTGTGCACAAGTCAGCCAAATATAATTTCTTGTTATGTGTTTGAGCAGGTAAAATATATATCATGTGTCTTGCAGTTCTTTCAGGTTCATGTTTTTATGTCTATAATTAGGATTTCAGGGGGTCTTCCTCAATCAAATCTGATGATCTTTAATTTTGAATTAATCCATAGTCTCTCATTTCCTGTGGAAACAAAAACATAACCTCTCCCCCAAAGTGGCATGTCTTTTGACTTAGATTTTGGAGTCAAGATATTTTTTAAATACGTAGATTGGTTTATTCCAGCAGCTTTTATAATCAAATGTCTCATAGCAGTCAAAAATTTTAGAAATAGCACAATAATATACATAATCCAGACTTACTGTGCATTTTCCATCTTTATGTGTCTATTTCTTTTATATTACTTTTACTGTCCCTTTAAAGACTTTATTTATTTTTATTAGTTATTTCTTTATATAACTGCCTATACACATTTTTCTCTCTCTTCCAAACCTATATACATACACACTGTAAATTGTTTAGAGGTTTATTCCATCTGAATCTGTCTTATTGCGGAGGTACATTTACCACCAGCTCTGGAAGCTATGCTCACCGCCAAATCTGGGAAGCAATGGGTCTATGCCTCCATCAAGCAGCATGTAGCCCAGAAACCTATTTTTTTTTTGGTCTTTTCTAGCAAAAGCTAAATTCATCACACAGTCCAATGTAGTTTGGAGACCACATCTCTGTGTACCTCTGCAGGAATCTGCCATGCTGTGTGCTCAAGCTCAAATGCCACAGTATCTCTGAGAGACAAACTAGGAAGCTGCTCTTGGCTCCATTTTGGAACCCTTTTTTAAAAACTTTCCCAGGTTTTAGGTGGAAATCCTTGCCGCACGTTGGAATGCCAGATGTAGCCAGAAGTTTCTCGGTCCCACCTGGCCCCGAGATTCTGGCAAATCTCTCCCACCCTCAGTCCCACAGCCACTTGTAAAATAATTACACTGAGACTTACATTAATTACAAATTGTATGGCCTATAGCTCCAGCTTATATTAACTAGCTCTTTCAACTTAATTCAAACCATTCCTATTAATCTATGTCTTGCCACGTGGCTTCGTGGCTTACTGGTACTTTCACATCTTCCTTCTTGGGTGGCTAGATTGCATCTCCCCTGACTCCATGCTGCTTCTCTCTCCATCTTTCTTTTATTTCTTGCCTGGCTGTAAGATTTCTTGCCACAGGCCAAAATAACTTTATTTATTAACCAATGGGAACAGCACATATTCACAGCATACAGAAAGACAGCCCAGAGCATATGGCAGCTTTCATTTTTCCTCAAGCCGATGTCATGGAAACAGTGGTCCATTGCTAATGTGTTAGGAACTATTTTCTCCTCAAAAGGTCTAAGGTATGTGGACTCAGTTGTTCCTCCAATCATATAACTGGATATGTCTTCTGTGATGATTTGATTAAGAATGGCCCCCAATAGGATAATATATTTAAATGCTTATTCAACAGGGAGTGGTATTACATAAGAAAAATTAGGAGGTATGGCCTTGATGGAGGACGTGTGACACTCAGGATGTGCTTTGAGGTTTCAAAAGCCCAAGCTAGGCCCAGTGACGCTTTCATCTTCCTGCTGCCTAAAGATCTGTAGGTAAGGCTCTCAGCTACTTCTCTATTACCATATCTGCCTGCAGGCTGCCATGCTCCCTACCATGATAATAGTGGACTAAACCTCTGACACTATAAGCAAGCCCCAGTTAAATATTTTCTTTTGTGAGTTGTTGTGGTCATGGTGTCTCTTCACAGCAGCAGACCACTAAGAAATCTTCATTCACAGAAATATAATCATACCTGCATAAATGCATAGGAGATATTTGGTTTGTTTATGAATGGATAAAAATACACATTGGAGCAGGTCAAGGTGAGAATAATCTTCTTGGCTCATTCCACATTATTGTGTCTATGGAGTCTGGTCTACTGACCTAATTTTTGCTTGTTTTTAGGTTGGATGTCATTTCTACACTGTGAAGACATGGAGGACTCTGCTAGCCTAGGTTGTTGGAGCCCATCAATAGTAAAATAATCACAGCAAGAAAGCGAGCATTAAAGAAAAACTAATGGCTTTTAAACCAGAAGAAAACTAAACAAAAAACATGAAGTGTAATCTTCCAATCATGAAAGCACTCTCTTATTTTTCATTGTCTTGTTTTTAAAAGTGGCATTTGGTTTGCTTTCTTTAATTAGTTTACAGACTAGTGTGAACTTCCAGACTGTTAAATAAGTGCAAGCGTTCATTATTTCTATTTTACAAGTAAATTGAATTAGAATACCTTAGATACTGAAAAACGCTAATAAAGACATGACATTTATTTGAAATATTTGTTACTTGAAGTAGCATGTGCATTAATGAAATTATAAAAAATACCAGTGTTTTTATTTTAAAAATGATCAAGTCATTTCCACATTAGAAATAAGAAATGGGGATATGGCTCTGATGATAAAAAGCTGACTGTATAAACCCATGAGAACATACAGTTAGTGCCCAGCTCCCTGTAAACAATGCAGGCATAGGAGCACACTCCTGAGATCCCATTGCCGGGAGAACAGGATCTGGATCCCAGAGAATGCCAGTCAGCCTTGTCAAAAATACTAGCTCCAGGTTTAAGAAAAAGCCTATTTCCAAAACTTAAGATGGCGAACAATACAGGAAGATAGCTGGCATCTGGTTCCCATATGGACATTCAGGCTATCATCTATGTGCACACCATACACACATCATTGAATAGTAATTAAACAAAAATACACCACTGTTATATTTTACTACTTCAGTTTCTCCCCAGGCATGGAAACTGAGGCCCTGTGAGTTTTATTAATTTTTCTAAATTCATATAGAACTTCAGTGGGCAAGAAAAGAAAGATTATATAAAAATTCAGATTCTTTTAAATGTGCCTGAATATAAATATATTTCTTGAAGAAAAAACTGAGAACAAACCACAAAGATTCCCTTCCACCACAGTATTTTATACTTTGGCAATTAAAAGAAACATCAAAAAAACAAAAAACAGAAGGAAAAATAAGAATACATGCTTGTAACTCAGGATCAAATAGGGTCCCAAGATAAACTGTCTCACATTTTTGCTTGCCCCAGTAGTATTTTATATCCATATTTTTGTGATTTCCAATTTTATTTTAACTTGTTTTGCTGATTCTTCCTCTGTATTGTCAAGAGTTGGTATCTGTCCTCTAGGTTCTGGTAAGAATGAAGACCCTCTCTTGGGTGCAGAAACATCTTTCGATCACACATAAGTCACTTTAATTCAGAGACACAGGGATGTTTCTTCAGGATCTTAAATGGTTACATAAAATAAAGTAAACTTTCTCAGAACACATCCTTTTAAGCCTAGTGGCTATCCTCACATTTTGGGCTTTAAAACTCAACAGACATAAATTATCTTTCTTGGCCACTCATGACTGAGTTTTTCTTATAACTGTGTGTGTATGTGTGCGTGTGTGTGTGTGTGTGTGTGTGTGTATGTGTATACACACGTATATAGACTATAACCTTCTTCCTGCAAACCTTCCTATATACCTTTTCCCCACTCTCCTTCAAATTCATGGCTTCTTTTTCTTTGTTATTTCACATACATAATTATGCATATATATATATATATATATATATATATATATATATATATATATATATATTCCTAAATGTAACCTGCTCAGTCTACATAATACTTCCTGTACATATGCTTTCATAACTGATTGTTTGATATAGTAAAACCAATTGGTCTGACCTTCCCTGGAGAAGACCACCTCTCTGACTTCCATCTTTTCTCACTTGCCTATAGTTCTTTGTGCAAGGTCGAGGCCTATGGGACATTTTCTAATCCATGCTGGCGTCTTCACTGGTGCCATTTTTCTTCAGCTCACTTCTTGGACAGTCTTTTGGTCAGACTTTATGGGCATAAGAAAAACAATGGTAAGAAAGAGAACCATACAGGAAAATTGACATTTAAAATCGTAACCACTGCAATGCATTGAAACATTTCCAGTATATCAGTGGCTTTGTGCTGAAGTAGCGCTCACTGCTGGTTGTGAAAATAAAATGAATGGGAAGAAAACTTAAGACAAAAAGCCAAAGAATATGTATTTCAGAAAAATACATGGATGCTGAAAGGTGTTAAATCAAAGACTCTTTTTTCTTTTTAAATATCAGTGAAAATATTTGTGAAGATACAACATATAAGATGATGAATTTGTGCATAAATCACCCATCGATCTTAAAAGTCATTGAGGTGAAGAAAACACAATACTTTTGTCGACCATAAGTTTTATGCAAAAGGAAAATTTCAGAAGAAAGCAGAAAAACAAAACAATAAATTGAGTGGAAAGATGTGAACAATGCTGAATGTGAGTTAGGACAATTTTATTTGTCACGAATTTGTTTATGTCACTGTGAAAACTCAAGTCTCTCCAAAATTTATTCCTCTACCTGAAAAAGCAGCATTTTGGACCACACATATTAAAAGAGGGGTTAAACGTATATTTATAGAATAGCTTGCTCATGACTCTAGCTGTGCTTTATAAAAAGAAACTGGCAGTTTCTATACTTGCTTTATAGTAATAATAGAAGCTTAGAGTAAGTTGTGGTTTGTTGCATGTTATATAAGAACATATTGACACCTAGAACCTAAATGATTCATTACCATGAATGGCTGATCAGATCATGAGTCTAACAAGCAGCTCATAGTTCTAACTAGTCTCCTGGGGTCCTTCCTTCTCAACGCTTTCTCTGCCTCCTTCTTTGGACACAACTGGACAGAGTGAAACTACTGTTTAAGGAAACAAACACCCAAAAAACTCAATTTGCAAGCAGATTTATCTAGTCTCCAAAGGACTAGAATCATCCTGGCTTAATTTGTTACATGATGTTTAGTATTTCTGATTCATTAAAATATTAAATATGGCATAGTTTTGCACTGCTGTTTCCCTAAATGCATATTTTAATAATTGTCATTAGTCAATCATACCTCTTTAGCCAATTTAATAAAAATGACTTTCTCTAAGAAATCCTAAAAAATTTTAGACTAATTTGCAAGCAAACCCTCATAAAATCCTACATCATATATCTAAGTAAAATAGTGTTTCACGCTTTTTCTCTTTCATCGGTTCATTTTGAAGCCATTCTGCTGATGCAATCTATCTTCCATACATTCCTTTTCCCCTCCTCATAACAACCCGCTTTTCTCTGCCCACCCCATCCTGTGATTCTTTGCAGCGTGGTGTTAAGTTAAATTGTAAAACAAATTCATTTTAAAGACTCATTTCAATTTTACTGATGTGCATGTGAATAGGTGCCCATGTGTATGTATGTGTGCCAGTACTTGTAGAGGTCAGAAGTGGCTTTGGATCCCCTGGAACTGCAGTTACCGGTGGTTATGAGCTGCTGGGTTGTGGGAACTGAACTCAGCTGATATAGGCTGTGAGAACTGATTTGGGTGTTCTGCAAGAGTAATAATTAGTCTTTACTGTGGAGTCATCTCCCTAGCATCTATAGTAAATTCTTATTTGGGGACATACCAGCCTATTAGCTATTTTTAATATGTCTTTAAAAAATCCTTCAAAATCCTTCTCATGCTTAGTACAATCAAAGAAGTTGGTAGTCATTATGGGGAATCCTTTGTGCAAGGAACATTTGAAAATATATGAGAGATAAAGAAGACTATTGAACCACAGGTTTTTAAACCACAATTTTGCTTATATCCATTGCAAATTCAGAATAGATGTGTTTAATATTTTCTGTTTCCTATTTGTTGAGTTAAGTAATTATGAACAGTGAATAAAATTGTTTCTTCTGTTGTTCAGGAGTGATGAACGTTGAGCAACTCCTTTACTTCCCCAAATTGAAGTTGCAGCTATTTTATTAGGAACAAAACCAGAAACTTTGAGTTTACACAGCTATTTGCACCATTCTGCTGTACATTTTCTGTCCTTCATACCCACCCTCACACATCTCTGTCCCCTGTTTTCTGTGTTTCAATCCTGTTCATGCTCTCAGAATATTCATTATGACTTTCCTGCAATTGTGTAACTCTGTCCTTGGCTTTGGGCTGTGCAACCTCTTCTGATTCACTAATAGGGGTGTGAAGCATTGTTTGTGTGTACATATATGTGTAGTTCATATGTGAGAAACTGAGTGCAGTAATGCAAGTGGGGTGTTAATGTCAATGATCCAGATACCACATGCCTACAATAATGAATCAGAATAAGCCTATTCCTAGAGAAGAGTATGAATGTGTTATCCAAAAAATTGGGGAAATCGGATATGAGGAACTGGATAACAGGTGGAAAGAATGATTTTTATTGATTTCTTCATTGTTTTCATCAGCTTAAGAAATGGACTTGCAGATTATCAATGAAGTTGAATAACTGATTATAAAAAATAGCATATGTTCATGTTAGCCTTCTCCAGAGAAATGGAACCAACATAACATATATGCTGCTGTGAGATGTTGTTTTCTAGATCAGCTTACAGGGTCAGAGGCTAAGTAGCCTCATAATGGAAATATTTAGGCTAGAAAGCCAGGGGAATCTGTTAGCTATGTAGTTTAAAAACCTAAAAGTCTCAGAAGAATATGGACTAGTTATTCAGTCCCAGTACAAAGATGAAGACTTCTCAGTACCCTGAATAAGTTCTGGCGCAAGTCCATGACATCCTTGAGCCTTGGAAGCACCAGAACATTGATCTTAGTAAGAGGCAAGCATGTAGACATGGGTGTTCCCCTCATCTGTATCTTCTGCTTCTTTAGCTCCCCAGTAACCTGGAGGATACTGGTCACATATGAGATTGTTTGCATCTCTCCATCACTGACCTACACATAGGCCAGTAGACATACCCTCTCGGACATACCTAGAGTTCCCAGTCTATCTTCCAGCTGTCTCTCAACTCAGAAATAGATAGCTGAGCTTAAGGAAACAGGGCATACTTCTCTTGAGCAACAAGATTTGCAATGTGTTCGCTTGTCACTTTACTTTGAAAACTTGAGAATTCTAAGCATTGAATGCGTTTCTATGATTTGAAGACCAGGTAGTTTGTTCAGATTTAAATCAAGTATATTTTATTGAAAATGGACTTTTTTCATGCTATATATTCTGATCAAGGCTTCCCCTCCCTCATTTCCTTCCAGGTCATCCCCTTCTACCCATCCATCCAACTTCACACCTTATTTTTTCTCTCTTTAGAAAATAAACAGGCAACTAAACAAACAAACCAGAATAGAGCAAAACACACAAACAAAGAGGGGGGATAAAAGAGGATGGGAACCATATACACACATAGACACACACACACACACACACACACACACACACACAAACACACACACACACACAGAGAGAGAGAGAGAGAGAGAGAGAGAGAGAGAGAGAGAGAGACAGAGACAGAGACAGAGACAGAGAGACAGAGACAGAGAGACAGAGACAGAGAGAGAACCAATTAAAATCCCAAATTGGAAACAGTCATATATAAGCAAAAGTCCAGTAAGGTAAAAATGTGCAGACAAAGCATTATTGGACAAAAAGTCTTCCAAAACACCATTGAGCTCCTTTTGTGTTGGCCATTTACTAGTAGGCATGAAGCCTGCCCTTAAGTGGGGTTTGTATACCCAGTGAGACTCCATTAAAAAATAAAATAAATTAAAAACTTTTTTTTCATGGGTGATTGTCAATTGGAGATACATCTCAGTTAGGGATGGGGCTTGTATCCACCTCCCCCTCTCAGCACTAGGCCCCCCTCTGGTTTGGACTTGTACATGTTCCCTTCATGGTGCCATAGTCTTTGTGAGTTCTCAAGTACGTTGGTGTGCAGAATGCAATGCTTCCTCTGTGTCTTCCATATCCATCAGCTCTCACAATGTTTCTGCCTTTTCTGCAAAGTATCCTGAGTCTTAACAGGAGGGATTTGGCAGAGACATCCCACTTAAGACTGACTATTCCAACGTTTTTCTCCCTCTGAAGAGTGTCCAATTGTGGGTCTCTGTAGAAGGTAGAGGCTTCTCTGATAATAGCTGAGCAAGACATTGATGAATTCTTACAGCAGAATGTAGTTAGGTGTCATTTTATTTCAACATTCCTTTAGAAGCATAACAGTATTTGGTTTTCCCCCCTAGATCCCTAGACTATCTAGTGTAAGGATTTTGGCCACCCAGCAGCTTAAATCAAAATATTAAATACAACAGTGAAAAGTTTCTCTTCTGTGGTCCTCATATCCTTTATCTTGTGCCTTTCTCTATTAATTCTAAAGCCTATGTAACTTCCATATTTTCTGAAATTGAAAAATAAGCCAGGTTAAGGAAGTCTTAATGACCTAAATTTATTTAAAACAGACTGTAATGCTGAATCCAGGTCTCCTATTAACTATGAAACATAAGAGCTTTTATACACACTCATATCTGTGCTACATATACCCATGTGTACTTAAGTTTCCTTCTCTGTAGGGAAATTATATATCCATAATATTAAGTTTCAATATAAAACGAAGACTATATAGTTAAAATGACTTTTACACACTTGACAGAGTTTGGAATTTGTTTTCTTTTTTTATTAAGAATTTCTATTCATTTTACATACCAATCACAGATCACCCTCTTCCTCCTCCTGCCTCTCCAGCCTCCTCCCCCAACGTAACCTCCATTCCCTCCTACAAAAAAGTAAGACCTCAACAGAGCCTGGTACATTCAGTAGAGGCAGGTCCAAGCCCCTCCCCTGGCCTCAAGGCTGTGGGAGGTGTCCCACCATAGGTAGTGGGTTCCAAAAAGCCAGCTCATGCACCAGAGATGGATCCTGATCCTACTTCCAGGGGGGCCTTTAAGCAGATCAAGCTACACAATTGTCTTGCTTATGCAGAGGGCCTAGTCCAGTCCCATGGAAGCTCCACAGGTGTTGGTCTAAATTTCACTAGTTCTCACTAGTTTCCCCATTTTGATCTTGATGCCCCTTGCAAATTTTAAATGGTTTCATTTCAAACAAATTAGAAGGCAAATAACAAGGACCTATGCTCCTCATGTTAGGCGGATGGCCCAAAATCATTAAAAAAAAAAAAAAATCTTTAAAACTTTTAAATTTACTGTTTGGTCATGAGTTGTCTTTCTTCTACTTTATATTCTGACAATAACATGACAGAAAACATGACTAAGTTTTCGGTTTCACAATGGGACTTCTGTGCTATTTACCATCAAAGTAAAAGTCACTTTGTGAGTCAGTTTTTAATCTTTTCCTGTCTTTCCATCTCAAAACAATGTTTTGCCTTGAAACTGATTTTTGTAAATACCTCTTCCCCTCTAATGACAGGTAAGTCTTTTTAAATGAGTCCTCGCTAATTAGTTCAGTGTGACATTCTAAAGGAGTATTTTATTTTTGGAGCCCTGTTTTATTGATTTTCTGCTCCAGTGGTGTGGCTAATGTGCGTCACAGTTAGTGCTCTGTACTGTGTTTGCTAAAAAGACCCCAACCTGGTGATTATAACCTACTGCTCATCTGGGGTCTTTGCTTTGATACCAACTAAGTCATCGGGCTCAATTTTAAAGCCACTTGGTTTGACAAGGGTCCCCAGTAATGTGGAGCACTCCTTCATTTCAAGATCATTTTGGATGCAAATTTCCAAACTTAACCCAGAAATAGAATGAGAATCTATAGCTTTGGCTATTGTGTTTGTTTCTTTATTTTGGTTTGGTTTGGTCCAATTTGGTTCACTTATACCTGAAAATCAAAATGGGAACTATACACAAGTCCTGAGGAACCCAGACGAGTGATTTAAATAAAAGCCTATGAATCCAGTGCACTGAGTGAGCATCACAGGCCTTGCAAGAGACACATGAAAGCCCAGTTTGCAAGTCACCATGGAGACTAGTGCACAACTTGGCCTCTGCAGACTCCTTTCTCTCCTTGTTGATTTCATTTCTCACCTCTCATCATAATGGTCAAGTTCTTGGTCAGAAAAACCCTTTTCCTAGATTGCTTCTTGCCCTGCTACACAGGAAAAGAAAATAACATTGACGTGCCTCAAAGACAAATGCCTCACTGTATTTATGCACTTGGATACCTGGATTTTTAAAGACGGCAGGCCTGTTATGAAAAAATTTATCACTTTTTTCCATTTTTCTTTATTAAGAAATTTTCCACTCACTCTACATACCACCCACAGATCCCACCTCCTCCCTCCTCCCATCTCCCAGCCCTCCCTCCCAAGCCACCCCATATCCCCACATCCCCCAAATCAAGGTCTCCTATGGGGAGTCAGCAGAGACCAGCACACTGAGCCTAGGCAGGTCCAAGCCCCTTCCCACTGCACCAAGGCTGTGCAAGGCATCATACCATAGTCACCAGGCTCCCAAAAGCCTGCCCATGCACCAGGGACAGATCCCGATCCCCCTACCTGGGTGCTCCCCAAACAGTTCGAACCAAGCAACCATCTTCCGTATCTAGAGGGCCTAGTCCAGTCCTGTGGGGGCTTCACAGCCACTAGTCTACAGTTCATGAGCCTCCAATAGTGTGGCCAGTCATCTCTGCACATCTTCCCCTCATGATCTCGACATTACCCAACTGCAGAATCCCTCCTTTCTCTCATCGATTGGATTCCCGAAGGTCAGCTTGGCGCCTGGCTGTGGATCTGCTTCCATCAGTCACTGGACAAAGGCTCTATGATGACAGCTAGGGTATTTGCTAGACTGGTCACCAGCGTAGACCAGTCCAAGCACCCTCTGGACTACTGCCAGCAGTCCAAGGTGGTGTCATCCTTGTGGGTTCCTGAGAGCCTCCCCAGCACCCTGCCTCTTCCTTTCCCATGATGTCCTCATCTATCATGGTATCTCCCTCCCTGCCCTCCTACTCTGAAGATCGATAAATAATAAGGAAGTAGAAAAGAAATATCATTTATTCAAAATAAATTAAAACTGACTAAATATATTGAATCTGATAAAATGTGAAGCTCTTGATTTGTCTTAATGGAAAGAAATTTTTCACAAAGATTTGGCTTTCTAGAAAGATACCATATAAAATATATTTGGTATTTCAGCAGGTTAATGTAGAAATACCACTAGTAGTAATGGAATTAATTGTGATAGTGTATGGTCTCCATTATGTCAATAATCCATTCAAATTCAAGATAATTCTACTAACAACTAGTAAGCTTGCAAAGTTAAATACATTTTTTATTAATAAATGCATTTCTATATTCAGT
Source organism: Peromyscus eremicus (assembly GCF_949786415.1). Lineage (NCBI taxonomy): Eukaryota > Metazoa > Chordata > Mammalia > Rodentia > Cricetidae > Peromyscus > Peromyscus eremicus. Next base: position 18,535,300 of record NC_081435.1, read on the forward strand.
GTTGGAAAATGCTGGAAACTAGTCAATGATGTTCATGGAGAAAATTTTTACAATTCAAAAACTTTATACCCAACTGAATAATCTCATGTGAGTGTACATTTTAAAATTATATATTAAGTTCATAAAATGCAATTGCCATTTATTAATAGTTTTGAATATTTTTACTTTGTACACTGAAGAACAGTTCTCACCTATTGTCCTAGTAACATTTTTCATAAAACTCCTAACAGAAGGAAAAGCCAAGTTTTATCCTGAAGTTAGGTCCAAGTAAGTTTACAAAAGAATTATTTATGCTTTAAACACTTATTATCTGCCTGAAAAATATTTGGTCATACATAACTTTCACTGTTTGGCCAGCATTGCCGGTTGGTGGGTTTTCTGCACCTGTGGAACACCACACCTCTCAGACTGGGGTCAGTTAGAATTTAACACTGTGCTCTCTTCCTATAGCATGTTAATCAGCATTCAGTAGTTATTTTTGTTAGTGATGTTTTGTTTGCTCAGTTTCTCTACTCATCAAGGTTTCACATAGTTCAGGGTGGTCTTGAACTCACCATGAAATCAAAGATGACCTTGAACTTCTGATTATCCTGCTTCTACCTCCCAAGTGATTGAATTACAGATGTGAATCATCACACACAGTTTATGGGGTGCTGGGGGTTGAACCCTAGGCTTATGCACTCAAAAGGAATTACATCCCATCCCTCTGTGATATTTATGATTTCCTTTGTGGAGATTAATTTTAATATTATTTGTAATCTTCATTTTCTTACAGTTTAAAGTACTTTTGAAACAAACAAATAACAAACAAAAAACCCATAATAACAAGCAAGAAAGAGGGTTCCAGACACATAGTATGCAGTGTGAAATGCTATCATGAGACTCAAAGAACAAACTTTTCAGAGGTATGTGTTTTGCCCTATGTTAGTAGTCCTCAGGTGTCCACTGTCTGGTGTTGAAGTAGTAGTGGTAAACTCGTGGGGGAAATGAGTAAATACGCAAGGGAATCATTTAAATTATATTCTAAATTGTGGGGGTTTAATGGCTTGATTTTTTTTTCAAATATCTATTCTAAATATCGCTCGATACAGCAATCGAAGCTTCTCCCTTTCCCTGTTCAGATTCTCATTGTGGTGTCAGTTCATAGTTTATGTTGCTGCTCAAATAATAGTGACATTTCACAACGGCAATTGTTTTCAACAGACTATTTTTTACACAGGAGTTGTTTGATTTTTAAGATATAGACAATTGCTGTGCAGGTTTGTTCCTGTGTCCTAACTTCCTTGGTGCTGTTTTCATTTATGTCACATTGGAAGGTCAGGAATGGTTACCATGGAATTGCATTCAGTTTGGCTGCCACTTTTTCTCCTATGGAATTCCTGTTTCATTTCTGTGTGTGGGCTGTTTTACCTCCACTCAGTGCTGGATAACATGAAGAGAGGCTATAGGAACTGTCCTTAACTCTTTTGGAATCATGAGCAAACATCAGCTCCTGATTATTCTGAATCCTGATCTCAGCTTCTGCTCTCTAATCTTCCTCACATAGAACAGTGAGTTATCTGTTGGAAGGTCAATGTTCAAAATAAAACTTCAAAACAAAAACAAAAGATGACAAAAGTTAGCAAACCAGAAGGAAGTCACTTTTCTTTTAAATGTGTGTTATATCAGCACCTAGGTCACCAAGGCTCTCTTCACTGAGATAGGTAGTCACTGATTCCCATTTCCTCTTTTCTGGTACTTTCCTCCCTCCTCCTTGGACCATTCTCTATTTCTATATCTCTCTTGGGTCACCTTACCAGAATGCACTGGGCTACATGTCCTTGAGGTTATTGTATATCACATTGTTGTTGCCTTGTTTTATTGTACATCATACTTTCTTACTTGAGAAATGAATTAGGAGGTTTTTATCTTTATGATCTTCATATTTCACTTAATCAATTATTTGACTTTCCAGAGTTTTGTGTTTTGTTTTGTTTTGTTTGCTTGTTTATCTGCTTATTTAAAGGTGGGGTTTCTCTGTGTAGCCCTGGCTGACCTATAATTTGCTCTATAGACCAGGCTGTCCTTAAACTCAGAGATCCACCTGCCGCCCCCCCCCCCCCCCCCGCCGCCACCAGCACTGGCAGACCCTGGCGCTCCCATACCTACTTTCTTCCCAGAGCTTCCTATTGTCTCTTATGAAGTCATTCGTGGCTGAAGTAAAACTTTTTACACAATAATATTCACCTAGAAATAAGAAACATGGAAATCAAAGTCTCTATTTTAATGTAATTTGCAACTATATCTACTAAACTGTTTCTTGTGAAATGAAAATATCATTAACTACAGCATCACATTTAATGTTTGAAAGAGATAATAACATAGAAAATTGGTAGAAAAATGTATTATCAGTGTGTACTATATTTTTGACATTATGTCTTGTTTTTCCTCCTTGCTTTTTTCCCTTCCTCCCTTCCTTCTGTTCTCCCTCTTTTGCTCCCTCTCATATTCCTTCCTTTCTTTCTTTCATTCACAGAGGTGCAATAGATAGCACATGCTGGTTTCAAACTCACGACCTTCCTCCCTCAGCCCTCTGCGTTCTGTGATAGCCAATATGCACCATCATTCCAGGTACAGTATGATTTTATTCTAATGAATTATCACTATCACAAACATGGATACATGTGGGACAGCAGTATGTTTTAGCTGTTAAATGTGCCTGTGGTCATTTCTGACAAACTGAGCTGGATGTCCATAGCCTACATGGTAGGAAGAAATTAACTGCTTCTGCAAATTGTCTTTTGATCTTCACGTGTACACCAAACCTTACACATACAGACACACAAAATAAATAAATGTGAAAAAATATACAAATATTGAGAATATTATTTCTGTATTTGTAGGTGTGTGTTCATGTCTATCTAAGCTTGTGTGCATGTATATGTATGTACATGTGTACACACATGTGTATACTTCTCCACTCTGTCTGTCAAATACAAGAACACTCACTTGGGGTTCTTTGCCAGTAACCTCTTTACTGATCTATCTGGACAAATTTTCTTAGGAAACTTCCTTTCTGCTCTCCCCTACTAACTCAGAATTCTCACTGCACTTAGGAAACTACTTTTTTAATTACCTGTTGATAAAATCTTTTTTACTTTCTTCCTCTCTTTTCCATTTATTTTTATGATTCTAGTATAATTATACCATTTATTTTCCTAAATATAACCTGAGTCCCTAAATAAGAGCCAAAGAAGAACAACAGCAAATATGTCAAGGTGGATGGGCCAAAGACCACAAGTCTCCACCCTACACAAAGGACTACTGACAGCTGATGTGTGTTGCAAGATGGAGAAAATATCTTGTCCAGGGAAGAGCACACCCACTGCTTTTTCCAAAACCAAATGGTCGTTACTGAAATGTTTTCACAACACATGGAGGTCTTCCTATAAATAGAAACTAAAATCATGTCACATTCAATTTTAAATTAAAAAAGATAAACTAATAAATGCAAAATGTCAATAAATACATACTATATGTGTTTTAACATGCCTCTAGGCACTCTCCTCCGGGTAAGGAAATAAAAATCACACAGAATTGTAGAGTTCCCAAGAGTAAGAAGTCCCTATTCAGAACTGGAGCCCTTCCCTGTCAGTGGCACCAAGCTTACCATCTTCAAAAATGTTGTCTCCTTTCATTTCAAGGTCTTACTAAACTAAACAAAAGTTGGATATCTGATAGAGACAGCTCAACTTAATGCATGAAATATAGAATTGCTTATAATAAGTAAGTAAATAAATAAATCCAAGGAAAGAGTCTCCTTGTAACTCATTTCCCCCCATAGCACTATGGAATGCCCACCGCTGCTGTGTGTGAATACACAAAACCCTGCCGGAGGCTACAGAGAATTTTTATCGTGATTCTTTTTATTGTGTTTTACAAATTGTTCATGGCCCTGTGGGCCTAGTTTTTGTTAGAAGAGGGGGCACTTTGGAGTCCTCTCCAAATCTTCATTGTGGGGCACAGAAGGCGACCTAGAGAGATTTCTTTCCTATGTGACTGAGGGAGGGTATGCCGTCCCCAGGCTCTGGCAATCCATGCTTATGAGGATGCTTGTGGCATTGAAGGTTCAAACACAAAGATGTGGGTAGAAAAATATCCCAAAGTTTCAAAGGCAAAAGCTGCTGTCTGAAGTTTGCTAACGTTTTTATGGGAAGTGGTGAGGGAGCAAAGCTGAACTCCCTGCAAATTACACAAAAGGGACTTGAGAAGCTGCTGTGTGGCAACCCTCAGATGTCCTCATATATGTTGATTTATGCAGTGATTTGCTTTGACCCCAGGGAAAGCTGCTTTGTGTTTGGACATCTATGCCTTCCCACCCATCTGTGAGACCCTCCAAATGACAGTGCAGAGGAAGATGAGTGGAGAAAAGAAGACAGCCATGAAAATAATAAATTACCCATTCACAAGGTAAGATGTACTTTTCTTTATCTCTGTCTGAACATTCTATACACAGTGTGTCTTATTTTCTATCATAAACTTTATTTTAAGCTGATTTTTTGTGTGAGTTTACCATATATAGTTACATTTTAAAACAAAGAAAAAGAAAAAAATACAAGCTAGAAAGGAAAGTAGGCATGTTTTGAGCATGAATCGAGAAGGACATTCTGTCTGAATGCGTGCCCCTCCCCACCCCATTGTTTCTGGCTTTAATTCACCTGCTTTCTGGAATTATTTTCTAACCATAACAGCCCACAATTTGGCTATGTTGAAAGTCTCTGTAAAGCCTATTATCTGAAACACAGTTTGATAATTAGTCAAATTTGACTACTACACTATATATTTGTTTCTGTTTATTTGAAACTTTTGGCTGTGATTTATAGTGACAATTATACTTTAATGCTTTGGTGAAAAGAATTCAATAGTGTGTAATAAATAGCTTAATTTTGTTTTTTGATCTTTGACTAATGACAGCTTTTAAGCCTCGGTGTCTTTCTTCTATCCTACATCTGGGTAAACGGATAAGCATGATTGGGTGTTCTCTCTGTCCTCACAGGTGAGATTTAAGCCCCGCAGACTGCTGCCTTCACGGGGAGGTGCTCACAGCTGCTTGACTGCTAACAACCGGGGAAAAACAATACTACCCTTTTTTTGTGTTGCCCACTCAGCAGTTCTTCCACTAACTTGGCATGCTACTCTTCCCTCCCATAAAAGTCTTCCTATATAAAATAAACCTCCTCAGAAGTTCTGAGTGAGCCTCAGTCTTCACAATCGAACCTGATCAGGCCGAGTGATTGTAGGACATCTTGCCAAATGTCTACTGTGACAAAGACAGCTGGCCACCTCCTCTCCCCACTGAAGAAGTTCTCACTTTCAATTTTCTCTAGCAAGATGGGATGCAAACCTGAGTTCAGGATGGATCAACTATTATCTTTACCAGTTCTTCAGCTTCCCTATTGCTACAATGGGGACATAATAGACCTTGGTTTTCTGTTTAAAAAAAAAAAATCTACTCTGATGGATGAGAGAAATCTAAGGTAGCAGAAGCAAAAAAGATAATAGGAGTGGAGAGAAAGTAAGATTGGGAGGAGATGGCAGAGGAGAAGACAGAAGTGGAAAGTAGAGAGAAATGGAGAGAGAAGAAGGAGAGAAGGAGAGAGGAATAGAAGAGAAGGGACAGCGAGAGGGATTCTGCTTCAAAACCGTATATACACACGTGTCCATGAACTTCCCTGCTGCATTTCTTCAGAATGCTGCAATCCAAGTAAGAGCAAAGACGAGGAGGGGAAGACAGAAAGAAGGTAGGAGGGGGTCTTTGTTTCACCTCAGATTTATCCCAACACCTTCTCTTAGTTGTCTCTATGAATAGTGCTCCCAGGAACTAGTACCCACCCAGGAACTAGTACCCACTCAGGAACTAGTACCCACTCAGGAACTAGTACCCCCTCAGGAACTAGTACCCACTAAACAAAGCTTAAATACCAAACCACTGCAGCAAACTGCACAGGCATTGTGATCCTGGACTTTGAAGAAGTCTTTGCAAGTGGAATTCAAAGGGAACAACGGATACCCAATTCATTTTACGAGGTCACCGTTTCTTTGATACCCAAACCACATAAAGACCCAACAAAGAATGAGGATTACAGACCAATTTCTCTTGTGAACAGAGATGAAAAAATATCAAGAAAGTATTTGCAAACCATGTTCGAGAGCATAGTAAAATTGTATCCACCATGATCAAGCCACTTGTTTGTTTTTTAAGGAGAGACAGAAGGAGGATGGATTCAGATGAGAGGAGAGGTGGAAAGAAAATCGGAGGAGTGGACGGAAGGGAAAATATAATTAGGATACGTTATGTGAGGGGAAAAAGCTTTTTTCAATAAAAGGGGGGAACAAAATAAACAATGGAAACAGGAACCCTGTTTACTTTTAGGGTCAGAGTTCATTTGATTGATGTATTTGTTGGCATGTTACGACTGATATTTCCTCAGAATTAACTAACACAAATTTTGAGTAAACATCCTTAAATGTGTATCAAGTCCTTAGGAGCACAAATTAAAAAGGCAGATGCCTCCCCCTCCTGGCTTTCTGCTGTCTTGTCCTTCTTTTCATGGAGCTCATCTGGCTACTGGCCACGACCCATGACAGAAAACTATTCTCTGCTCAATGTCTGCACTGGACTAGTTCAGGCTTTGGAGCAGTTGGTTAATGATAATGATTATGGTTTAGATTCTAGTGGGTAGTAAATATAAAATATTAGATCGTTATAGGACTTCATGGATATTAGTGATTGTTTACTAACCCTGTAGGGAAGATAAGGGGATGGAAGCATGTTAAAAAGTACAAGCAAAAAGGAAAATAAAAAGATATGGGATAAAGATAGCACAAAGAGTTCTTTAATTTATAGTGTGAAATAATGAATCATTGGATAAAATCACTCAAAAAACTGGTTAAAGGAAATCTTCATTCTATGAGAGTAAATTATGTGTTCATGTAGGTATGATAATATAGACATGCTTCAGGATAGTGTGAAGCATTAATAACCAAGGCTTTTCTTGGGTCCCCTTCTCACAATAATAAAGGCATGTGCACAGAGATTTCTGAGTAGACTAGCCATAACCAGTAGATCATGTTTTATTTTTTTATAACGAAAAAAAACCATATTTTTAAAAATGTTACTACATTATATTTATTTACTGTGGGGTAGGGAGTTGGGGAGATGTACATATGCCCCAATATAAGCGTGGAAATTAGAGAACCATGTGCAAAAGCATGTTATCTCTTTCCATCATGTGGGTACAAGGACTCGAACTCAGATAATCTGGCTTGAAAAGAGGTGCCTTTCCCATCTGAGCCATCTCACAGACACCAAAGGAAAACCCATTTTGTGACCACAGTCATAGTAAGGTTATATTTGAGACAACAGCCAATCAAGTGAGAGATCTAGCATGGCTCATATATGATGAGAGTAATAACTGAATAAACAAGTTTCTTGACTTCAGTTTCCATAGTCTGAGTTGTACCAGCAGAGAAGCAGGGTCTGGGCTTCTTCTAGATTGCCAGTTCTTTGACAATTTCTCTAGCTGCTTGGTTTCTCATGTATTACGCTTTTGCATACTTACACCAAACCACTCTCCAGGTGACCATCACTGTTCATTTGGCTTCAGCTCCTCCATGTTGGATTCATCAAACTTACTTGACCATTAACCTTTGTTAATCCTTGAATTTCCTGAAAAGTAATAGGAGCACCATATATAAATACCCAAAGTCACAAGTTGTGCATCTTGACTGCCACTAATCCTTTCAGGGAGTCTCATTTCACATTTCTAGACAGGGCTCCCTGCCTAGGAGAATTGTCTAATTCCAACAGAAACTCATTGTTCCCATCCTTTAGATTAAGGTGGCCATGTTTCTTTGTTTGAACATCTGCTCCCCTGAGAGCCAGCCATCACTTTTGTGCTGGTTGGAATGGTGCTGGCCACTTTTGACTCCGCACATGTCTGCTTGGTCTGTCCACTATGCCTCTAATCTTACTGGTCTACTAGGATTTCTTATCTTAAACCATCTGATTTTTTTTTTCTAATTCATTTAACAATTTTTTGTTTATTGTGTTCTTTGTTCAATTTTTAGAATCTGCCGTTGGTCATTTGCCAGATACAGAACTGTGTCCACTTCAGTATGTATTCATAAAATAATTTATACATAGTAGGTAGATAGATGAAGAAAAATCAGAATGAAGCCAGAGGGAAATGATGACAGGAGGTAGCATATTTCCATGCATAGTTGTTCAAACCCAAATGAAAATTCTAACTGGAGTGTTTGGGGCTATTTTTGTTGTTGTTTTCTGTTATTGTTTTTGTTTTAAACTAAAGGGACAGAACTGACCCTATGGAACAACCTCTCCATCCTTCTTCCCACTGAGTGGACAGGGGCCCAATGAAAAGTCTGAATCCAAATATGTGACAAGTTCTTTGACAATGATATTGGTTCACCATATCTGAGGGAGTACTGCCTTCTTTGCCACCTGACAGTATAATCAACTGTAATTTCAAATCAATATCTTGCCTCAACATGGATTGCTTTGTTAATTCAGTAATTATTTCATTAAAAATATCTGTTTGTGTGTATTTGAGTGTGTATGTCAAGTGTATAGCGTTACGTATATGATGTGAATGCATACCATATAAGTATGCTTGTGTCATGTGTGTCCATGACATGTGTGTGTATGATGCATGTATTTGTGAGCATCTTTCTTGTGTGTGTATGTGCCGGCACACTCATGCCATAGTGTATGTTTAGAATTCTGCAGATAACCTGGATCTTAGTCCTCCCCTTCCACCTTTGGTTGAAACAAGATTGTTTATTGGTGATTAAACAACAAAATTAACAAACCAAGCTAGCTAGTATATGAGCTCCCAAGGGCTATCCTGCCTCCCCCTCCCACCTAGCCACAGTAACATTACGGTTATGAATTTCTGTACTATCACATAAGGGTTTACATGGGTTCTGGGTACCTGAACTCAGATCCACATGTTTTCTCAGTCAGCTTTATTACCCACTGAGCTATCTGCCTAGACAAAAGAATAATTTCTTATCTGGAATAAATATTAAGTAATCAATTTTTCATAAAAATATAATTTAAAATATTTTAAGCACCTAATATGCAATGCAGCTTCTAATTGTGGGCTGTAAAAGAGGAGGGTTAAATTTTTCTTCAACAAATGAGCAAAATTAAGTTAGCAGATTGGAGTCTTACACAGGGAGTAATCAGAGCATGCACAATGTGATGCTGTACATGCTAGAGTCAACACACATGTATCACTATAAGCTGGAGCTGCCTGTGCAACACTTGCACCCCTAACTATACGGCTTTGTCTGTATAAAGTACCATGCTACTGTGCAATATTAATATTTTTCTGTCTTTGTTTCAGAAACATAATTATTAATGATGATTAATGCCAGAAACTTCATATATGAATTCTTAATGAAAAGCCTTCTACAAACATAAAGCTTAGCTATTGCCAGTATCACTCTTTGCACACTGGGAATTCACCATAGGAGTCATATTTTTCAGGAACCTATGTTTTGGATTTTGACTTCCATCCTTCTCATTCCAAGGATCAGGAAGTAAGTGGCAAGACCTTTTTCCGTGTTTTTAAAATAAAGTCATCCACAATGAAAATGGCTTACTGGTAACAGATGGACTTCCTGCAGAGATTAACCCAATTATCTTTGTTTGAAGAGCCAGAAAAAGCCATAAGATCATTATCTTACAAGGCAAGAATTTTATCAGGATGCCAATCTCATTATATGAGTGAATGGAGGTGTTTAGTGATAGCTCTCCTGCATAAATATTCTTAATAGATTTAGTCTTTCAAACTCTTCACTGCTCATTATTTTCAAATGAAAGAGTTTGACAGATGAATGGTGCTGTGTGGCAGAGGCCACAGACACTGCTCCATGCCGTTCCTCCGCATTGACAGCAGGAAGAGGATCACGTTTACACACTCCTGGATAAGCGAACCTGCTGTTGTTCACGTTGCACTCAGAAATGAAGCAAATACAGTTCAGATATTTTGTAAAAATAAGATTCAGCCAAAGATACAATATGTTAATAAGCCAAACACAGAACTATTTCAGCCTCAAATGACATGTGATTTTTTTTTTTTAATAAATGAATTCTTAGAAACATGAAGTCTTGCTCCCATTTTTTTGAGGGGGATGGGTACAGAAATACAGCCAAATGAGATACTCAGAAAAATTGTTAAGACTCTAATTTTCTTTGCTATTATTTTCATTTATTCATCATGATACATTTGTTTATTAAAATGTCTGTATGTGCAAAGAAAATGGCTTGTTTCTAATGAAAATAAAAAGTAATTTGTCTACACTAGTACAATGATATAGCCAAGCATTAAACAGAAACAATCCTGTACCTAACACTGATCCAACAATAGGGTAGATCAAGTTACACTGGACTTTTTGAATCAGAGAGTAATTTCTGGCCACATCAGGCCACCCTTGTATGACTACTGTAATAACGCAGCTGACAGAATTATAATCTCAACGTTTCTAAGCACAGTGCTGTGCATATGTTTTGCATAGACTTCCAAATAGTACTGAATAAAATCATCACTAGGCCGGGCGGTGGTGGCGCACGCCTTTAATCCCAGCACTCAGGAGGCAGAGCCAGGCAGATCTCTGTGAGTTCGAGGCCAGCCTGGGCTACCAAGTGAGTTCCAGGAGAGGCACAAAGCTACACAGAGAAACCCTGTCTCGAAAAACCAAAAAAAAAAAAAAAAAAAAAATCATCACTAAGTGTTTCACAAACTGTAAGCTTTTACTATGGATTACTGGTGCTGTTTGGACCTACACATAGCTCACCTACCCCTAACTCTAAGCTAACTGATTTGTTGAGCAAAGTAGTGCAGGGACTGAAGCCCCTGACAATCTTTTGCATGAGGAAAAAATATTCTGATTTTATTATAAAATCACAAGTTTGTAACAATAATGTATATCTTGTAAAGGATTAAGATGAAATTATATTATATGGACTCTTGCCACAGACAACTAAAGTATGATACACACAGTAGGGTGGTCGTCATTTAATGGGAGAAGAAGCTGACTCAGGAAAAAGTGCCCAAGGAGCAGAAGTCACAAGGATACTGCCCTGTTGTTAACTTGAGGTGAAACTGATGTACTTATTTAAAGCAGCTCAGCTCTGATATTATCACTTCTGTGATATTTGTTTCAGACTTGTGGAGTCGGGAGACTCAGAAATTAGCGTTTCCATCTATGAAGAACAGACAAGCACATGCCTGTCTGTGTAAAAGCTCAGAAGACAAAGTTTGGAGCTGGGTGGTAATTCTCATCTTTATTTAGAGTGGGTCCAAAGGACAGCACACTCAATTCTTCATTAGAAGAGTTTTATCTAACTGACCTTTTTAAACCAAAGGCCATCTATTTACTATGTATTTGCTTGATGTTTCAGACAAGAACCGCACATCAAAAGACAGTATTTAGATTAATTGATTTCTTGTCGCACGCTGGCTCTACCACAGCTCTGAAAACGAATCTGGGGTTTCTGGTTTGCCAGTATGGTTTCTTTACTCATAGTTGGGTATATTTTTTATTTTTTTTTCTAATGGCTTAATGTTGACTATTGTGTAAGAAACAAACTAACAACTCTTGTGCAACAGATTTTATGCGATTAAAAATAAATCTCATATAGGCACAAATTACATCCTACAACTCAGTGGATGCATACATTTTAAGGTTATAGATGCATGAAGCACATAAAGTTGGGTAATTATGGGGAAGATGAAAGAGAAAATAGGGATGGAAAGAACAAATAAAATATAACAAGGTCAGGTCTGCATCTTGAGCTATAAATAAGTCAACATGGCATAGTAAGTTTCCATGTCTACACTAGGTATTGAGAAATAGACAGAAGTTCAAAGGGAGGCAAAGCCTGAGTCAGGGTGGGTGAGGCTTGCTTCAGAGAGAATGTAGAATTTGAACTATGTCTGAAGAACTAAAATATGTGAACATGAAAGGAGGAACCAACTCTGATTCATGAAAGGGAAGGCTGGAGAAAATCTTGGGGGTGGGGCAGTGCAAGGAGATTCAGGGTCCATGAGTACACACTGCCCTTCCAAGGATGAAAACAGAACCCCAGGGCCACTGTACATAGGAAGATTGATGCTGGAAAGGGCTTTGTCATCAACGTCAAACCAAACAACCTTTAGAACACAGTTTCTGTGCACATCATCCATATCATGGGAAACTGAAAATGGGTCTGGTCCCCTTTCTGAATCCTTCCTCTTCTCTTGCTGTAAAAATTCAGAGAAAGAAAAGATGTCTATCATTAAGCTGATCCCAGGAACAAAAAAAGATAGGCAAGGTCGTGTCCCCTCCCACAGAGAGACATACACAGAAAGCTGTGGCCTGTGATCTACTCCCCATTAGGGCAGTGTGGTTTCTCTTAATAAGGCCCCAATTGCTCTTCAAGCATAGAGTCTGTCAATCAGAAGGCAGTGTGTTGCTAGAGTTTTCCTGCCTGGCCCACAGTCAGGACAAATCTCTCTCACCCGCCCGTCCCGCAGCCACTCAGACCCGACCAAGTAAACATAGAGACTTATATTGCTTACAAACTGTATGGCCGTGGCAGGCTTCTTGCTAACTGTTCTTACAGCTTAAATTAATCCATTTTCATTAATCTATACCTTGCCACATGGCTCGTGGCTTACCGGGATCTTCCCATGCGGCTTGTCATGGAGGTGGCTGGCAGTCTCTCTGACTCAGCCTTCCACTTCCCAGAATTCCTCTCCTTATCCCGCCTATACTTCCTGCCTAGCCAATGGCCAATCAGTGATTTATTTACTGACCAATCAGCAACACATTTGACGTACAGACCATCCCACAGCAGCAGTGAGCTATTGTTATCACTTATCCTAATCCGCAGAACCCAGTTGATAAAAAGGTTAGAAATGGCATTAAGGCAGTGTGGCAGCATGAGAGCAAAACAGTGCGATTCAGACTGAGCTATGTAATCCCTGTCCACTCTGCCATCCCTGGAACAAGAACAGCAACCCACAGAAGCAGCTCCCAGGGCCTCCAAGTTAGTGTTAAAGAAACGGACAGAATATTTCCACTGTACTCATAAGCACACTTATATACCTGTAGCAGCAATGAAACAGAATATTTGAAAGGTCTGTTCAGTTCCAATAAATACAGTGTTACAAGACCAAAGCATTCGGGAAAGGGGAAGAGGAAATAGACTTAAGTTTTAACATGGTAGATCATTTTTTCCCCATCTTCTTATGGTTCCTCAAAATAAGATACAGTAACCTCTGTTGGCTATCCTGTCATTGAGGACCCAGATTCAAACTGCAATGCATACATCAAACTATTTTAAAAGATTTTCAAGTTTTTTTTCCTAGGACACACATGTCTTTTCTCCAAGGCATTCTCTAAATATAACTATATTACTATATTTTATTTTATTAAATTCCCAGTAAAAAGCATAAGCAAATATTTCACTTTCACAGTAGATTTCTCACCATGAGTGGATTGTTCACTCATTTCTCAGGGATCTATACCTTATGCAGAGGATTATGCAAGATCTCCAAGTATGGCTGTAATGTAAAGTTCTGCACAAACATGTCTCCTTGAGCAGCATCTCAAGACCTGTCCCAGCATGAACAAAAGAGAATCAAGTTACATGAGTGGAGGGTTAGGAGAACATACATAACTATCTGGCTAATAAGACAATGGTATGATCTGCCTGTCCAAATAATGATCACTCACAGAATGGACATGCTTCTCCACAGACCCTCAGCAAACAGTTGCTGACAGAAGAAACGTATCAGAAAATCAAAGGCAAAAGGAAAGTCATCTTTTGGTGTGAGCACACAGCTGGCTCAGTGAAGATCCTGTCTGCAGAGTTGTGAATTGATGTTAGAATCACTAATACTCGGTCCCAACTGGAGCTGCAGGCAGAAGAGATTCAGTTTCCTTAGGAGACTGGTCGGCCGTGGTCTCATAGAGGAAAAGGAATGGATCGACGTGAAGATAACAAAGCAGTAAATGAAATGAGTAGGAAAAAACAAATTAACAAAAATCCCAGCACCAAACAAAAAAAAATCCAGAAAAGAGAGGCATCCAGCAAGAGGAACACTGGGAGTAGAGAGTAGGACAGGGATAGTAGGGGAATGGAGACACTTGACAACATGTCCAAGAGTAAGAGATCTCATGCTATTCTTTCCTGATGCTGGGGAACTCACACAGGTGCTGTGTGTTGTAGAAATAGTTTTGTGGAATAGTGGTCCCTGTGTTTCTAGTTGTGTGGTTTTGCTGGTAGTGGTGGTAGTAGCGCCTTTTGATATTTTGTATTTGTTTTGTAGTTGCCTTATTTTATATTCAATATTTATAATTCTTCATCACAGCAGGAACATGAAAATAGAAAGTTTGCAACCAATTTGAGAGAATTTAGAAAGACAGTTAATCTTGCTGCAAAATATGATTGAATACGTCCTGAAAGTTATATGTGAAGTTTTACTGCAATTTAAGTATAATATATGACAGTTCAAAGTGAAGGGTACTTACTAGATTGAGAGCTGCAGGGATTTTTTTTTCCTATATAATTCTACCTCACTGAATATTTAGTGAACCAAACATTGAGATAAAAGTGGTGGAGATAAGACCTCATCAGTAATGGCAGGGCACTTACTTGGAAGGCAATCTCAGGAATTTTAAGATGAAGGTTTTTCTGTCTGAACATACTTAACATGACTATGGATGAGGAGTTGGTGGGAGACTGCAAAGGCTAATGCAATAAATGACCACACCATTAGAATATTGGGATGTTCTAACATTCAGCTACCTATCTCACAGGTCATACCTCTTGTAGAAGGGAAGACACGTGATTCTGAGGCAAATGACAGGACTGAACCAGGTATTTAAGAGACAGTGTCTTGCTTTTGCCAATGACACCCTCTGCTTCCTTGATAGATTATATAGGTAGCTGGCCTCCATTCCTGACAAGGTGATATGAACAATAATACATACTTAGAAAACTTTTCTAAGTGTTTGAAGAACTAATTGGCTAATATTTGCCAAGAGCTTTGAAGATGGGAAAGGCTAAATAGTGCTACTACAGTGTCATGCTTGTCTAAGACTAATGAGCTCAAAGGGAGATCTTCCCACCAAGTGAAAGCTTTTTTTTTTTTTTTAAGTGACGTAGCATCCTTTCTTTTCTGCAAGGAGGACATGCAAATAACATATATAAATAAGTCCCTCAGTGCCTGGAGCAGGTAGGTGATCTGCTAACTGTTGCAATTTTTACCATTCTCTTTACCATCCTCCTCACCACTGCTCTCTCTCTGCCCATGCAGAGATTCAATTAGATTAACTGTTGAAACATACACCACAAATGATTTATTTGTACATATTATTCTCATCTCCTGCTTTGAGAAAAGGAAGATAAGGAGACTCTGATCAATGGAGCTGCCCCTACTGAGTGAATCCACAGGTTCTTCGTCCCTGGATTTTTCTGTCTCCACACTGTCTTTCCTGTGCAGATCAGCTGTCATGTGGGTTGTTGCCTTCAACTGCTCAATTTCATAGTATAACTTCTGTTCCCATGACTCTATTCACACATGTTTTATTTTAGAAGGCTATTGTAGATGTACAAATAAATTTCTCTGTTCTCTAATTCTAGGATATCTAAACTTAATCTATCAAGTATCTATCTATCTATCTATCCGTCTATCCCCTGTTTATCTATCCATCCATGAATCTACCCATCTATCATCCATCTACAACCTATCTCTCCATCCATCCATCCATCCATCCATCCATCCATCCATCCACCCTTCCATCCATGCCTCCTTCTACCCATTCCTTCTCATCTTTCAATCCATTTATTTTTCCACCCATATGTCCCTCCCTCCATCCATGTATCCATCTGTCACCTATCATGTCCACAGGTAACAATCTAACTGTGCCTATTAAATATCTTCCTTCTATTATCTATCCATGTTCCATCTATCTACCAACTGTCTACTTATATATCCATACATCACCTATCAAACAATGATTATCTAGTTTTTCTTTTCTAGTATGCATATATTCCTCTATCATTTATTATTTATTAATTTTCTATCAGTTTATCATCTATCATATTTCTGTCTCCAATCATGATCTTTATTCATTTTTTTCTCTGTCACTCAGAGTTCTATTCTCTTCATCCTTTTTTTGCTCTTAATCTTCCTACAGTTTAAAGTGTGTATTTCCTAATTATGAATCTTACCATTTTAGTCTTTGCTCCATAACTACATGAAAACGCAATCCAGTCTTATGGCTTTAAAACTCACCTCTGTGGAAACAAATTTAAATAACGTGCTCTCTCCTAACTACATCTCTACATTTCTCACTTCTTGTAAGAGCTCTTAAGTGGAGTGTTTTACATACTTTCCCATTACATTTTAAAGTGAATATGGAATTTTACCTACAGACTCTTCTCTCCTTGACTTTATCTTGCTAAATAAAAATACAACACTCCTCCCAGGATTTCAAATTTACATTCCAATCTTCATGCCACTTCCCCCTATTCCTTGCCCACCATGATGACTTGGTTTACAATGCAATACCTTAGGCCCTCACAAAAAAAGGGAAAAAATGTCCATATTCACTTTTATCTGTTTAGCACTTCTGTTTATCTGTATTTTTTCTCTGGTTTCCTGACTATATAATTATGGTCACTGCCCAGTGGTGCTTATCTATTTATTTATTTTAATTTTTTTTGGTTATTCAAGACAGGGTTTCTCTGTGTAGTTTTGGTGCCTGTCCTGAGTCTTGCTCTGTAGACCAGGCTGGCCTCGAATTCAAAAAATCGCCTGGCTCTGCTTCCTGAGTGCTGGGATTAAAGGCATTTGCCACCGCCACCCGGCCAGTGGTGTTTATTTTACACATTGTCCTCATATCCATGCTGATAGGGAATTTAATATCTTTTGTTCTTTCTAACTCAGAAACACCATAATCTTCAAAACCTTGGATCTGTATCCCCATTCATGTAATCTTCACACAGTTAAACTTTACTGTCTTCTGTGTACCATAAACTGTTCAGGATTCTGGCTACTTTGTGCTTGTCCCTTGGTATTCTACCTGTCTAGTATACCTGGTCACCGCCTCTCTCTCTAATTCCTACTCACCATTCAATGCACAACGTTTAACAGATCTCAAAGTCTCCTTCATCTAGCTACTGGAAAAGAAGTATTTTTCTTTAGGTAAGCCTTCCAAGCAGTCACAGGGCCATCTGACAGTTTATAAAGTTATTAGTAACCTCACTTTTTACATTTCTAGTATTTTCTTCATAAATATTTTGATGGTTAGTGTTAACCGTCAACTTGGCACACTTTAGAGTCACCTGTTAGAGAGTCTCACTGAGGGATTGTCAGGACCAGATTGGCCTGTGTGTGTAACTACGGGGAATACCTTCATTATACTGAGATGTGGAGATACAGTTATTAGAAGTGATACCATCCCTTGAGCAGGAGATTTGGGAATGTATAAGAGTTGAGAAAATGAGAAGAGGTGTCTCAATCCATCGCTCTTTGCTCTTCATTGTACATGTGATGTGACTGGGTGTTTTAAGTTCCTAGTGCCTTGACTTTCCTGCCATGATAGACTACAACCTAGAATTATGAGTCATATAAATCCTTTCTCCTATACATGGATATTTTTCTGGGATATTCCATTGCAACAGGAAGTAAAACTAATACAAGTATGTATATAATTTTCTTCAAATTCAATGGCACAATTTCAAATGTAAGTCTATCTTTTGATTGGCATTGTAAAGGGTAGACTTGTACACATGTTTTTCTCTACATGTTGGCTCCTAGTGAGGAAAGGTAGAGGTCTGACCACAGATAGTAATAGACATACATCTGGTGGGTGCCCTGCTTTTTGTTGCTCTGGAGACCAGGAGCTGATGCTGGTACTAGTAATGATGAAAAGAAAAGAATAAGAAAAGAATGGGGAAGAAGAATCAGACTGCATATTTCAAGAAAAGCCTATTTTCTCTTAGTCTCCTTCAACCACAATATTATTCTAGAATAAGTGTAAGACTTCCCATAGGCTCAGCTGTTGTGTCCTTATAACCTCAACCGAGAAGTACGTTATGATAGGAGAGGATGAGGTTGATACTAGTGTTCTCAAAAAATAACTGCTAAATTAGGGAATAAATTTTATTTTATTTTTCACAATGTGACCAGAACATAGACAAGTATGAGCAGGATACTAACAAAATTATAAATTGATCACTTACTTAAGGACATCTCTTAATTTTTCATGTGGTCTTTTTGTTCAGTGATTCTTTACTACTAATTTTTGTGGTACACATGCTCTTGACTTGTCAGTTTTCCTGGCCACACAATACTGTTCCTCATCTTCATTCATTACAAGTGTTTTCCTACCTCAGGGACTTTCTGCTTGTCCAGTTCACTTTGCATCAGAACCTGATGACCCATTCATCCTGTGACAGGACATCAAAATATGTCTTCATAAATTATATTGTGTGATTGACTGTAAGAAACTGTTAAGTACTCTAGTAGGTATTTCTTGACAGGAAAAAGGAGATGAGATACAACCTGTATATGCAATGGAATAACTCAGACAGACTATTGAATTATGGTAGAAGATGATGACCATCAGGTAGTACAGGCCTGAACCAAAATATTTGATGTAGAATTAGAACCATATATCTTGACAGTCATTCAAAATGTACATTTATAAGACAGAATTGGAGAAAAAGAAAAATAAGCATATAAGAAGAATTGGGAAAACATTAATTAGATACAGAAGAGAAAGATATTGCCGTGATGAGAAAGAAATATACCTGTAACTCTTCATGTGATGCATGTACATACCTTAGTCATTTCCTTATGGTTTTATTTCTGTTAGGAACAAGAATAACTTAGTTTATTTTTCTTGATATATCTTGAACTGGTCTATATTTTTGTGATTGCTTATTTGCAAGCCAGGGAGTATAACCAAAAAAGTCAAGTGAATTCTCCATAGTACTTCTATGTCCCATCACAGAAAGTCCTGATTATGCTTTGAAGCATTGCTTTACCATCAAAAGACAGAAATTACTTCCCAAATTTATACATTGTGTGTGTGTGTGTGTGTGTGTGTGTGTGTGTGTGTGTGTGTGTGTCTGTGTGTACTATATGGAATAATTTTACTTGCATTTTTTGGTGTTGTTTGTTCCTTGAGGCAGAGTTTCTCTGTGTATCAGCCCTACTGTGGGAGCCCGTTCTCGGGTTCCTCGTGGCTTTACCCAGCAGGTCCACATAGAGGATGATTAGACCACGGGCCTGAGTGCAGGTGTCTGAGATGGTCTGCACTTGCCTGTGCTGGGGGAGGAGGTCTTTTGCTCCACCCCTTGGCGTCTCTATAAAAACCCTGGGGCAGAGACAGTCGGGGCCTGTTGGAATAGGTTCCAGGCCCTCTCAAGGCTATCCTTTATTTTCTATCTGTTTATCTCCGCGATATTCTCCGCAATAAATCCTTCTATCTAATATTTCCTGCTGCTCGCACTCAAGAAAACTCTGGGGAACTGTGGGGGTGGTTGGGTAAACGCCCCACAGAATGGCGCAATGAACAGGGACTAAAGAAAAAAGAAAAAAAAGGGACTAAAGAAAAAAAGGGGGGACTAAAAAAAGGGGGGACTAAAGACAAATGAACAGGGACTAAAGACAAAGTAATAGGGACTAAAGATAAAGGAAAATAATAGTTTTATTACAGAGTTTTTGGCGAAAGTGCTGAGTTCAGCCCTGCCAGTGGATGAGGCATGCCGGTGTTATGGAAAATATATATTTTATATATATATATATTTGAGAGGCAGGGGTTTTATCCTCGAGAGAAAAGGAAAGCGGACTGGAAGGATGTCCGATGCTGCAGCGAAATTCTCTTCTGTCAAAATTTTCTATCTTCTATCCCTTTCTCAATTTCTATCTGTGAAAATTAAGTATAAGGCATAGGGTAGTAATATAGTGTAGGAAAAACTTAGAAGTGTAAGATTGTGTAGGAAAAAATAAGTAAGGCAACTAGACAGAAAAACTCTTCAATTTTCTAACTTGGGGGCTCTGAATGCAAACTGGGGGAAAAAATCTTTCTTTGGGCTATTTGGGTAGTAAAAAAGCTCTTCTTCGAGCTTATGGGGAAGAATAAGTTTCCTATGGAAGCTTTTGACCTGGGGACAGCTGAAATGCTAAGTCCAAGCTGCGGGAGAAAGTGATTTCTCCCTGAGGCAAAAATGGGGGTGTAAGAAGTCAGTTTAAAGTTGGGAAGTTTTGGGAAAAGTTGCTCTTTCTCTTGGGGGAAAAAACCTTTCTCTTAAAGCTTTTCTTGGAAAATTTGGGGGAAAAAACTCTAAAAAGCCTTCATCTTTCTCAAAAGCTCTCAAACTTAAAAACTAAAGCCTTTCAGAACTCATTCTCAGAAGGACAAAAATTAGAATCACCTGAAGATTAGTAATGGGGACCACCTGTGATTAGCTCTAAGGGAAAACAACAAACCTCTGAAGACAGCAAAACCTAAGTTCTTTCAAGCTTTAAAAATCCTCCCTGCAATGCAGGAGGCAGGGACAAGTTCCTAAAAACCTCTTCTAAGCTCTGTCTCTTCAAGCAAGTAAAAGACAGTGGGTCAGAATACCCTGAGGGAAACGCTTGGGAGAGTGTGGGTAAAGAGCTACAGAGAGCCCAAAAGGGCCAGAAACTTTACCTGAGAAAAGCAAAAAAGCCAAGCTTTTCAGTTACAACCTAGCTGAGGCATCAAGGGTTTTGTTTCTGAGTTGAGCATTTCAGAATGAAAAGGTGCTCCTAATTGTCCTAATGCAAAGATCCCCTGAAGCATGCAAACTGTTAGCATTGTATCCTCGCTTCTGACCAAAAACCCAAAGGTGACTGGCCAGCGTCTCTGAGCTGGGGTGCATTTCAGGGATACTAGGGTTCTTGCAGGTTCAAACTTCCTGGAGCACAGAGCTGAGGCAGGAAGGTGCAGGACCCAGGGGAAGGTTGCTAATGAACAACCAAAGCTAAAGCCAGTGGGAACAGCACAGTTGTCTGCTTTCCTACAAGTCCCGGGTTGGTAGGTCCACTGCTGCAAAAAGACATCTGAAAAAAGCTTTCCTATCAGTAAGGACCTTTCTGGGAAAACAGTAAAGCTGAACTGTGTCTGAAGCAGTAGTGCTGCTGAGTCAGAACGCTGTCTGGGGAGAGAGCCCAGCCAGGGCAGAACAGAACTATCCAGGAGTAAAGCTTTCTTTTCTGTCAGAGAAAGCACCTCTTTGAGAAAAGCTTTGTTTCAACTGACTCCTTGAGATGAGGGAGTGTAGCCCTAAGGGGTGATTACCTCTGGAATAAGCTCTGTCCTTGAGCACCCAGACAAGCAAATGCAACCCACTGGGGGACTGGGCCAGGTGAAGGCCTGATGAGGCAAAACACCTGTCCTAGTGGGAGTTTAGAAATGGCAAAAACCTCCCTTGTTAGATTTTCAGTCTGTACGCAAACCACACAGACCCTGAAAACAGAAACAGACAAAAAGCCCTACCTTCAGTAGCAGGGAAAGCCGCCACTGTAGTGTCGGAAACTGTTTCTGGGGTAGAGGGGATAAACTGAGACCAAACTGGGAACTGTCTAGGAGAAAGACTCTGAAGAAACAGAAAAGGGATATAATCCTCCCCAGAAAAATATGACCTGAAAAAGCTGCTAGAATTTGAGGCAGATTCGGGGGGAGAAAAAAAAAAAAAAAAAGCCCCTACTTCCAAAGGCAGCTAGCAGAGGTACAGAGCCGCAGATACCTGAAACTCTGCATCTGGGGGAGGAAGAAAGGAAGAAACAAGCAAAATGAGATAGATCAGTGGGAGAAAATCTCTGAAAGAGCTATGGAAAAGCTGTAGTGCATGATCTTGTTTTTCACTGACTGGTTAAGACAAACACAAGCCCCGAGGAAAGTTGCTATCAGAAATTGCCCACTTCAATGCGTACTAACGAGGCAGGTGCAGTTCTGATTTGGGAGCCAGTGTCAAATAAAGGAGAGACACCTGCTAAAGCCAGTTGAGAGAATAGGAATCTCCCAATGTCCCATAATTGAAAATGTAAAATGCCTGTTCAAATCTCCCGTTGCAAAAGCAAAAAACTTTGTTCAAACCTCCCGGGCAAGAATTTGTAAGCAAGTCTGGTAAAAAAGAACTTAAAAGTTGACTCTCAGACCCAAAAAGAACTATGGGAAATGACTGATATAAGGGAAATGATATAAAGGACTGATTTAAGGGACTGATACTATTATAGACTGATATAAGGGAAATGCATTCTGGGAAAGGTAGTTTTTCGCTAAAGATGGCGACACTGCCCTGAAACACTTTTGTCAGCTCGAAAATACGTTCATGGTAAACTTAAAATACAGCTTTTAAAAGAATAAGGAGGAAAATTGTCTAAATGTCAGTTCCAATGAAAAATTGAAAGGATACAGAACTAGGTGCTTCGCGGTTTGGGGCTCCTTGGTAAAATGCCTTATTTACCCTAATAGCTGTGCAAAGTTTTTACGGTAGCTGGATGACAGAAAGCTACCTATAAGAGCAAACAAGCCACTTTAAAATCCTTAAAACAAGGGAAAACAGTTTATACACTGAACGTTGTCTTAGAATTGAAGCACTTAGGGGAACTATTATGAATTTGGGTGAAGGGACAGCCTCTAGTTAAAAACTGTTTACCGCTAACAGTGCATCTCTGCCGGTCTGGAACGGCTGAGAGAACTGGCAACTTTGGAGTGTGGCATCATCCTGGGAAGGTTACAGTCCCCTAGCAACAACTATCACAATTCTATAACAACACTCACTAAATCCCAGTGTTTTATAACAAAGCTGACTATAAACTCTAAACGTTAGCAATGATGTATGTACTTCCTGTCTGGTTAAGAATCTTTCTAATAGAGATAGTGATAATTAAGAGTAAGAAATAGAAAAAGATGAAAATAAGATATGTAAGTTTATAAAAATTCTCTTGTTAGATCTGTGTTAAAAAATCTTTAGGTGTTTGCTAAGTTAAATATATGCTAATGGTAGCCCTATATAAGTTTGTAAAATAGATCTATAGATCCTTTAAGAATATAAGCTTGCAAGAAGTATCTAAGGTAGTCTTTTTTTTTTTTTTTTTTTTAAAGATTTATTTATTTATTATGTATACAGCATGTGTGCCTGCAGGCCAGAAGAGGGCACCAGATCTCGTTACAGATGGTTGTGAGCCACCATGTGGTTGCTGGGAATTGAACTCAGGACCTCTGGAAGAGCAATCAGTGCTCTTAACCTCTGAGCCATCTCTCCAGCCCCCCTAAGGTAGTCTTAAGACATGTAGTGATAAGCTTGTAAGAAGTAAAGATGTTAGCTGTAAATGTAAGTTTAAATAAGAATAAGATGGAATGAATATAAGAAATATATAAGTAATAAGAAATATATTTGCTAAAGTAGTTCTATAGTTTCCTTAAGGAGTATAAATAAGTACATGTTAATATGTTATATGTGAGTTTGTAGAATGTTGAATGTGAGTCTAAATGCTTTGCAAGGCAAAAAAGGTTATATGTGAGTTTGTGAAAAGGTGTAAATGTTAAGTGTGAGTCTATTCTTAATGTATGTGGTGAAAGAACCTGAGATACAGAACTTAGTGTCCTAGCAGACTGCAAAACAGGCAGTCTGAGCGGTTTTCAAAAGCTCCAGAAGCCACTAAGAAGCTAAGAATGGCGGATGCCAGAACTAGCACAAGGCATCCGCAGCTGAGATCCGTGGAAAATCAACGCAACACAGAAAAACCTGAGCTAACATCAAAAACGGTGCGGTTTAGAATACTACTGTACCTAAAAAGGTCTGTCTGTGAGAACAAAAGTTGCAGAGACGCTTGTTTGAAGTAAAATTGTTAACAGCAAAAAGTTTTGGTTGAAAACCATCTCTTCATATTTGGAAGTGAAAGCCTGATACCAGAATTTATTTCTTGTTTGAACTTTTTGAACTTAAAATGAGATAAAATTACAAAAAGACTTTGGTTATGGATTTCTTCATATTTGGAAGGCTCGTACCAGAATTTATCATTTGAATTTTGAGACTTAAGAAATGAAATGAATAGTAGAGATTTCATTGCAATGGGACAATTTTGAGTTTACTTATAGTAATGACCTAGGAACTGTTTTCTGGAATTGGGTTAAAAATGGAACTGTTTAAATGAAGAAATTTATTATTTCTACCTAGAATCAAGATGCAGTTTTGTGTATGCATATATGCTTTATTAACTGGTGATTCATGAATTGTTTTGTGGAACTGTTTATGTAAAATGGAATTACTTATGCAACTGGTTTGTGTTACAAACGGAACTGTTTAAACAGAAGTTTGGGTTTTCTAACTAGGCTTGAGATTTTGCTTAAATTATAAAGAAAAGGGGGAGAGTTAATATTCCTTAGTCTAATTTCAAAAGTTGTTTGAGTGGATTAATGTCATGTTTTTGTTAGTAAGAAATGCAAATGGGGTATATTAAGAGACTACTTTTAAAGTGTAAAGAGTTTTATTAAGAAACTGCTTTTGGATGTTTTGCTAAGTTTTCAAAGTGTTAATGGTTAGATTGAGAAGATTGCTTTTCAATATGGGTTTGTAGGAATTATATATGTTTGGGTTCCTCTAACTAGGTTTGAGATTTTGTTTAAAAAATTATAAAGAAAAGGAGGAGTTATGAGATTGAATTATGTTTGCAGAAACCTATTGATATTAATGCACCCTGGTTTTGTGGAGTTAAGGAAATATTTAAGTTTGATGTGAATACATCGAAGTTTTTCCTATGTTCTGTTAGCAAGAAAATTCAAATGATTGAGTTAAAGTTGTAAGACGGAGAAAATTGTTAACTATATATAGCACCATATATGCTAATTCAAATGGTTCTGTTAAGAGTTTGCTTTGAGTTGTAAGACAGAGAATTATGGCTATGTATAGCAATGTTTATGTTAACCTGTTAATGGTAATAATGAAGCTAAGGGATTCTTTAAGTTTGTAGTTGCCTTAAGAGTTTTTGGCTTAGAAAGGGCTTGAGGCAGCTAAGACTGCTGTAGTCACCTTGGACCTAATTCAAAAGAGAAATGCCATCTATATCATCCTCTACTCCCATACTAGGAGGTGTAACAGCTATGGAGATTGCTGTAAGCCATTATTAGTTATTTTTTAATATATTAAGAAAGGGGGACCTGTGGGAGCCCGTTCTCGGGTTCCTCGTGGCTTTACCCAGCAGGTCCACATAGAGGATGATTAGACCACGGGCCTGAGTGCAGGTGTCTGAGATGGTCTGCACTTGCCTGTGCTGGGGGAGGAGGTCTTTTGCTCCACCCCTTGGCGTCTCTATAAAAACCCTGGGGCAGAGACAGTCGGGGCCCGTTGGAATAGGTTCCAGGCCCTCTCGAGGCTATCCTTTATTTTCTATCTGTTTATCTCCGCGATATTCTCCGCAATAAATCCTTCTATCTAATATTTCCTGCTGCTCGCACTCAAGAAAACTCTGGGGAACTATGGTGGTGGTTGGGTAAACGCCCCACACCCTACCTGTCCTGGAACTCACTCTGTAGACCAGGCTGGCCTGGAACTCACAGAGATCTGCCTGCCTCTGCCTCCCCTGTGCTGAAATTAAAGGTGCTTACCACTACCCAGCTTACTTGCCTTGTAAAGTTAGATAAAATTTTTGTGTGAAATACATACCACAATGAAAGATGATCAGTGGGTGGGTTGTTTCTTTAGCTACTATGAAAAAGGTAGCTAGCCACATAGGTGGAGACTATGGAGCCTTCAGTAGTTATTTAATTTATCACAATTATTCCAACACCTGGACTGAGCAATTGTGTGTTCACCCTTAGAATCTGGTGAGGAAAACTGCTTCTGCTGTGTATCAGAGAACTAGATACTAATATTAAGACATGCATGAGAATATCTCTTAATCTAATGAATAATAGAATGCAAGATTTGTAAAAAAAAAAAAATGTGCCCCACAAAGGTTCTGTGCATAATTAAGACTAATAAAAAAATACAGAATTAGAGATTGTTCTGATAAAGCTTATATTCTTGTCAAATAATTTCATCTTCAATGACCAAATAATAATGACTGTGATCACATGATTGCAAAATACACATCTCTGAGCCCTTTCTCAAAAGAGAGACAAACACATCAGTAAAACAATTTGTACAGCATGTCTTTACAGATATTAAGTACTTCCATTCCTCCTCATCCCTTTTGTTCAGTTAATTACTGGCCCCCAACCCAGTTTCAAAAACAATTCCCTCCCATCTCTACAGTCTCCTTGGAATTTGAAAGAGATTCATTTATTATCATTAGTGGTTTCATTGTCCTGCTTCACACCTCTGTTACAGTATAGTGACACTGTGATTAGCACCTGTATATTATACTCTCAAACAGTCAAATTCGTGATATCAGGAACCATTTCCATAACATCTATTGATTTCTGCGAAAATGAAATAATCTCTGCAGGGAACAGACTAAATATCCAAAGCATCCTTAACTGAAGTAGAATCTTACATTTTGCAATGACTTCTATCATTCTGCCATGTTTTTCTTTTCACAGAAACATGTACAGAATTGAAAGTTCAGCCACTAACTGAAAGTCACTCCTGGGGACAAATGGAAGACAAATATGTACAGGTATGCTTTTCTCAGAAACATACCAGAATATATGTTAAGAGACTAGGGAGAATCATCAGATGAGCTAAGAGCTTTGATCTTTTCTCTGTTTTCTTTGTTGTCAAGTGGAAATGATAGTAACAGACTCAAAGGTATGTGGTGGGAGAAGAATTAGATGTTGTACACTAAGTCATTGATTGAGAAACAGACAGGGTAATGCTGAGATGATAGTGTTACTGTTGAGATGATTGCGAGGATAGAAAGAGGAAGACAGTGGTGCTGACAGGGGTCTTCCAGAGGAGAGAGCAGCTCAGCATCTGAGCACGCATGCTTTCCTTTTCATCCTGCACCAGAGTTCACAGGGGTCTTTACTGAATAAATACTTCTGCTAAACTAATTCTCTGTTTCTCTACTCAACAATTCCAGCTGCCATCTTGTATTTTATCTTCTCTTTGATATTCTGAAGTAGAGCTATAGTTTACTAAGGGATGTTTTAAACGTAGATTTTAAGTATGAGAGCTAAGCGAAAGAGCAGCACTCACGAAGATGGAAAAAAAATCACTGATAGCCTGAGTGTGGGCTTCTCTCAGTGAGAGTTGCCTCACCTTTTAAATCATGTATCAGTCACCTTTTTCTACAGCAGATACTTTGGTAAGCATCTGGGCTACGAACAGGGCTATAAAAGTATCATTTACTAGCTCAGTAAATATATGTACATTGAAAAATTAGGCATTAAGTACCAAGTCAAATGGAAACACTAAGCGAAGATATCTCTTAGGGTTACTTTATTGATAAGATGAAATATTGATATTTCATTTAAAACCAAGTAACATAGCAATATGAAAAAATAAATAAAAATAAATTTCCCATCCTTTTTCTGTATTTCAGATATTTTCAATATCTCCCAACACCTTTAATCATGGAAGAAAGTATAACAACGTTACTTACTTTCTCAATAGCTAAGATGCAGTTTTGAAGAATGCATGGGTCTGAAAAGTAAGCTCAAATTTGTGGTGATATTTTGTTTGTGTTCTAACAAATAAAGCTTGCCTGGAGATCAGAGTGCTGAGCTAACCACTAGAGGCCAGGCAGTGATGGCGCACACCTTTAATCCCAGCACTTGGGATCTCATGCCTTTGATCCCAGTACTTGGGAGGAGGAAATAGGAGGTGATATAGGGTGGAGAGAAGAAGTGATAAGGTGGGGTAAAGACAGGAGCTCTGCCCCTTTAAGTCTGAGATTTCCTAGAGGTAAGATGTCTTTCTAGTGGCTGACTGCTCTGCTTCTCTGATCTTTCAGCTTTCACCCTGATATCTGACTCTGGGTTTTTATTGTTAAGACCAATTAGGATTAGCACTGCATGGATTTGTGCCTGATTACACTACTGTGTAATGAGAGTGGACAGGTAAACACTCACCAAGCTCTGCTGATGACAATCTAAGCCATGCCTTGGTGGGGATACCTGTGCTTGTACCTAAATAACCTATATGGTGTACATTTGGTTTAACCCATTTTACAGAACTGAAGAACAGCAAAGTTAGTGATTTATTTGGTGTGTTACAGTAACAAATGGGCAGTGGCCTTTAATTCATGGGATTGAAAGTTGTGCACACAACAATAAGCTTTGTGGTCCTCCCAAGAGATAGATGCTGTTCTTTGAGGCTGAATCTTCTGTAACTTTCAGATATCCACAGGAATATCCAGTGTGTGACAATCAGATTTCCTTTGCTGTGACAGAAATGCATGAGATAAATATTCTATAAGGAATCAATATAAAGAGGCTTTAGTCTTTGGTCCTATTCCCTTTGGACACGTGACAACGAGGATCAGTCAGAAACATGTGATTGTCAGAGACGTCAGGTGATAGTTTGGAGAGTGGAGGGAAGAGAAGGAAAAGAGAAAGGGGAGGTATGGAGAAGGAAAGAAGCCAGAGTCCCACTCTCAATAACAGCCTGACTTCCTGACATAGGCCTTCCCACTAAATGGGATCTCTTTACTCCACAGCCTGGTGACCAAACTTTCAATGCACTAGGCCCCAAATAGGAAGCCTTTGGCCTTTAACTCTGTAGAGAAGACAATGCTCGAGCTGTGAAATCAAGGTAGTTCCCTGCAGGGCAGCGAACCCACAGCTGGTCAAGAGCTCTCAGCTTTGCATCTCTCCGGACTTTGATGGGTTATGGTACTGAAAGAAAGGGAAGCATCAATGGGGAAAAAAGGGCAGGGAAGAATGGTGGCCAAAAGAATTTAGAACACAGTATTGTACACAGAGGTGATTAAGTTTCCTTTGCCTAGAGGTGAAATGGTCCCCGTTTTGAAAGCCAAAGCCCAGGACCACAGTGGCTAGCAGAGGGGAGTAAATTGGATCCACTTTAGAGTGAGGCCGACATTGACTCTCTACAGGATCAAGCTTCAGCTTCAAGCCCACTTTCAGGACCCCATAGACTCATTGCTGAGCCAGGAATGACAGGGCCACTGGAAATAAGGCATCATCCCTAACTGCGTTCCTTAGGTAAAGCACAAATACTGGTCTCCATGACTAAAATGGACTTTCTGAACACTCAGTTGTTAGGGGAAAACATATTATTTGTGTCCAGATCAGATAGAGGACTAACATACTATTTAATTTGCTCTTTCTGTTTATTGATAGACTGTATACCATACCTTACATTCTTACTGAAAATGCTTCCTCTGCTTTTCACTTCTTTAGCTGTGTCCCAATGCTCAAGCTGAGAAATCTCATTTTAAATCCCTTAGCTCACTCAGGGCTTCTGCCACTTTCTAGCTCCCCTCTCTCCAACCCCCAAAACTAACCTGTGAAGGCTGTTTGTCTTGCCTTTGTTCTCTAACTAAACCTTCATCACCATCACCTGGTTTCTAGGCCAGAGGCTGCCTACAAGTTATTTCCCTTGGGTGTCAGGAAAGACCCATGCCTGCTGCACTGCATATCTGGTGGAGTCCAGAGCATGCAAAAGCCTCCTCCATTAGTCTCTTGTGTTTGCTCACTCTCTCACTCACTCAGTCTTCATTTCACTCTCTTCCTCTTCCTCTTCTTCTTCCTCTCTCTCTCTCTCTCTCTCTCTCTCTCTCTCTCTCTCTCTCTCTCTCTCTCTCTCTCCCTCTCCTTTATCTCTGTTATGGCCTCTCTGCCCTCATTAGGAAAATCTACAGAACTTACCTGCAGTTCTTTGTCTGGAGTGGATGCCCTGGGACATTTCTCCCTTGCACGTTAGTGTGCGCGTTGGTGTCATCCTTCTTCAGGTCTTGTTTATGCAGCCGGGTTGTTGGGACTTCATGGATGTAGCTTCTCTATCATCTCGAGACGGGATCTAACAGCAGGCATCCTATTCCCCTAGCTTTTACAATAACCCCACACCTTCTTCGACAGTGTTCCCTAAGCATTAGGTGCATGCGTTGTGCTGTAGATATATATTATCTGGGGCTGGGCACCGGGAAGATCATTTGTTCTCTGCATCTTGATCAGTTGTTATCTGTGGTGATCTCTGCCTTTTGAAAAGAAGAGTTGCTTTGATAAGGGGTGAGAGGTATATTTATCTAAGGCAAGTCAAGAGACAGATAAAGAGCCACCCAGGAACGATCCCCTCGATTGGTTATCTAATACCAATAGTCATATATATATATATATATATATATATATATATATATATATATATGTGTGTGTGTGTGTGTGTGTGTGTGTGTGTGTGTGTGCAACATTATACAGACTGAACAAGTTTATGTATACACATACATCAACAGTTCAAAAAAGTCAAGAAAAAGAGGCCATGATTTGAGAGGAAGGCAAGTATATATTTAAAGGGTTAGAGGAAGGAAAGGGAAGAGAAATGATGCAGTTACATATTAATTTCAAAAAGCAAAGATATATCAAAGGGAAAAAAGAGAAGAAACCCAAGGGACATGCAGTTTCTCTCCCCCAAAGCAACTGACACTCCAGAGGGGAAAAAAAATAATATTCTACTGGAAAAGCAAAAGTCTGCCAAGTAAAGTCTTGAGAGTCAACCTATTTTGTCCCAACGTGACAACAACTGCTTCTCTTTTGTGGCATTTACATTCTCTTGGAAACATATGGTAAGATCTAATTTCAGCTGGATATTTTATTTTATATTTTCAAAATCTCTTCTGTTTTTAATTTTTCAAACATGCTCACAGAATTGTAAATATCTATGCTCATGTGACCTTTTCTTTATTTTCTTTTTTTCATTTAGGCCAATAGCAAACAAATAAGCAGCAAAGAAACCCAAAACTTGATAAGACCATGATGGGGTTAGGGATGGGAGCTCCTATTCACTATCAGGTTGCCAGGGTTCTGTATAGTTGAAATATTCAGTCCTGCATTCTTATGATCAATGGAAAAGAATATTGTAGTAGTCATTTGTAATTTTGCCCCCAGAACCTTTTAGAAGAAATCCATAGAATGAAAAAATGAGTATTGTCTTCCATATTCTTTCTTGCTTTTTCTTTAGCAATAAACCCTGGGATAAACATTGCTTAGTGTTTGTGCCATGGCCACAATTAGTTAATGTATCCATTGGGCCTAGAACAGAGTTCTGTCACAGCAGGTACTCTCTAAGTGTTGATTAACTGATACCAACCAGGACAGCAAAATGTGTCAATGGCAGCCAAGATCCAACAGGCACGTTAATTACCCAAGGGTATGAGTTAGAGCAAAAACCAGGAGAGTGCCTGATTGTTTTAAGGGCTATTAGTTTTCCTTCCCTTACCCTGATCCACACTGATGCAAAAATAGAGCAATGGCAGCTTGGACATCTGGCCTCACAGTTCACCTTCACAGCCTTCTTCCAGAAAGAGATATGCTTTCTTTTTTAAAAGATTTTACAACTTGTTACATGTTAATTGTTTTTTACTCTCCTGACTTTCCCTCACCAGAGAGTGATAGGAAGACAGACTTTAAATCAAGATAACAACAACAACCAAAGTATAAAAGCAACTGTAGAGATAGTAAACATGGTGCAAATGTCCCAAGATGCAGTGTGGCCTCCAGATTTAGCAACATTCATAGAAGACTTGGAAACTTCCTGCAGAGGGTAGATGTGGTATTAGAAAAACTGTAGAATAACTCGAATCTCCAATGTTCCAAGCATATGAGTTTAATCAGGCCAGCAGAAAACAAAGGTGAATGATGACACAATTTCCCATTCTGATATAATCCATAGCAAACATGTGATCTGCAAACACCCTCTTTAGAGACTTGTTTCTATTCATTTTTCTGGGAGTGGGGAGAGAAAAATACAGAAGATGATGCCTGATTCCTAAGGAATTGGTCTAGATGACAAGAAATGAGCAAGATGTGATAATGAAGGCAGAGGAAGGACAGTTCCAGACTACAGACTAAGTACTTAAAATTAGTCAGTCTGATAAATGAATGAGTAGCAACTCCATGAAACAACATGTGTATGACGATAGTGGTCTGATACTCAGTGGGAAAATGAGGTCACTGTGTTCAGAATCGGGGGCCATAAAAACACACTTGCTTAAACAATTGTATATAAGGAAAGTAGTGAACAATTTACTGAACCATGGGAAACTTTCTAATTCCTTAGGCATACCCATAATTAAAGTGGAGGCCTTCAGTTAGGTGCCTACTGGCTAGTAGGAAAATAAATCACAATCTAAAATATGTTCTCCATGATGTCTTAAATTCCAATCAAGTACAGTGCCTAAAGCATAACAGTTGCTCACCAAACACTCCTTAGTAAAGCATTAGAGTGAGGCAACCATAGGAACATTCTCAGGGAAGTGCTAAACTGACTTCAGAGAGACAGGACATTTTCTGAAACAGAACTAATGTTTGTTTGAACTGGATCCCAAAGATAAATTGAAGATTTATGTGGTACATGAAGAAGCAAGACAAATAACTGGTTTTGGAGCAAAGAAAACATTACACATGAAGGTGAGTAACTAGAGGTATCCTCAGTTTGGTCATATCCAAATCATCCAAAATTAAAAGAGCTCTGACATCCCTTATGAGAAGCTCAGGACACTGGATTTTGAGAGCCTTAGCAATACTTCACAGAGCACTGGGGGAAGGGTGGTGAGACTCACAAGACCTGGGAGAGCTATAATAGAACCACACAAATCCCTCTCTTCTCTGAGATTACATAAATTGACCTTGGGCAGAAGTAGGGTTCTGTGTGGTGTAGCTTCTTTTTATCCACATGATCCTGTATGTAACCCCAATAAAGCCATTACTTCACCATGCTGGACTTGGATGGAATCCTTTCTTCACTTTATTGGTGCCCTTTTCATCTGGTGTGAATAGTTGTTTCTTTAGAGATCACTTGAAAAAGTCACATAACGGCAAAGAAGTTTGAAAGTACATATAAGTGAAAATAGAGCAAAAGATTTTATCAGGATGAGACCATCACACAGAAAGTGGGGCATGGATAGTTGCAGAGACTGAAAACAATGGATGAAGTTACCAAGAGAGCAATCTAGAAAAACTCGGATTTAGGATTGAAGCCAAAATACAGTGTTCCATGGCTTTGCAAGATTAGATTGATTTGTCACAGTGGCTAGAGATTAAAGCTGCCTTACTAAAAACTGTTTTCATTATAACTACATTTGTTGTTATCTGAGTTTCCTATAGGCTTCTGAGCTCTTATGAAATACCAATCAGCAGAAAGATCTCATTGATACCAATAACATGCATGTGCTCAAACCCATCACAGTGGAGTCTGCTCAGATCTTATCATTATTATGAAAACAGAAGTAGGTGCATGGTGACCTCCCTTCTGGAACCCTGAATGGGTCCCTGCTGCCCCCCAAGGGCATTGCAAGCCTCTTGTTATGCTTAGTCCCTCATAAACATTTTGTGTGTTATCATCACTGCAGGTTTCTCTGTATCTTAAATCTGGGCATCATTTTTCCTCTATTGATGGAAACAATTCAAAGACGAATATGTATATATTTTTTTCAAAAAAGAATCCTTCTGTGAGTATTTCACATCTCACAAAAATGAATTTCTGCCCTTGTAGATATCCAGAGATTTTTTTACTTTTTTTTGAATTTGTTCTATTGAGCAGTCCAGAGTCATGTTATAATAATCTGAAGCACTTCAGTAAGATTTACTAAGAACAGGTGCCCATTACCTCCTGGATGCTGATCAGTTCTATGAATTACAAATCAGACCAGTCAGAAGAGACAACCCAGAGTGATTTTACTAGAGACAGATTAAGCCTTGCACATGGTGGAGTCATTTTAAAGAAGCAAACACTGCCGTGTGAGCAGAAAATAGACACACCTCTGAGACCAGAATCTTTCTTTTGTAAGGAGAAAAGTACATTCCTGGTTTAATCTCTAATTAATTAATGACTCTACAACTCAGAAGATGGCTACACGAGAAAGCAATAAAGCTCATAGTACTGTTTCTCAAAGAACCTCCATAGTTATCTATCTCCAGGGTCACATGTCACAGGAAATACTCTTTGAGCCTGAGTTTTTTAAAACATGGCAGATCTGCCGGGCGGTGGTGGCGCACGCCTTTAATCCCAGCACTTGGGAGGCAGAGCCAGGCGGATCTCTGTGAGTTCGAGGCCAGCCTGGGCTACCAAGTGAGTCCCAGGAAAGGCACAAAGCTACACAGAGAAACCCTGTCTCAAAAAACCAAAAAAAAAATAAATAAATAAATAAAAAATAAAAAAAATAAAACATGGCAGATCTTTGTTCTGTGAAGTTGACAGGTACATTATATATTACATTGGACAGTGACGTAAGATTTTTCAGCGTGAAACACTCCTCCTTTCCCCTTGTAGCCCCTTGAAATTATCAAAGGTTTAAAGAATATTCAAGAGCTGCCCTTAATGGTACTGAGGCTTAAGTCCATGTGATGATATATTTTTTAAAGACAGAGATATGAAGAAAAGTCTATCTGTCAAAGCAATTAATGCTCACCTCTTAAATGGTGTTCTTGTAGGAAGACGGACGTTAATGTTTGCACAATTCTCAGGCAACAATCACGGATTTTTGTTTTAGGTCTCTTCATGAACAATACTTCTCCATTGCTTTCTCTCTTCAGAGAACAGAGTCCTCAGGTGTGTGATCTAACCTGGGCTGTTTCCCAACCAAAGAGAGACGTGTAAACCTCATACAGGCAGATAATTTTTCTGTCTTTTCAGGAACTAGCACTGGACATGGCATGTGATGTGAGAAGAATTTATTTAGTATGACAGATGAACTGTCAAATTAATTTGTAGATTTGATAGAAATCCCTGTAAATTCTGCAGGTGCCAATCTGCTTCCAGTGTGAATCAAGATAGTAAGCAAATATTCTCTCTGTCTCTTTTCCATTTAGGATGATAAAACACCGCGTTGCTACTTCTATGTTATGAAAGAAAACTTGAACTACCACACAGGCTGTGGAGAGGACTTAGAAGATGGGCTGCTCAATAAGGAAATGCTCTCATTTCAGAGCCATCACAATCAACATGAATGTCATCAGTGTGGCCTTTTCACTATATTTGATTATTCAGTCACTAATGGTTTCTTCATGACTAGTTTGCTACAATGATGTATGCTAGAATACACTCAGCTTCATTACTATCCAACAGATGATGACATACCAGCCACCACTAATGGGAAGCCAGCTTTGCTCCACACACAGACATTTCAAGGGCCCAGTTGCCCTTCAGGGAAACCAGTCCAGACTCTTGAACCGGGAGTATCTGTCTCCAGCCTTTTCACTCATCTGCAGTTCTGAGGTTGGCCTTACTCATGCACATGATTTAGACACTTAAGGGGAAAATTGGTTTGAAATTTTGTAACATTGTACTTTAACAATGTTGAGGATTGGTATGGATAACTATTCTACTGAACTGTGGGTGTTAACATCAATGCAATCCTAGTTCACCACAGTTCTTTCATAATGTCACATGGCACAATTCAATTTGTCATTTTCTATTTAAGAAGCAAAACCAAAAAGGAAACATTAAAAATCAAGTTAATGATGTCATACCACCCAGCTCAGTTCTCTGCATACTTCACTGATAGTAACTTTTTTCACTGTTGTGATGGAATATATGACATAAGCAACCTAAGGAAAAGATGGTTATTTTGTCCAGAGTTAGGGGACACAGGCCACCATAGTGGAGAAAGCCTGGTGGCAGGAACACGGTGAGCTGGTCACAGAAAGCAGAGAGAGGTAAATGCTGGTACTCGGTGTGATTTCTTGTTTCCTATTTGTTGTCTGGAACCCCAACCCACATTCAAGATGAGGCTTTCCTTAAAATTATACCCCAAGTGTGTATCCTAGGTTACCCCAAGTCTAGTCAAGTCAACAATGGAGATTAGCTGCCTCTTTGTATCTTTAATACTAGCTTTGCTAATCAGAATGGTAATGGAAGTAGGCAAAGGAAAATTTATTTAGAGTCTCTGATATTGGAGATGAGGAATGAGAACTGAAATTATTATCCCATTTATTAAAGCTCACAGGGTAATCTTGTAGTTGAGCTGATAAGAGAACACATGTGTTCTTTCACGACATTCACAGGTTGTAAGAATGCAAAAGTGATTAAAAGGCCTCTGTCCATGTGCTTGTTAAAATATTTGCTCCTGAGCTGAGCTGTCCTTAATGTGACCTCCACAGGAGACTGCATCTTCAGAGTATTGCCTTCTTCCTTCCTGTCCTACTCTACTTCTCTGTTTGGAGTTCCCTGTTGTTGACTTTCCAGACTCCTTGAAGAAGCTCAAACTTCTAGATGCTCATACTACTTGCCCTGAGCTCCTTACATCAAACTCATGACATAGACTTTATTATAACCTTATACTAAATAGCTCTTAACCCTTTTGATTGCAGCCTTTTTAAATATCAGGGAAATAAGAAGCCTGCTGGAGTAGAATCCTGGTGCTGCTAACAAGGTAGCCATTTGTCTTGAACAAGTCTCACCTTCATCCAGCTACCTGTAGAACAAAGCAAAATGTTATGGGTAGAGCTGTGATGCAGTGATACCCTACAGCCCAGAGGTGAGCAATATTGGTGACTATCCACTCCCCTCCAGCAGGTCAGATGCAGTCCTTCTGTCTCAAGCCTTGTTCATCTCAACATTTGTAAAAAAGTGGTTTTATTTTTCAAGCTCTTACTTAGCCTCAAAGAGGAAGAGACCGTGCTGCTTCCTGTTCTGTTGTAACTCTACAAATTATGTACTTTGGGCTTATTGAGTAGATTAATGAAAACTTAACACACCCAGAGTCTTATCAGCATGCAAGAGCTGAGAATTGAACCCTGAGCTATTATTTAAAGATTGTATTCCTAAAGCCACATTTTTTCTCTCCACAACATTTTACAAATATTATTAGACACACAGCATTTGATTATATATTTCCAATATTCAGCTTTTAAAACTGGTTCTTTTTGAGGTATTCTGGAATTTTGAGTGACCAGACAACCTCATCTGTGAATACTCTTAAGCCATCAATATTTCACTAGATGTCTGCAAGTAAGTGTAGCTGACTCCTTGTGGGCCACTCTACACTGTGTCATGGGTCCACAAAGATGACAATTGACAGTTAGTGGAGATGGGACCTGAGCAAGTGTGACTTCTATGGCTTTTTTCCTCAACCGAGCAGACAGGTTACTAGAATGAGTGCCAAGACTCTTCCTTATCCAAGCTATAGAATATGAATGATTTGCTCATGTCCACCTTTCCCTCTCTCCTTCCCCATTGCTTGGTTGAGGAAATGTCTTATTTTGTGATTTCCATAACCGTATCTATACCATCCATTCAACATATTCCTACTACACATTCAATCCTCCCAAGAGTACAGAAAAGATATTATTTATGTTAAACTGTAGATTATCAATTCACATAAAACATGCATCACTTTGCAAAGGAGAAGGAAAATATTTATACTTAATATATAATATTATTAAAATTCACTATGGACTTGGGATCTTATAGAGATCGGTTTAGGCACTGAATTCTGAGTAGGTGGCTTCCTCCCTAGTGGCCCCTGAGCCAAATGACATCAATGGCTGGCTGTCAGAGGCCAACCCAGCATAGAGTGCATGTCCTAGAGATAATACCAGAGTCTAACAGTATGTTCCCTAGGCCATACATATCCACATATATATCCACAGAACACAGATCCATTGGAGTTCTTCTTTGTCTATTGCTTATTTTAAAACTCCCTTTTATGCTTTAATTAAGCTCCTTTTGTACTCCATGAAGTTACAGAGCTTTACTGGAGAATAATGAAAGAAATGGAGAAAAAAAGAAATGTTCCTTTTGGGGAGATTTTTTTCCCCTCTTTTTCTTATTGTCTCCCATAGAATTATCAGCTGTAGGCCTACTCACACCTCTATATACATTGGGAAAAGAAAACAGAAAATAATGTTGCCTGGGACCTGACATAACTAATGCAAGGCCATTATCTCTAGGGATGAACACACATAGATGAGAGAGAATAAAGAGACAGAAAAACCATAGACGGAAAGATGAAAAGGATTAATCAAAAAGAAACAAAGAAAGGACAGAAAAGGGGGACAGGTGGAGGGAAGAGAGAACTGGGAGGCAAAGGATGGTGAGAGGTTAGTGTAGCTCTCCTGAGACGGCCCTCGGGGTACGTTTTTAATAAGGGGATGAGTTTCAATATGATTTACTGCTGATCCCGCCGTGAGAGCAGGAGGAGGGGAAGGAACAAAGGTTTACAGTCCCTTTGGAGGCTTGTTTCATCTGCACATCAGCCCACAATTAATGGCCATTTAGCTGTTGTTCTCCTGCTGGACACTGGTGGATTGATTCAGTAAATAAAAGTGACAGAGAGATGTCCCACGGAGGCAGACAGTGGAGGCTCTGCACCTGTTATTTGTGAATCTCGGCTTGCCAGGTCATTGACCTTTAGAAGCTGGCAAAAATTAATAAGTGGAAGCACAAAGCTGGTTGCTTTTTCAAAATGCAGAGGACCCAGGCAGTGGTTGTGCTGATTTCCTTAGTAACCACCCTGCAACCTGGCCAGGGTTTTCTACCCCCTGTCCTCCGAGCAGCAGCATCTCCAGGAGGGAAGGGTACTGGTCTAGCACCTGTCAACCTGTGAGCCTGTCTCCCCATGTATTGCTGAAAGCAGGAGTAGTGGAGATGTGGGAAAGCCTGGGGTTGTAGAAAACTACACATACCCTGCTGGCTTGAGGTTCAGTTGCCTGGTTCTTCCTGAGGCAATTGGGGGAAGTTGCAGATGTGTGAGGAGCTGCCCAGCTAGACTGGGCTAGCGCATCTGAGCAGCTGTGTTTGGCATGGCCATCAGGCTAGCAAACAGCTGCCGTGAGTAACTGATCATTTGCAAATAGTTAATGACAGATTTGTCCTTTGCGTTTGCTGCCATGAGAGGGGAGTAAAATAAAAGGGAGGGAAGGCAGGCCAGGGCAGGGGGTGTTTATGGCTGCTGTTTCTGTGGCTGCTGTTGTTATTGTGGTTGTTTTGAAAGTGATAGGAAGGTCAACTCAAGTTAACAGGGTTTGATTCTTTCTGGGCAAGCTGCTCCCCAACTGAATACATCCACATCCACGGTCCTAGGCTGGCCACAGTGGTAGAGAAAAGCAAGACCCATAAAGCCAATGAGAGGCTATACTAGTATTAGCCTGATGCACCAAAGAAAAGCAAACTAAAATTTTCCCTCATTTTATTTTCTGATTTTGAAAAGCTCCCTCTGTCCCTTCCTTTTGTAATCTGACATTTTGCTATTTATTTCTCAGTGAATAAGCAGTCATCCACAAGCATAATTAGCCTCTGCCTGCCATATAGAAGAACAGCCTGCATTTGGTTAAGTGAGTTACTGAGCATTAAATAGTGCCTTTGTCCATGCTGGGTTGTTATTTGAGGGATTATAAAGGACACCTGCCCTAATATGCCCTAAATAGAACTGCACCATTAGCAACGCATCCAGCTGAGTTAAGGCAGTTCAGTTGTAAAGAGTCTTCCTCTAAACAGCCAATTCTACGGGAACACAACTCACTCATTTTACTGTTGAGCAACAAGCCAGTCAGTTTAGAAACACAGGGTTTCTAAACCCTGTGTCTGGAAAAAAAAAAAGGCAATTCATGTCTCCACTGTGGTCAGAGCTCAGACCAGCCATCTTTGCGAGACTTCGTATTTCATCTGTACTCTTGCCTCATGCTTCTAACAGGTCTCAAGCCTTCCTCCATTATAACTTTGTCTGCTGTCTACCAGAAATCCAAAGAACCATACAATCAAAGCATGTCAGAGCATCACGTTCTCTGGCAGCTTTCTCAAGCACATAGTGTCAGATGAGTACTTCACTCTGTGGCCTGCAATCTGGGACCTCCTTCCACATCTCTTTGTCTTGTCTCCTTTCTGCTGCAAAGTACACATCCTGTCCTGCCCAGCTCTTTTACTTGATTGGCTGCCTCACAGCTCTGACCTCATTCTTAGACTTTGATTCCTTGAGTTGTTCTGCACAACTGACACTTTCTCAATGCTAGGAGTTTGTTCAACCTTTCTCTTTGTTAAGAGTGGGATTCTCTGTGCAGTGGTGGTCAGATACTCTGACTAGCTCTCTGGGTCTGCCCATATTTGCAGAGCATTACCATAGAAGTGGGTTTTCTAAATGCTACAAAACGAAATGATTCATATATATAATATATATTATGTTTATATATATATATGTATGTATATATATATGTATATATATGTATATATGAAGGTTTACCAAGATGGCTACTGGAATAAAGGAAAGCATTGATCCACTTGAGAAGAAGCAAGCAGGAGAAAATTCAGAACTAACTGTGTTACAGTTGAAGCACAGGAACTAGAAACCAGGGCTTTCAGGAGGTCTACATGGCTTGTAAGAGCACATAAGAAATAAAGAACATGCTGAAATAGCACACGGAAGAGAACTAAGCATGAGCTTTAAAATTTTATTAAACTAGCATTCCAATATGTCATTGTGCTGTATTCTCACTTACCTCTTCACAGTCCTCTCTCAGGCCCACCCCCTCTGAATGCCCCTTCCTTCCCTGTGACAATCCTTCTTCTTCTGCCTCTGTCCCCTATATATTTCACTACTCTCTCTTACTAAAGCCATTTTAACTACAGGTTTCAGTTATTTTCCTTCTTATTTTTGCCAGAAACAAATGGGTGCACACATATTGCACAATGGGATTAGAAAATAATTTTTGTGGCATTGGAAAGGTTGGAAATCCCTTCTTTCTTCATGAATGTTAAGAGGCAATAGAGTCTGTGAAAACCTCCATGTTCCTTTCTAAGTTTCTTCAGCCTCCATTTTCCAGGCTCTCTAAAGCTATTATCAACCGGCAATCTGAATGGAGACAGGTTCATAAGAACTCCCCTCAGACAAAAGAATGGGTCTGTTTCATGGCCTATGGACAGCTCAAGTGCATTGGCCACCCTAAAGTGCCCTTAAAGGTAGTTGTGAGACTCTGTCTTGCTAGTTCAGTAATGCCAGATGGTTTATAGAACCCCAGAGTAAATAAGAAGTGTCCAGGTGAGCCTCAGAGCCCAGCGCCTGGCCATTATTTAGGAACTCAAGAAAATGCATAGGTAAAAAGTAGACTTTTAAAATTCAAATTGGTTAAGGACTGGATTCATATGAAATCAGAGTAGCTGAATACTAATTATATGTAATATGCTCAGTGTAAAAAAGTCTTCAATGTCACCATGGCTATAGCAACATAGAAAGTCCTCATGCAACATGAGCACCTTACTTATAAACATCATTATCCTGATTTTCCTGGGGGTAAGGGACATCGGGTAGTACTGGCTGCACAAGAGCAGTATTTTGAAGTCCTTATCAACCTGAAAGGTACCTGAGGTGTCAACAGAGTAGGTTGACACAGGGGAGGTAAGGTGTAGATTAGATTCGGAACTAAGGTGGTAAACTACTGTTTCTGCTTTAAGTGGTCTCCCGTGACAGAGACCGCTGCATATGTGTCTGTGGAAAGGATATTTTCCAAGGAGCCAGAGGACAGTTTCAGCTGTTGTTCTCTCAGTGTCATGCACCTTCCTATTTTAACACAATGTCTCTCACTGACATGGAACTCTCTACTGAAGTGGGATGACTTGTCAGGAAGCTCAAGGGTTCCTTAAGTCGACACCACACCAGCACTAGGATTGCAGGAATGGGCTACCACCTCTAGACTTTTTTCATGGGTTCTGTGTTTCAGATATAGTTTTTCGTGCTTGTGTACATGGCAAAAACGGTTACTGATTAAGCTATCTCTCTATCCCTGGGGTGGGTGGGCATTTCTAACAAACTTAATGGTGATACCCATGTTGATTCTATGGGTTCAGAAGCATGTGTGGTGAGACTCAGTGAGTTTTATACATCTTCAAAATTTGAGAAAGGAAATCACCAGGTCTTGCAATGACCCAAAATTTCTAGAAGGATACAAATAAGTTTACATAGCAAACCAATTAGTAGTGGTGAAGAACTTCTCTTGCACTGCCCATATAGAATGTAGCAAACAGTGTCAGAAAACTTAAGATACTATGCTTTCACTGTTTCCTGTGCACACACTTTGAAAAGCCTTTTGTATGTCTTGAGTGTTTAAAGAGGAAAGATCTGGTATCCACTACGGACAATAGTTATCCAGCCTCCTGGTATTGATTTAGCAGTCTATGAACATCACTGGCTCTACCTCTGGCTCCACACATTGTATATTTCCTCTCAGTGCAGTCTCTTCCTCAGGCATGAGTTTTGAAAGCCAGATATGCCAGATATGGCATAGTTTTTAAATTATTGTCTTTCTTCGTGGTTACAGAAAGCATGGTCAGTAGCTCAGTTCAGGACTCAATGTGTGATTATTTTTCTCTGCTGTAGAAAACTGTGGAACAGCTTGTGAAGTAGTTGGGCAGTTTGTGTCCTTGAATTTGCCTCTAGGGGGTAGGACATTAAGGAAGCATTTGATCAAGATAGCTGACACATAACTAGGGAGACTGTTTCCAAGAAGGCTTCACCGCGGGGTTTCTTATTAAGATGGTTCTGGACAATGGGTCAATTATTTCTGTCTCTGATACTGAAGCCAGTGGTGGCATAGATCAAAGGGTTATGAAAGAGGTTAATGACCTAAATAAGTTTAACAAATAAAGGGAAATAATATTCTCTACACACAGCATGTGGCCAACCCCTAAGAGTCACTTTAAGAACAGGTCACAGAGTCAACACTATAGGTCTACACTGAAGAAAGACTGGGCGATTTTATATTGAGTAATGGTGTTTATACATCACGACAGGCTTGGGATGGAAGCCAAGGGCTTCAAAGATCAACAGTAACACTGACCTCACCACCTCGGACAGACTTTTACTGTTTTGTTGATCAGTGTAGGGAGCTCAGTGGCCATGCAGGCTTGTCCAGCATCTGCATTTATCTCTTCCCATTAGCTGGGCTTCTTCCTAAGACTAAGGTCAGAGGACTTGAATTTGTGCATGCTGCCTGTGCATCCTGCTGATATGGATGATGGGGCAAAGCAAGCCTCAGATGAGAGATGGAAAATGTTTCTGGCTTTGTCTTGGTGGGCTTTCATTTCTGAATGGATAACAGAGCCAGGTCTCATAACTGAGTTGAGGCTGAATCCTATCCTCATTTGCTATCTATTGCTGTAATAAACACTGTGATCAAAAACAAACTAGGGAGGAAAAGATTTATTTCATTTTACAGTTTGTAAGTCCATCATAATGTCAAGTCTGAATAGGAACCTGGAGGCAGGAACAAAAGCAGATGCCACAGAGGAATGCAGCTTACTGGCCAGCTCATCATGGCTTGCTAGTCTGTTCTTTCATACAACCCAGGACCACCTGCCCTGGATGATACTGTCCATAGAGGGCTGGGCCCTCCTACATCAATCATTAATCAAGAAATTTCTTCCAAAGGTTTTTCTATAAGTCAATATAATGGAAGAAATTCCTCGATTCATGTTCCTTTTTCCTAAATGACTCTACTTTGTGTCAAGTTGGCAAAAAAAAGAAGCAGTACATATTTTAAACAGAAGTCTAGAGCAATATTTTTCATAGGAATAAGACAAAAGGATTCATGTAATATGATACAGTGAGATGAGTTACTTGCTAGGTGGAGACTGAGGTACAGGGAGAAACATGGGGAGCGCAAGAGGAGAAAGGAGAAACACAGAGAGAGAGAGAGAGAGAGAGAGAGAGAGAGAGAGAGAGAGAGAGAGAGAGAGAGAGAAGGAAACGCAGAAGATAGAGTGAAAAGAGAAGAGAGAATAAGAAATAGTGAGTAGAGAGAGAATTAGGTTTAGGATGAGAGACTGTCACTGCTTTTATCAAACAATAAGGCCTCATGAATCCAGTTAGGGCATACTGTGTTCTTTGGAAGTCTACGACCTGGAAGATGAGGGACACCATCTCTCTTTCAGTGCTCCTAATACAGCTGGATTGCCCCTTCCAGTGCCGTCATAGAGCTGACAAAGGGTTTCATTCCAACAGTCTTTATCATGACAAAATTTCAACTTTTTTGAAGGTGATTTGAGGACTGAAGAGATGGCTTAATAGTTAGAACACCCACACACTGCTCTTGCAGAGGACACAAGTTCAATTCCTGGCACCCACATAAGATGGCTCATAATTGTTTGTAACTCTAGCTCCAGTGGATCCAAGGTCCTCTTCTGCACTCATGTAGACAACCTCCTCCCTACTCCATTGTACACACACACACACTCACACACACACACTCACACACACACACTCATACACACTCACATACACATACACACACACACACG
Organism: Peromyscus eremicus; assembly: GCF_949786415.1. Taxonomy (NCBI): domain Eukaryota; kingdom Metazoa; phylum Chordata; class Mammalia; order Rodentia; family Cricetidae; genus Peromyscus; species Peromyscus eremicus. The sequence continues at coordinate 18,579,743 of NC_081435.1, forward strand.
TGTGTGTATGTATGTATGTATGTATATATACACACATATATATAATTGAAAATATAATAAAATCTTAATACAGTAAGAGATAATTGTGTTCATAATGTCTATATCTTAAGATTATAATGAGCCGAGCGGTGGTGGCACATGCCTTTAATCCCAGCACTTGGGAGGCAGAGGCAGGCGGATCTCTGTGAGTTCGAGGCCAGCCTGGTCTCCAAAGAGAGTTCCAGGAAAGGCACAAAGCTACACAGAGAAACCCTGTCTCGAAAAAACCAAAAAAAAAAAAAAAAAAAAAAAAAAAAAAGATTATAATGACTTGGGCCTTGTTATTTGTAACTGTTTCCCTCTGTGAAAGGTAGAATAAAGTACATAGGTTTAGGTCTTATGGTAGCCTGGCTGAGGGTGTTATGAATTTGTTATGGTTTGTCAGTCTTCAGGAGACATAGTACTTCTTGCTTTAAATTCTGATTTTATGCCCGGCTACTATTTCTGTGATGTTGGCCAAGGCAGAGAGTGACATAGTTCACAAGTTACACTGGACACTGTCTCAAGCTTAGGGATGTTCACTGTGTGTTTCAGGTTCCTAAGGGTTTATTAGGATGAAGCCTTCACATATATCAGGCAACGTCTACAGTCTGACCTGTTAGAATCATTGAGCACCTTGAATGTATTCATGTGTATATAATATGTTCAGGAATGCTTTTGGTATAAGGTAAAAAAGATTGTAGTACTAGCATTATAATTAAACTGCTGAAAGGTAGAACCAGTTTAATAAAATTGAGAAAACTGTTCTCCAAATTTTAAATTTGTAAGTGGCACTTCTTTCCCAAATCAGTTCAAACCAAACCCCATCTTATTTCCAGAATACATATTTGTCCATTTGCCATACATAATTAAAATTCAGCAGGAATCCAGAGTATTTTTTTTTTTAATTTTTCTCTTCAAAGCTACTGTGTGCTAAACATTCCCAATATTTAAGATTTATTTACCATGTAATGGGGAGTCAGAGTCACGGTGCCCTGTGTGTGCAGGGATGTCAAAACAATGCCCTCCAGCTTCAATAAACCAGGACTAGGATAGAAGTTAAATCACAGAGATAAGATATCCAGACAACTAGAAACACTTAACAAGTAACCACCACTTACAAACCCTGTGAAATCCTCCATATAGACAACTATGTTATACATACGCAGATACACAGTTTAAGAAGAGATATGAACGTCCACAAACTACGGAGAATTTGGCTGTCCTTGTAGGGCACTCTGGCCTCATCTCATCTAACAATAACTTCAGACCCAACACAATAAAGTTTCATAGATGACAGCATTGTCTCCCAGCCAACAGTGCCCTCCACTAACCGAGCCTTAGTCTAGTCTGTTCTGTAAAGTTCAGGCCATATCTCTTGACCACCTACTCACATCCCAATGATTTATGCTTATTTGATTTTAATGTTCATGCTTGGTTTCCTGTCACTTTGTTGCTTTGTTTGTCCTTGGAGAGCCTGGAAATGATAAAATGGAGGACTATTCCACATAGGACAGATGTGTTATTCTTGTTGACAAGCTCTGAGGACAGTCATAGACAGAAATAATTCCTTAGATTTGCAAAGAAGGTCTCATGGCATTGTTCACTCTCACCATTGCCTTTTTAAAGACTAGCATCCACACTGGAATTTGGTAAAAAATCGTTTTACAAAATTTTTTAAAAAGGCACAAATCTCTTGTGATGCAGATTGCTTAACTTAATAGCGGTTTCCATAGTGAGATCAGTATCCTACTACCAAGCAGAGAATCCAGGAATGCAAATCAACACAGAAAAACAAACAAAAATGACTTTTCCAGATTTACATATAAAAATGACAGGCACATAAACAGAATACCTTCCTCATGAGCAATGATAATTGTGATGGCTGCTGAAATTTCCATCTTTGCTTCTAACATTTAAGTAAATCTATATAATCTTAAAAACATCTGCAAATGGAAAAGTAAAAGGGTTCTTCTCTTTTGAGGGATCACAGTTGTGCTAGTAGCACTTAAAAAAGAAGAATCACACATAGAGGTGCGCACGCATACACACATACACACACACACAATCTATATTGACATTTCATAGCAAGATTATGTATTCTCTAAAAACAATTTCTATAAACTTTAAAATTTTGCATTCCTAAGTAACTCTTGTGAAACTGATTCATTGTACTAATACCCAAGCTAAGTGTTTGGAGTAAGATAATCCTAAAGAAAAACTAAATGAGGAATGTGACTGAGATGAATTTCAAATCTCCCTCTCCCAAGTGGCCTGCACCCATGTCCTGTATTACTGCTGTTCTTTCCCTAACTCTCTTTCTACGTTAATTCCCACATTTCAACAATGCTAAAAACTTTTGTTTATGAACTTCAAGTTACCTTTAGCAAAAGTTTTTTAAAAAAAGAAAAGAAAAACAAAACAAAACAACAACAAAAACCGTTGTGGTGGTTTTAATGTGAACTGTTCCCTGTAGGAAGAGTGTTTGTTCTGCAGATAGTGGTGATGTTTGGAAAGGTTGTCAAAGCATTGGCAGTGAAGCCTTACTGGAGGAGGTAGGTCACGTGGGTGGGCCTGGAGAATGTAGAGCCTAACCCCGCTTCCTGTTCACTGTCTGTTTCATGAGTGTGTAGATGAACTGTGACTAATTTTTCTTGCTCCAGCCTCCATGCCTTGCCTGTCTCTGGCCTTGTCTTCCTCACCACGGTGAACTGCTTGCCTCTAGAACAGTAAACCAAACTAAACCTTTCCTCCCTTCCTTTCTCCTGACAGGACATTTGATACAACAATGAGAATGAACCTAAGATAGTTTTCTTTCAACATTTTCCATATTCCAACATTACACGGAGTTAAAGTTTTGGCATTGAAGTTGCTCATAAGCCTTGTATTTTTATAGCTAATGCTTGAGTCTATCCTTCTCAGCTCCTATGAGCTACTATCACTGCACCGAACTAGTTTCACAAATCAAATCAAGGTGTGTAAATGGGAAAGAGTATAATGGAAAACAATGTTCTCCAGTGCTTTGGTTGTTCCTAATAATGTAACTAACAATTATTTCAGTGGAAAACAAATGATCATAAAGAGGGCTGCATGTGATTTCTGACTGTGGTGACTGATTATATAACTGGAAATGAAGAGTGTAAGTTCTCAGAATCTTCACTTATTTGTGTTCAGACTGAAGTATGAGAACTTAAAATGATTACTTTTCACATTATAACCATGATGTATTTTAGAAATTTGGAAGAGAGTACCAAATTATATTATAGTCAAATATCTCTTACACATATTTTGTATGTATGTGTGGATGTGGATGTGCCTGTGAGTGCTGTTGTCCACAGAGACCAGAACAGGTCATGAGATCTCCTGTAGCTGGAGTTATAGGTGATTGTGAGCTACCTGAGACATGTACTAGTAATTGAATTCAGGTCTCCTGTAAGAATATGAAACTCTCTTAACTGCTGAGCCAACCTCTTAGGCCCTCTTTTTATATATATTTAACAACCACAAATATTTTGTTGTACTTAGTTCAAGTCCTTTCGTTAAGATATAATTTGAAAACTATATAATCAATTGAGTGTATTTTACAACTCAGGAATATTTAGTAAATTATGAAATGTGCATCACTCTCCAAATAGCCATGGCTGAATCATTTCCTGCCACGCCCTGTTCTTAGATAAACCTTTCTTGGGACCTTACATGGGGCATGTCCTAAATTATGTCAAATATGCTTATCTTTTCTAACTTGTCTTTGCTCTTTGTTGATGTATTCCTTTCTTGGACATTGGTTTATTTAATCCAAATTATGATCTCTGCTGGTCACTGAATCCATTTCTAACCTTTTGGGTTTCCTTTAGATTTACAATGAAGTAGTTGCTTTCGTTCCTAGTCCACTCAATTCAATCTTCTTTTACTTGTCTCATCAACATGATGAAACTGGCAATGACTTTGTCCATCCTCTCTTCCATCTTAAAAACCAACACTTAAAGCCATTTAATTTCTAATAGCATTGTAGGCAGAATACTGTGTGAAAAAGTTGTCCTAGTGTGGTTTGTTATTCTCCTTTTTGTTGGTGGCATTTCCCCATCCAGTTTGCATTCTATAAACCACAAATGTGGTTTGCCCAACTTTTACCAGGTTTGTGACATCACTTCCATGCATAGTACTTTGGTCATGTAAAGATAGATGATATTTAGTTCAGATAAAGTTATACATACTTTCTGCTATTTTTCTTCTTCCTTCAGATTTTAAGAGTACTGATTTTACTTCATGAAATTGTTTTGTTTTGAAAGAAACTACAAGGAGATTCTCTCTCCTTCCCTCTTTTTCCTTGCTTGGGTCATGTATTTCTGTGTCAGAGATTATCGTATATTTCTTCCATTTCCCTCTAGTACTAGTATATTTTCAATTTTCAATTTAGGCCTATGATTCATAGTCCAATTTACATTGAACTATAGTGTGAGAGAAATTTAGGGAGAATTTTATGTTCCATATCTTAATTCAGTTGTCTAATTTTAAATCCTTAATATGAAAAATTCAAGTTTGTCACAAACTATTAAATACATCCTAGAACAATGTCATGGTCTAACTTACTTATTCAGCTTTTTTTCTTCTTACAGATTGAATTCCAAATGTTGTACATTTAAAAGAAACCCAATAAGCATAATTTCTACTTGAATGTTGTACCATTAGCTAAGGGTGTTCAGGCTAATGGGAATTTTCCTGTCATTAATTTGGTAAACATACACACATAACCTTTAAAACCAACTTCTTTTAATGCAACATAAAAGTTGACATTTCATATAGATACAACCTGTCTGAGAAACCACATCAAAACTAATTGACATGTACCGTCAATGTGGAATCTTAAAGCTCATGGATGATACTTTTTTCAAGTTTTTTCTCAAATGCAATTTTTTAACCATAGTTCTTTATTCCTGGGAAGTTTAAGAATTTTTATTTACCTTAGTGATTATAACACATAATTAACTTATACAATATTGTGTTACTGAATTGGGAATACTGGAATACGTTTAAAAGTTGGAGAGTATTATGTAGTCAGAGTAAAGGGAAAGGACTTTTTTTTTAACCACACAATAAGACATTGCCCTGAGCTGATCTCTCTGTGTTAGAATCTCTACGGTGCATGTTTAATACAATTTTTGTCACATCAACTTTTCTTTAAAGCAACTTCTCATTTCTCACTTCCGCTTAGTACTTAGTATTTTTCTTTCTAACTTACTGTCACTTGTATATTATATTCACTGTGATTTTAAGTGTCTTTCAGATGGTGTTATTATTCTAGGTTAACTTGAATTCTAATATTCTAGCTTGCTGCATGAGCTCTGTGTCCCTGAATGTTGCATGGGTAGACATTTTAACTGCTTGCTACTTATTTGCTCTTATACTGTGCTTAGCTCACCTAAATGAACAGCTTTCTTAACCCAAGGTTGACCTTAAATGCTGTACTTTGAATTGCATGGTGGTGCTGAAGTTCCTCTCCCAAGAGATTCCCTCAAATAGTACATGCCTCATAACATTTCTGATTTTGTGGATAATAATCAGAATCAGGAACATGTGTTCCTGGCATTGCTCCACACTGCTACTGTCTGCCACAATGAGGACTCTCTTCACAATATTAGTATCACTTTAAATAAAAACAGGACTTTATTTGTCACACAACCCAGTTACTTCCATTGCATTCATACCCAGTGTCCTTTGTTCTTTATAAATACCATTGTGTCTGTCACTTAGCTCTGCCAATAAAACTCAAAATCCCGGAAAGCAGGAAATGTGTTTTCAAATTTCCTTGGCTTTACCCATATTATTTGGGAGAAAGCCCAAAAATTTATAGAATCTCAGCACTGATGGAGGCTCAAAGGATGGGGAAAGGTGAGGAGAGGATGCCAAAGTGAGAGGAAGCCAGGCTCACTGGCAAGGCAAGCAGCTTGGCATCATCTCAGCCCGGGAACCAGCAGCATCCAGAAGGGAGTGATGGTTCGACTCAGGTGGACTTGGGTCTTCATCCCAGCACTGCTGAGCAATCACTGTGTAACCTTGGGCAAGTGCTCCGAACGTCTTAACCCGAGGCTCTCCCCCTGATACAGGCAGTTAATAAAGAAACCTAACTCACAGGAGTAGTGAGTGTTGTAAATGCCATGAAAAAAAATGTAAATAATCTTTTAGTATTCTTTTGAAAGAATTGGGCACTGTAAAAACACAATGTGAGAACCGGGTTTGCTCGGTAGAGCTCTGAGAACTCTTAGAACAAAAGGAATGGGAAATCTCTTGGCCTCTGGCCATGGTAGTAAGCTTTTGGCTATCAGACCCAAATAACAAGCAATGGAAACAAAATAAAGAGGAATTAAAAGAAACGTAACACCTTATACACAGCAAAGGAAGTAGTCACTGAAATGAAAGTGAACTTACTATCAAAAGATTGCAAGTCATACAAATGATAGGGATCCGATTTCTCAATTTGTGCTGTACTAATTTTACTCAAGAACAAATAAAAATAACCTAATTAAAAATGAGTATAGAACCTATGATAGAAATGTTTTACAGTGATGGCATTATGATTTCTATTAGAATTACATTTAAGAAATGTTTACTATCCTGGAACTCGGGAAATGGTTAATTTTTAAAGTGTTTCCCAATCAGTAATGAGGAGCTGAGTTCAGATCTTGAGAACCCTCATTAAAAACACAAGCATGGTAGTGTGTGCTTATAACCCCCAAGCTGGAGAGAGTAGAAACATATAGATCTTAGTGCTTCTGGCCAGATAGTTTTGCTGAACTGATAAGCTCCAAGTTCATTAAATCTCAAAATAATCAGATGAAGAGTAATGGAGGAAGACATCCCCAGATCAACCTGTGGCCTCCATGTGTACATGAGCACACATACACCTGCACATATGTATACACACTTGAAGATGTACAGACATGTACACCAGAAAGAATGGGAGAGGGAGATTGAGGTTATAATCAGGGAGACAAAAATATCTACCTACCCACTCATAGCTGCTTGGATGGCCTCTCTCAAAAACATAAGAGAATGCAAGGGTGGGCAGGGTATGGAGAGAAATGGCCTTTGGGTACCATGGGGAGAAATTACATTGCTACAAGTAGTTGGGGAGCCAGAGTCAAATTCCTCAATCAAATACAATCTAGACCAACCACAAGCTTTAGTAACCTCAGTTTTGGCTATGTTGGAATAGAATGAAACCAGCATGCCCCAAATCCCATTGAGCATTAACCATGCTGACAAAGACGTAGAAACCTATCCATCAACAGGTAGATGGCTGGTGAAACTGTAGTGTGGACACTGATGTCTTTCTCTCTTTACTTCTCAATTTCCTGTTTATATCCCAATATTACTCATCTTTGAAATATAAGTCCTTGCCATTTGCAGCAGTGTGGATGAACCTGGTAGGGCCACTCACTAAGTGGAATAAGCCAGACACAAAGAAACTTGTCCCATGAGTTTAGATTCTTGTGAAATCTAAAGAAGGATACATGATGTAGACTAGAACCCTTGGTGTAAAACACAAGAGAAAGGAGTGAAAAGGAGAAGTGCATACCAAAGTGCAACGTTTTCAGGTACAAGTGGGTATGTCAAGAGACATCACCTTCAGGAGAGGAGACAGCTGGTGTTACTGGATCGTATGTCATGGTCTTGCTGAGAAAAATATTCATTTTCATGCAAAAAGGTAAGGATATGAGGTGACAAATGGATTTAATTGCTTGATTCCATCACAAGGATAGTGGGTATCAGAACATTGTGTAGTACACTTTAAATATGTATAATAATCATGATGGCTAATCTCAATGATTACCATGGAAACAAATTTGTGGACAACATCTGTAAGGGAATATCTAGATTATGCTAACAAAGGTGGAAAGATACATTCTGAATATAAGTGATACCACTGCATGAGCTTGAGTTCTCAACTGAATAACAAGATGTAAATAAGGCTGAGTAGGCATTCCTGTATCTCTGCTTCTCAAATACCTGCCTCAGGATGTAATGTGACCAACTTGCTCTTCCTCTACTCTTGTCACCATGACTTTGGCACGATGATAATGAACTTTATGACTTCAAACTGAGCTGTAACTGTGTGGTCACAGCATGGGTGTGTGGGTTCACAAGGGTCTGTGGAATGCAGACTCAGAGGCATTTTAAGAATGAATCTAGCCTTTCATAGCTACAGGGGGTCCAGCCTCGAAGGACTGAAGCACTTTCCCTTCACCTTGGGCCAATTATATTTCTCTCCATTACAGTTTAGTCAGTTAATTTCCATATGCTCAAAACAACCTGAAAGGGGCACCCAACAATACAATGCCAAATGCAAGTTCCTCGAATTGTCAGGCACCTCCTGAATGAAGTTTTGCATAGGACTTTGTATACTTGGGAAAGATTCAAGATTCACATTGAGGGCAACAAGGAAAACAAAAGGTGTCTGTTAAAACAAAAGATGGATTAGGGCTAGGTGCTATTCTGTGGAGCCAGGCCAGGTGCAGCTCAGCAAGAATGCCACCACACTCAGGCAAAGTAAACATTTCCTCATTAAATCACTTCCTGCCAGATATTCTGCTCAAAGAAATGAGAAAAGGAAAAATATAATCACGAATAAAGAAGATTTGTTTTTCTTATAGCAACTTTGATCTGGTGTTTTCCACCATCACAAAATGTGAATCTGCTCAAGTTGACCAACTGACCACTATGCCTTTTCCCATAGCCTTTGTGGTTAAACCAAGGAGACTTACTACTTTCAGCAAAGTGAAACCTTGCCTTTATTTCCATCAAAATAAGCAATAGCTACAGAAGAAATGTGTTTTTCTTTCTTGGTTTAAAAAAATAATGAGAGAAAGATAGAACAAGAGAGAGAGAAGTTGTGATAATGTTTGGGCTTAGAGACATGTAGGCAGACAGCAGTAGAGGCAAATTTGAGGCCCAGGTCCAGTGAATCTGTCTGCAAGGATGAGAAGAATTGAGCATCTCAGCCCTGTTATGGCTGAATAGCCCTGCCCAAGACATCACCCTGCTCCCCAAGGGCCCCAGGAATGACATGGAAATTATTATGATTGATATTCAATTGGCTTAGAAAAATCTCACTCCACTGTGTTATTATTTTTTAAGAAAAGTTTATGGATAAAAGTAAGAGGAAATAACAGATATTTCTTTTTATATATATATTTTTTCATTTTACATACCAACCACAGTTCCCCCTCCCTCTCCTCCAGCCTCTCCTCACCACATTCCCCCCATCCTTCCCCTCATCCTCTCCTCAGAGAAGGTAAGGTCTTCCTTGGGGAGTCAACAAAATCTGGCATATCAAGTTGAGGTAGGACCGAGCTTCTCCCCTCCCCCTGCCCCCACATCAATGCTGAGCAAGGTATCCCACCATAGGTAATGGGCTCCAAAAAGCCAGTTCACGTACCAGGAATAAATTCTAGTCCCACTGCCAGGGGCCCCACAAACAGATCAAGCCACACAACTGTCACCCACATTCAGAGGGCATAGTTCGGTCCCATACAGGTCCCCCAGCTGTCAGTCCAGAGTCTGTTGAACTCCCACTAGCTCAGGTCGGGAACACTGATGACAATTTATGCTGGAGAGGATGTGGAGCAAAGGGAACACTCCTCCACGGCTGGTGGGAGTGCAAACCTGTATGGTCACTTTGGAAATCAGTATGGAGGTCTTGTTAGTTATTTGCGATGCTCTTACCCTGCAAGGAAATGTCACAAAACACGACAGAATCCACTAACAAGAGTTTTATTATGATAGGAAAGAGAGACAGATGTGACAGGCCTGCGGGAAAGACACGTGAATAAAGAGTGGAGTTGGGAACATGGCGCCGGCTTATAAAGGCTGGGCCACACCTGCACTCACAGGCCCATGTGGCTATTCCACGCATGCGCATAGATCACATGTGTAGCAGGAATCTTAAAAGTTCTTATTAATAAAATCAAACCTGAGGCCAGTTATTGGGGTGAATGCTGGAAGGTCAGAGATGCAGAATAAGCCACAGCTTCCTCACCTTGCCAGTTTCTCAGCTGATCCTATTTCCTCAGACTGGAAGCCTCTGAGTCCTCATATCCAAATGGATCTCAGCTGAACTGTGCTGCACAAAGTCTAAAAGCTTAACCAACCAAATGCTTAGCCAGCCAAAAGCTTCTAGTTTCTGGTCCTCACGCCTTATATACCTTTCTGCTTTCTACCATCACTCCCTGGGATTAAAGGCTCACTTTCTGGGATACAAGTTGTAAGTCACCATGCTTGGCTGTATCCTTGAACAGATGGATTTCTGCCTCTGGAATGCTAGGATTAAAGGCATGTTCTACCACTGCCTATCCTAAGTATCTAGTGGCTTTTCTGTTCTCTGACCCCAGATAAGTTTATTAGGGTACACAATATTTGGGGGAACACAATATCACCACACACATGTTGCACTGTGTGCTTTATGCAACCACACAAAGCCATGGGGTCCTGGTCATGCGAGCTGTTTTGACCCAGAAATGACTATTTTGACCCAGAAATGGCTAGGCAGAAGTGTCTAGGTCTGCTGGGCATGCGCCTCCATGAGGGTATATTGTGAAGCCCTATCAGGTTTCTCAGAAAATTGGGAATCAATCTACCTCAAGACCCAGCAATATCACTTTTGGGCATATACCCAAAGTATGCTCAATTATACCACAGGACACTTGTTCAACTATGTTCATAGCAGCATTATTCATAATAGCCAGAACCTGGAAATAATCTAGATGCCCCTCAACCTAAGAATGGATAAAAAAAATGTGGTTAAAAAGAAATGACATTATGAAATTTGCAAGCAAATAGATAACAGATATTTCTATAGAGAAAGGACTGACCTCTTGTGTGGTAACTGGGTGAAGAGAGTTTTTCCTTTTTAGCAAATAAGGTGAAAATACCTGGAAATAATAGTACTTTCTCCCTGTACCATTTGTGATGTCCAGGGTAATACTGACTCTCATGGGAAAGCCCTTAGTCTGATCAAGTTTATACCTGCAGCCCATAATATATACTATGGTTTTTCATGGGCTTCCTATACTTTAAAAAACAATGAAGTAGCTATAGACTGATAATGGTTGATGAGCATGGGGAGGTAAATTTTTTAGTGGTATAACCATTTGTAAGTAGTCCATGTTTTAGTAGTAAGACCCATCTATGGTCATGAAAGCAATTACAATCAAATGCAGTAAATCACACACAGAGACACAGGAACACACACACACACACACACACACACACACACACACACACACGAAAGCAGAAGGGGACCTTGTTGGCAAGATGAAGGATATACCAGTAGTAAGGGGATAATATTAATGAATATGGTCAAAATACACTATATAAATGAGTTGCCTAAAAGTATGGAAAATTTTATGACATTGGCATTCATGTCCTAAGTGACTGCAGCTATTTTCCCAGGGTTTGAAACTTAACACCAAGGAACATTACCAAAGCTGAACCTGTACCCTGCCTATAAGACAAGGAAAAATAATTTCTAAGCACTTTCTAGAAATAAAAATAAAAAGGCTTTCCATTTTTAACACTTCAACTGTTAGATTTTAGTTTCTGAGTAATTAAGTATAAGATATCTGATCAGTAACTAACACAGTATTTTATTCAGTGGTATCAAAATTAGCTAGCATTCCTATCTACACATAACCTGAAATGTGTGCTACTATAGATTAAAATAAATGCAGAGGGGGCAGAAGATGTTAACAAAAGGCTCAGCTCTTCATTTAGTGGTTAACCAGTATAGAGTTGGTCCTGCCTGTTGATCACCAGGAACCTGATAATAGCACAGATCAGTTCAGTGAACTTAGATCAAGTCTGTACTCAGGACATTGAACCTTTTGTTAGACAGTAGGCAGTGACAGTGAGTATCCTGTGTCATACTGAGCATCAGAGAGTCTGCTGCCCAGCCCCTACCCTACTTTTCAAGTATGTTTATATTGCTAATGAAAATGAGTCCAGAGACCTCCCCAGGTCAGCATTTACACAGCAGAAGGACAATTGAGAGAGAGCACAATTCTCCTTCCAGCAATCACCCAGTGCTTTGGAATAGAAGTACAAGCTGGCAGGTCAACAGTGGCATGAATTCTTAATGATCTGCAAATGCAAGGACATAATGGCTGGACCACTTCCATGTTCAATTATTTATCATATTCATTTGTAAAAATAAACCCAATACCTAGGTCACTTGGTTTATATGAAAGAGTCACACACGTATTAATAAATAATATGTACAAATCAGCTCTCCACATATGTTCCTTTCTTTATATTTCAAGGATGAAATATGACTAGGGCAGCTCACAATACCCAGAAGCACATATTCCTGTGTTATGAACAGTGACTCAAGCACAAACATACATGAGATATCAGTATACCACCCAGAATGAGGAAACCTTTCTAGGAGTCCTCCAATACATGTTCTAATGACAACATCAGTAACAGGAGCTACAGTTGAATGGATGCCTACATGCTATAATTCAAGTAATATAAAATGAAAAATGTCCCAAAATATGCCCCGCACACACACACCCATTGGAACGTGTAGTGCGATCTTAATAACATTGTTATCTAGGCCTTAATGTCCCCCACATAAATGAAGCAAAAAGTGAATAAACAGCACACTTTATGTTAGCACTTTACATTATTTGATCAGAACCTGCGATTTGCTACCATTTGCTATATTCACCAATATTACAGGGCTGTTACTTGCTGCAGAATATTTCTTTAACTACGTAGAGATGTGTTGCATTTGTTAAGTTATGTAAAGATGCGTTGGTGTTTTACCTTGCCTGCCTAAGGCACATGATTGGTATAATAAAAAGCTGACTGGCCAATAGTGAGGGAGGAGGTATAGGCAGGACTTCTGGGCAGGGAGAGAAAGTATGAGGAGGAATTTAGGCTCCAGGAAGAAAGAAAAGAGAAGCCAGAAAGATGCCAATGAACAGCCAGCCAGACATGGAGGAAGGAGGAAAGTAGTAATACAGAATGAAAGAAAGGTAAAAGGCCCTGGGGTAAAACATAGATGAATAGAAACAGGTAAAATTAAGTTAAAAAAAAAAAAAAAGCTAGTGAGACAAGCCTAAGCTAAGGCCAAGCATTCACAATTAATAAGTCTCTATGTCTTTATTTGGGAGCTGTTTGGTGGCCCAAAGAAATTGCCAAGTACAGTTACTTTTAACAGGAAGGTCCAATATTGTGTCACCCTAATATGTGTGTTGCGGGCAGTGATAACACTAGTTTAAGTTTCATGGCTTTTGTGGTTTATAATATACCAGAATCAACGTTACAAATATATTTTATAAATATATATATATGTATATATATACATATATATATAATTTATCCCAGATTAATTGACACAAAACTCTGAACAAGTAACAGTGCATATGAAATTAATGAGTTAAGAGGCAAAGAAAACTTCTTTGGACATCTTGGTAGGAAAAAAGAAATAACAAAGGAACAAAAGAGAAGAGTAAACAGTGGTACTTATATTGTAAAATGATGGAGAAACATCTAAAATAATTTCCTGAAAAAATGATTTCATGCAAATTTTACACACAAGCAAATAAGAAATAGTTCAACCAGAAAGACAAAAACAAACAAAACCTTACTGTATCTAGATTCAAGACTTCAGATGATGTAGTGGCCACAGTCCTTTCTAAAGAAGCTTCTAGAATTAAACATGAGCCAACCAATAAGCAATAGAAACTTGATTTGAAAGAGAAAAGTTCCAGACTGGTGAAACGTCCCAGCTGAAAAAGGTGCTTGCAGACCAGCATGAAGACCTGAGTTCAATCCCTGAAACCCACAGGAGAAGACCCAATAAGGTGACTCCCACATATAATCCTATCATGCCTGCTTCAAGATAAGATGCAGAGATGGGAAAAAGGCTAAATAAATACTAACAGATGAGATGCAGTGGCAGAAACATTAGGAGAAAACCCATTTCAGAAGAACTGACTCCCGAGAGTGAAAAGTACTCACACCTCCACACAGGACATGTGACATGTGCCTGTCCATCCGCACCCCCCCAAACACACACATACACACACACACACACACACACACACACACACACACACACTCCAAGCTGGAAATAGATGAATTCCTTTATTTCAGACTTTTGCTGGTTTTGACACAAGTGAGAGTCATCGGAAAGGAGGGAACCTCAGTTAAGAAAATACCTCCATAAGACTGGGCTACAGCAAGTCTGTAGGGCATTTTCTTAATTAGTGATTGATTTGGGAGGACCCAGCCCACTATAGTTGGTGCCTTTCTTGGACTAGTGGTCTTGAGTTCTGTAAGAAAGCAGGCTCAGCCAGCCTTGTGGAACAAGCCAGTAAGAAGCGTCCCTCTTGTGCCTCTATATCAGCTCCTGCTTCCAGGTTCCTGCCCTGTTTGAGTTCCTGTCCTGACTTCCTTTAATGGAAAACAGTACTGTGGAAGTGTAAGCCAAATAAACCTTTTCTTTCCCAAACTGCTCGGGTCACGTTGTATTGTCATAGCAGTAAAAACCCAAACTGAGACAAATCTGGAGACAGAAAAGGTGACAAGCTTTCAAAGTAAGAATGAATTTCGAGAAACAGTCAGAAACAGATTCAAAGCTAAGAAATGTGTATATGTTAGCTTCTACCCAGAAGTTGACCTTTAGACAAAGTGCAATACTTCATTTTGCAGGCTCAGAACACTAGGAGACGTGAGGAAAACAAAGAGGAGCCATCATTAGAGCTGTCACCATGGAGAGGAAACTGAAGGTCATCTGAAAATGACTCCAAAGCACACACTGGGCACCAGCCCACTCACTGCATAAGGGACCTGGGGCACACACACAAGCTTCTGCCCACCTTTGCTTCAGAACTGATCTCAGCAGCCGGTCATTAGCTGCCCGGCATTGCCAGGCTGCATTACAAGCTCAAAGGCCCCATGCAAAGAACGAAGTTGATGACTTCAGAATTCCCTGGGGGCTCAGCATGGCACAGTCTGCTGCTACGCTATCGGTTGCTTTTTCAGACTGGTAGGAAAATGTTCATGAAGTGGACCATTTTCATGATCAACATAAAATTATTAAAGCTGAAGCCAGAAAAATCAAACGTAAACAGAACAATTTCCATCAAAGTAAGAGAGAAAACTGCCTGGTGATACACGACTCGACTCCCATCTCCTACCCTTAAAACAAAGCAAACAAATAAGAAAGATAGGCCCGAGTTTCAAGAAAACAAAAGGGTTTGCAACAAGTCCTTAAGAAGTGAACACCGCCGGGCGGTGGTGGCGCACGCCTTTAATCCCAGCACTCGGGAGGCAGAGCCAGGCGGATCTCTGTGAGTTCGAGGCCAGCTTGGGCTACCAAGTGAGTCCCAGGAAAGGCGCAAAGCTACACAGAGAAACCCTGTCTCGAAAAACCAAAAAAAAAAAAAAAAAAAAAAAAAAAAAAAGAAGTGAACACCACTGACAGGGTTTGCAAAGACAGCAGAGGAGAAGCAGAGATTGCTGAGACCCCAAGAGAAGTGAAAGGAAAGTGGAAAACACATTCAACACGGCACACTCACTGATTTCTCTAAGCAGTCCGAGGAAAGGCCCTTAAATACAGTAATAACTATAACCTAAAAGTATTAACAGAATGAAAATTTCTGAAATAAAAAAAATTGTTCAGTGACTCTAGAAATATTGAAATATATAAAACAGTAAAAGTTAAAATAAACCAAGAAATAAGAACCACAGTAATGGGTAAACACTGATAGATGTATGTATATCACCATATGTGTGTAAATATCTCTATGCACAGACTCAGACACATAAATGCCCATGATAAACCTCTGTGCATAGAGTATATACATAGACAGGTAGGTGAACATGTCTGTGATTACAGCTACATGCATAGTGGACAATAGGACCTCACAGGACAATGAAGTCCTGGGTGCAAGTGTGTGCCAAGGTTCACATGCTCCCACAGTAGTAAATCCTAAGTCATAAGATCTCTTTTCCAGATACTGGAGACTGAATCAAAATATCACACATGCACAGCAAGTACTGCACTACGCAGGTGCTTCCTTATGCCCGGTACTTTTTATTTTGGTTAGACATGGTCTCACCAACTCTCCCAGGCTGACCTTGAACTCACTTTACCTCCTGGACCGATATTGAATTTGTAATCCTATGCTTCAGCCTCTCGACTGTTTTGGATTAATGGCATCTACTACCACACCTGGCTAGAGCTCTGAATGTGAAATTAGCAAATGCATGAACTGGTGATGCATGGTATCTCATTATGTAGTATTTAAATCATGGAGGCCTAAGCAAAAACAGTAATAAAATAATTAGAAATCGATAATTTTAAAATATATACCATTTTTGTTTTGGTTCAATCAATTACATTTTTTTTTATGATACCAAATTAAAATACACTTCAAATTTTCCTTTCTAACAGAATGCTGTGTACTTATTTTTGACTTGCTATACTTCCATGCCAGTCATCAGGGGACTGTGTGGACAGTCTGTCCTATAGGATTATAACAAGAATAAGAAAAATCCTTATCAACAGATGATACTGAATCTGTCATAAGGTGGTAGTGACTGTTACCTGCATGTTTTCTGATACTGTTCTCATGAACAAGTGGATGTGGCTGCCAGACATAAACACACAGTAAATGCAATTTTAAGAAAGACACAGTGCTGGACAAGGAAAATGAAGGGGCACATTTTAATTAAGCATAAAATTTTAACAAAACCCCATCACCACTGACTAATAAATTCAATTCCTATGAGTTGACTGAATGAAAAGCTGAATGCAGAGTAACACCTTGTATCTAAAGAAGCTATTCTTATTTCACTCCAAGATTCCAAAGTTACAATGGCTTCCACTTAGCAACAACAAGTTAGATTTTTCAGTTAACAGAATATGAAACTTTAAAATACCAGATACAAGGGAAATTCTCAAAGCTGGGTTATTGTTATTAATAACATTAATAACAACATTTGATTTCTCATGGGCTCATTTTTCTTCATTTTTACTAAATGAATTTTTAAAAATACAAATTTGATTTTCTGAGGCCCCATTCTATCAAAACGACACATTACTATACAGAGTTAATGAAAGGCAATAGTTTTAACAAATGAATAGGGAAAGTCCAACAAATGGGAATGGACAAGCTGGTTTAAGCAGAAATAAGAATTGTCCCAATCTCATTTTTATCCCTAAGAATCTTAATTAGACTTCTGGTAAGCTACATTAGTGGTAATCAGGATTAATGTCATAGTGACAAACAGAGCTGGGGAATCAATAAACATTGCTATATCAATATATGAACCAGGGTATGGATAACTTGAATTTTTAACAGAGAAGTTGATGTGGAGTTAAATATTTGCTTTGTGAGTTTAAAGCTTAGCTTGTCATTTTACCTGAAGGCTAGTGACGTGATACTGCACAGGTAGACACAATGTAAATGAGTTATAGACTCTCCCATCATACCCTGATACAATTTTCACTATCTTCCCTGGAAGTGTGTGGAATAGGAGTAAAGCTATTATCTCATAGTAGAACTGAGCATTTGAGGGCTTTTTTCAATGTAAGAAATACGAAAATGACACGGGGGCATTAATGCAGGATATTATTTAAGAAGAAAGAAAATAAAAATTTTAAAGAGAGTAAGAAGAAAGAAAAATATTCCACTAGGTTTAATTTTGCAACAAAGGAGAAAAGAGTAAGACAACATTGGCCTAAATAAGAGAGATTCTTCTTCCAAAGGTAAGAAATCAGAGGACCTCGACAATTTCATGTGACAGATACGTCTCTGAAGCCATCTAGGTCTGCTCGATGGTCCCTTCATGTGGTCTCAAACTTTATGGCCAATTGTGGTTTCTATTACAGGCAGCAGGGAGTGAAAAGGGGCTGAGCACCGTCACTCTCCATTTAGATCATGCTCTTGAAAGCACACTCACAGTTTTGACATGTTGATGACCTCACAGTCACATGGTCACACACAGCAGCAAGGAAGTTGGGAACGTAACCTTCAATCAGTTGACAATGTGGCCTGCTGAAAACTTGTTTGGTTACAAAAAAAAATAAGAGATTGAATACTATGAAATGAGTGAATACTATGTTCTGGTAAAACAGGAAGAAACGAATTGCATCACACAGTCCTGTGGACTGGTAGTCAAATGATGTTTTTAACTTGGCGTTCTTTGTTTCCAGAGTCTAGATCTACAGATTACATGAAATTGAGTTGTGTCTACTTACTCTCCTCTAACCTATGATAGATCCTCTGTGTGTGCTTTTGGAACTTGACAATGTCAAAGAAAGCAGATTAAATAATTCATAGAATGAATCTCAGTTCGCATTTCCTTGTTATCAACTTGGGCTATGCATTCTTACACATTATACTAAGGTGGCTGACTTTGTCTGCCTGCATCCTGTCAGAGAGACTTGATATCACAATAACTTACTTCAAGTGTCTTAAACAGGTTCCCTTGACTCTGGTGGCATTTGCCTAACTGATGCCTTGTGTGGTTATTTAATCTTTGCAAGTGGGATTCTCTGTTCAATCTCATGTAGAATAATAAGAAATTAAGCCACACCTTCTAGAAAGAGAAGAATGGAAGAATTTTTGAGCTTGAGAAACGTCATGAGAAATCAATCATTAGCACATATTAGGGCAAAACACTTTAAGAATATACATATTTTCTATCTCTTTCAACATTCACATGTCAGTTTTACCTTTCATCAATAGGGGTTTACTCTTGTTTTGTGTCTTTCTTTTCTATCTACATTTATTTATTGAGATGGTCCCATGCCAATTACGCTTTACTTATTTATCTCTTCATCAAATTACATCAGAATATGTTCTCATATAATTGGAATTATTTTACAGTAAAGTACACAAGTCTTTTATTTTGGTATTGCTGAGGTTCTTACCTTAGCCATTGAAAGTTGTCTCAGATTGCTCTGTTGTCTCCTCTTCCTCCTCCTCCTCCTCCTCCTCCTCTTTCTCCTCCTCCTCCACCTCCTCATCTTCCTTCTCCTCCTTATCCTCCTCCTTCCCCCCACTAACTTTTCCTCCTTCTTTATTTTGTTTTTTGAGATTGTAACCTAATTACATATTTTTTTCATTTCACTTTCTTCACTCAGATCCTCCAACTCCTCTTTACTCTCTTTTAAATTCAGGGCCATTTCTTTCTTTTTTTTTTTAATTGTTGTTACCTACACACACACACACACACACACACACACACACACACACACACACACACATATGCATGCACGTGTGTATGTGTATATGTGTGCCTGTGTACTCCTAAATATAAATTCCTTAATATGAACAATGCCACTGATATGTATACTTTCAGGGATGACCATTTGGTGCTGTTCAACCAACTGGGGTGTGTGTGTGTGTGTGTGTGTGTGTGTGTGTGTGTGTGTGTGTGTGTGATTTTTTTTCTCCTGGAGAAGACCACTCTTCCCCCTCTCAGAATTCCCCAGTTGCCTGAAATTCTCCTTGTAGGTTTCAGACCTTGTGGGTTTTCCTTCTTTCACTTTGGTATGTTTAATGTCCTCATCCTTACCCAGTCCATGTCTAAGCTGTCATGTTGGTGAGAGTTGATGAGAGCAGCCTCTGACATTACTGGAGACACATCTCACAGTAAACTTCCTGATGATTTTCTCACCCCTTCTCCCTCAGTCTTTCATGATCCTTAGATACAGGAGTGTTTTGTAGATCTTTCTGCTGGGGCTGAATTCCACATTTAAGCATGTTGATTGGCTGTGGTTTTTTGTAATAGTCTTTGTTTGTTTTGAAGAGAAATTCCCTTGATGAGGAGTGAAGACTACACTTCTCTGTGGGCACAGAGACAAATGTTGATAATGTAGCTAGGGCTAACACTGCTTTACTAAAGTGGTAGTTGTAGGTTCTCCTCCAAGATCATGATACCACTAGCCCTGAATTGTTTTCTAGGTTTCCAGAAATGGGTATGTTTTCCCTCTTGTTGAGTATGTATTAATGTCTTTTAGAGAATGCCTAAGATACACATGTCACTACCATACCCTTAGAGTTATCATGTTATGCTGGTTCTTGATATGATTCATAGACTTTATAGCTGAGTAGGACTGCTTGTTGCTTCTCTCCTATGGGAGGGAGGGAATGAGGCATTAATATCTGTTCCAGCTCAGGAGCCTCACGCCCCTGTGTCTGAAATGCATAGTATCTTCTTCAATAGGGATTTACTTTCTACCTCTCTGGGGTAACCATATGGGGTAATGAAAGACAATAGCTTTAAGTTGTATATTTTTAGAGTCTCTTGGACAATCATGGCCAACAGCTCAAAAGAGTGTTTTTCTCTCTCATGCCTAGGGATTTTGTTAGGTGTTCTTTGGAGCATTGCCAGGCAAGGCGAGAAATTTTCATTTACACTGTACATTTTTATTTGGAATTACATTATTAATTTTTAAATGAATAGTGTGATTCCATATGATGCCATTGTATTTTACTATTCCCCTTTCTATTGCATACACACACACACACACACACACACACACACACACACACACACTCACATACAGAGGCAACAGTCCCCTTTTACTTTCCTGTTTTTTTCAATTACTCCAGGCTATTTACTCACATATGAAGATTTGGAGCTAGGAGTCTAGGATGATCAAAAGCAAGTGGGATTCGTCGTCATCAGTCTGGGTTCCTTCACTCTATATTATCTTTTCTAGTTCCTTCCATTTATCTAAAAAGTACCTGATTACATCTTTTTTTATAGCTGAATATTATTTCAAAGTGTATATGTACCACATTTTCATTATCCATTCATTGGTCAAAGACATTTAGTTGTTTCCAGTTCCTAACTAGTGTCAACAGAGCAGCACTGAACATGGCCAGGCTAGATTCTATGAAGTAGGATATTGGGTTTGGGGGTATATACCAAAGAGTGATACAGCTGGGTCATATGGTAGATTTACTTTGGCTTTTTAAGAATTATTCACACTGATTTATACAGTGGCTGTAACAGTCTGCAATCACATAAGGAGGGAACTAAGGGCCCCTATTTCCCACAGCCCCTCTAGCATTTGTTGTGGATTGTTTTGTTGATCTTTGCCATTTTGACTGAGGTAAGATGATATCTCAAAGTTATTTTTGTTTTCATTTCTCTAGTTACTAGGGAGAATGAAAACTTTTCAAGATATTTCTTAGCTTGTCGTCTTCTAGCTCCCAGGCCTACTTTTTCAATGTTTAATTTGATATTTAGATTCAGTTTGTTTGTTTCTTTGTTCTTTTATTTTCTGTTTTTTTTGTTTTTAGTTATTAAATTTATGCTAGATAATTTAGTTATTATTATTTGCTAGATAATAATCCTCTGCCAATTTCTTTCTTCAGAGACTTTTTTAAAGTTCTTGTCATACAGGTCTTTCACTTGCTTAGTTAAAATTACTCCAAGATATTTTATATTATTTGTGGCTATTTTAAAGGGTGATGTTTCTCTGATTTCTTTCTCAGCCCATTTAGTATTTGCATATAGGAGGGCTACTGCTTTTTTTGACTTAATCTTGTATCCTGCCATATTACTGAAAGTATTATCAGCTGTAGGAGTTCCCTGGAAGAGTTTTTGGGGTTAACTTATGTAGACTATGGTATCATCTACAAATAGCCAAAGTTTGACTTCTTCCTTTTCAATTATATCCCTTTGATCTCCTTTAGTTGTCTTATTGCTCTAGCTAGAACTTCCAGTACAGTATTGAATGGATATGGGGAGAGGGGACAGCCTTGTCTTGTTCATGATTTTAGTGGAATCGCTTTGAGTTTCTCTCCATTTAATTTGATGCTGGCTGTTGGCTTGCTGTAAATTGAATTATGTTTTAGGTATGTTCCTTGTATTCCTGATCTCTCCAAGACCTTTATCATGGAGGGGTGTTGGATTTTGTCAAAAGCTTTTTCAGCATCTAATGAGATGATCATGTGGTTTCTTTTCTTTCCCTTTGTTTATATGATGGATCTCATTGACAGATTTTCATATGTTGAACTATCCCAGATTCTCTGGGATAATGCCTACTTGATCATGGTGGATGATTTATTTTTATGTGTTCTTGGATTCGGTTTGCCAGTATGTTATTGAGAATTTTTGCATCAATGTTCATGGGGGAGATTGGTCTACAATTCTCTTTCTTTGTTGTATCTTTGTGTGATTTGGGTATCAGAGTAACTTTAGCCCCATAGAGTTTGGCTATGTTCATTTTGTTTCTATTGTGTGGAACAATTTGAGGAGTATTGGTATTAATTCTTCTTTTAAATTCTGTAGAATCCTGCACTGAAGCCATCTGGCCCTGGGGTTTTTCTGGTTGGGAGACTTTTGATGACAGTTTCTATTTCCTTAGGGGAAATTAAATTTCTATTTAAAATGTTTATCTGGTCTTGATTTAAACTGGGTATGTGGTAGCTGTCCAGAAAACTGTCCATTTCTTTTAGATTTTCTAATTTTGTGGAGTGCAGGTTTTTAAAATATGACCTGATGATTGTCTGGATTTCCTCAGTGTCTGTTGTTATATCTCCCCTTTTCATTTCTGATTTTGTTAATTTGAATATTCTCTCTCTGCCTTTTAGTTAATGCAGAAAAGGATTTGTCTATCTTGTTAATTTTCTCAAAGAACCAACTCTTTGTTTTATTGATTCTTTGTACTGTTCTCTTTGTTTCTATTTTATTGATTTCAGCTCGCTCGCAATAAGATTATTTCCTAGCATCTACTCCTCTTGGGTGAATTTGCTTCTTTTTCTTCTAGAGCTTTCAGGTGTGTTAAGTCACTAGTGTGAGATTTCACCAGCTTCTTTATGTAGGCATTTAGAGCTATGAATTTTCCTCTAAGTACTGCTTTCATAGTGTCCCTTGAGTTTGGATATGCTGTATATTCATTTTCACTGAGTTCTAGGAAGTTTTAATTCTATCTTTTTCTTCCTTGACCCAGTGGTGATTCAGTTGAGCATTATTCAGTTTTATTGAGTTTGTAGGCTTTCTGTAATTTATGTTGTTGTTGAATTCTAACTTTCAGCCACAGTGGTCTGATAATGTACAGGAAGTTATTCCAATATTTTTGTATCTGTTTAGATTTGCTTTATGACCAAGTATGTTGTCAATTTTATAAAAGGTTCCATGGGGTGCTGAGAAGAAGGTATATTCTTTGTGTTTGGGTGGAATGCTCTGTAGATGTCTATTAACTCCATTTGAGTCATACCATCTGTTAGTTCCCTTATTTCTCTGTTAAGTTTTTGTCTGGCAGACCTTTCCTTTGGTGAGAGTGAGGTGTTGAATTCTCCCACTATTAGTGTGTGGGGTTTGATGAGTGATTTAAGCTTTGGTAATGTTTCTTTTACATATGTGGGTGCCCTTGTATTTGGGGCCCAAATGTTCAGAATTGAGACTTCATCTTGAGGGATTTTTTTCCTGTGGTGAATATGTAATATCCTTTCTTCTCAATCTCTTTTGATTAATTTTAGTTTGAAGTTTATTTTGTTAGATATTAAAATAGCTACACCAGCTTGTTTCTTAAGTCCATTTGATTGGAAAATCTTTGTCCAGTCCTTTACTCTGAGTTAGTGTCTGTCTTTGAAGTTGAGGTGTGTTTCTTGTATGCAGCAGAAAGATGGATCCTGTTTCCATATCCATTCTGTTAGCCTGTGTCTTTTTATAGGTAAATTGAGTCCATTGATATTAAGGGATATTAATGACCAGTGATTGTTAATTCCTGTTATTTTTTGATGCTAGTGTTGTATGTTTCCTTTCTTTGGGATTTGTTGGTGTGGGATTATCTATTGCCTGTGTTTTCATGGGTGCATTTAACTTCCTTAGTATGGAGTTTTCCTTCTAGTGCTTGCTGTAAGGCTGGATTTGTGGATAGGTATTGTTTAAATCTTGTTTTGCCATGGACTACCTTGTTCACTCTGTCTATGATGATTGAGATTTTTGCTGGGTATAATAGTCTGGGCTGGCATCCATGGTCTCTTAGTGTCTGCATAATGTCTGTCCATGACCTTCTGGTTTTTAGAGTCTCCATTGAGAAGTCAGGTGTTATTATGATAGGTCTGCCTTTATATGTTACTTAGCCTTTTTCCTTTGCAGCTCTTAATATTTTCATTATTCTATATGTTTAGTGGTTTGATTATTATGTGGCAAGGGGACTTTTTTTTGGGGGGGGGCTAGTCTGTTTGGTGTTCTATAGGCTTCTTGTACCTTCATAGGTATTTCCTTCTTTAAGTTGGGAAAATTTTCTTCTGTGATCTTGTTGAATATATTCTCTGTGCCTTTGAGCTGGTATTCTTCTCCTTCCTCTATCCCTATTATTCTTTGGTTTGGTCTTTTCATGGTGTTCCAGATTTTCTGGATGTTTTGTGTTATGATTTTGTTGGGTTTAATGTTTTCTTTGACCAACAAATCTATTTCCTCTATCCTATCTTCAATGCCAGAGAGTCTTTCTTCAATCTCTTACATTCTGTTGGCTATACTTGCGTCTGTAGTTTCTGTTCATTTACTCAGATTTTCTATTTCCAGCATTCCCTCAGTTTGTCTTTTTCATTCTTTCTGTTTCAATTTTCAGGTCTTGAGCTGTTTCCTTCCCCCATTTAATTGCTTTTTTTTTTGTTTTCTTGACTTTCTTTAAGGGGCTAATTAATTTCTTCCAATTTTTATTTGTCTTTTCCTTGATTTCTTTAAGGGAATTTTTGATTTCCTCTTTAAAGGTTTCTATCATCTTTATAAAGTTATTTTTAAGGTCATTTTCTTCTGCTTCTTCTACATTGGGATGTTCAGCTCTTGCTGTGGTAGAATCACTAGGTTCTGTGTCATATTGATCTTTAGTTTGTTGAATGTATTCTTGTACTGGTGTCTACCCACCTCTTCCTTCAATTGGTGCAAATGGTATCTGTTTCTCAGGGAGCCACTCTTGGTTCAATTGGCACTGGCAGTATTTGTGTCTCAGGAAGCTGCTGGGGTCTCAGGTGGATGAATGGGTTTTGGCAACAGAGTGTGGCTTGTTGATTGGAGGGTTCAATGGGGAGGGTGGTGGAAAGGACTGCCCTTAGGATTCTTGCTTTCTGGCCTGCAACTGGGGCTGCAATGGGTTGGGGTATGAGGGAATGGGTTGTGCCCCTGGGCCTAAAGTCTAGAGGCTGGGCTGATCAGCTAGGAGGACAATTACTCACCTCTTAGTCCAATCAGAGCTGGTAGAGTCTGTGTCTCAGAGAGCAGCTGCAGTCTCTGGGGATGGGTGAATTTAGGGGGTAGAATGGGGTTGTAGGTTACAGGGTCTGATGAGGGGTGGTGATAGTCAGGTCTGCCTGTGGAAGTCTTGCTTGCTAGTCTGCAACTAGGGCTGCAATGGGTGGGGGTATTTGGGCATGAGTTGTGCCCTGGACCTAAAGGCTAGAGGCTGGGTTTGTCCAAGACTTTATTTCTTAACTCCTAAAGGATATTTACATTTGGGTAGAATTCTGGACTGCATTTTAGTTTTTCTTTAGGACTTTTGAATTGTTACTCTATTATTGTTTTGCCTTAAAGGTTTATGTTGGCAATCTGCTAGAAATCCTTCCTGTTTTGCTCAGTGATGTGAAACCATACCCCCTGGCTATCTTGATGCTCTTTTTCCTGAATTTTTCTCTGTTTGGGCCAACAACTTTAGATTGTAGGATTTTCTTCCATTCAGCTTATTTATGCCTTCAACTTCTTGTTGTTCTGTCAGCTTCTTGTATTGACTATCAGCTTTGGAAAGTTACTACTCATTATTCATCAAATATACCTTTTTGTTATTTCTCTCTCAGGAGAGCCAGTCGTCCATACATGTCAGATCGATGGTCTCACAAACCTAAGATTTTTTTCTTTCTCTTCTCTATTCATAGTTCTATTTCAGTTAGAGCTACCTGATGAACTACCTTTGAGCTCGCCAAGTCTTTGTTTCTATCTAGGATCATCTGATAAGCCCCCAGAAGACCATCTTCATCATTGCTGAATTCATCTCTAGCAACCTCAATGACTTCCATCTTTATGCTTCCTTTTGTATGATAAAATCACTTATCAGAGATTCCCTGCTGAACAACATTTGCCTAAGCTTCCTTGTGAAGATTCCAACTCCCATGTCATTTATTAATCGAAGTCTGATGAATGACGTGTCTCTGTCACTATAGTTTTATTTTATTCAATCTGTCTTTTAACTTCTTGATATATATATATATATATATCCATAAATATGTAAGTTAGATAACATTAGGTTTAGAGATGAGATTATACACTTTCCAGGCATTACTGAGAACAAGCATGCTACTCTAGTTAGGAGTGGATCTATTAGAGTCTACTTTCTGTTAGAGGTTAGGTATCCCCCCCCTTCACATTGATCTCCCCACTTGTGGCTACTAGAGGCTATTTTGAACTGCTCCAATGTAAAGTCCAGCTTTATTTCTCCTTGGGGAAATCCTGAGAAGGAGACTCTAAAACTGTATTATCCTAGTCTTAGGTAGGTACTTACTGTGAATGTGAATTTCAGGATCATGATCTAAACAAACTACTCTTCCTGCTGTTTCACAGCCAGGTCTTAGCAGCTATCCTTGTACCTCTCTCAGAGTAGCAACACATCTTCCTACTTTCCACTCACTGTACTGGGTTTGCAGAAGGGCTCACGGGCTGCAGTTTTCAATGCCTCCCCACCACAGAGTAAGTCATTTTGTTTCTTAAAAGGAATCCTGGGATTTGAGGATGACTTTCCTGTCCCTGTGTCACCTGTAGCTGCTCCTGCTGGTGCTCACACTGTACTTCTCTTTTGTTCATTTTGTACTTTTTTATTTTTTATTTTTATTATTATTAAGAAATTTTTCTATTCATTTTATATACCAACCACAGATTCCCCTGTCCTCCCTCCTCCCACCCCCAGCCCTCCCCAAAATCACCCTCCATTCCCACCTCCTCCAAGGCAAGGTCTCTCATGGGGAGTCAGCAGAACCTGGTACATTCATCTGAGGCAGGTCCAAGCCCCTCCTCCCTGCACCAAGGCTGTGCAAAGTGTCTTGCCATAGGCACTGGGCTCAAAAATAGCCAGCTCCTGCACCAGGGGTGGATCAGATCCCACTGCCTGGGGGTCCACTAAACAGTTCAAGCTAAATAACTGTCTCACCTATCCACAGGTCCTAGTCCAATACCATGGGGGCTCATATTATCCTGAGTGAGGTAACCCAGACTCAGAAGGACAAACATGGTATGTACTCACTCATGGATACTAGATGTAAAACAAAACCCACAGCTCCAGGGAGGCTAGCTAGCAGAGAGAACCATAGGAAGGACTCATGGATTGCCCAGCAAAGGAGAAATAGATGAGATCTACATGAGCTAACTGGGAGTGAAGAGGTAATGGAGAGCAAGGGATGGGGCATGAGAACATAAGGGAACAAGAGGTTCAAGCTGGAACAGGGACAGAGAGGGAGAGCAAAGAAAGAGATACCATGATAAATGAAGACATCATGGGAATAGGGAGAAACAGAGTGCTAGGGAAGTTATCAGGAATCCATAAGGATGACCCCCTCTTAGACTACTGGCAATAGTCGAGTGCCTGAACTGGCCTACTCCAGTGATCAGATGGCTGAATACCTTAACTGTCATCATAGAGCCCTCATCCAGTGACTGATGGAAGCAGATGCAGAGATCCACGGCAGGGCTCCAGGCTGGGCTCCAGGAGTCAAATCAATGAGAGGAGGAGGGATTCTATGAGCAAGGGACATCAAGATCATGATGGGAAAATGTAAAGAGACAGCCAGCCAAACTAGTGGAAAAGCATGAACTGTGGATCATTTTGTACTTTCAATTACCTTTTGAAGCCAATAGTCTCTTGAGAAGATGGGAAGTGGGTCTCTGTGGATGTTGGCCTCGAGCCTCTCCCTACCTCAACCAACATCGTAGCATAACACATCCAGATTCTCCCTGAACCTACCTGGCAACATGTAGGAGCCAAGGGCCATGTTTGGATTCTTTAGTTGTCTATGAATTGTAGTTCTGTGCCCCTGGTTATTCATTTAAAGGTGTTAATTAAATACATTCACTGGCTAATGCAATGGTCAGCAGGGTCTGTTAATCAAATCCTTGGGTTATTAATCTCAAAGCTTTCTTACAAAAGTAAAAGTGAAGCTATTTCCATTGTCTCATTGATTTATAGAATTTTTTGTTTACTTGTTTGAACACAGTCCTTTGTTGGTTATGCATGTTGAAAATATTCTTCAGTCTATGTGTTCCCTTTTCATTTTTTCCTAATACAGAGAATTCTCCAGCTTCAATGTAGCTTAATTTATATCTCTCCAGATGTTCATGCTTGATGGGTACTGTTAAGAAATTTTTATCTATGTCAATATCAGAACGAAACCCTGGATTATCTACTAGAAGAACTATTGATTTGTATTTCACTTTCAGAACCAGAATCCATCTAGAATGGGCTTATGATGTCAAATAGAGGTCAGATTTTATGCTTGTCTTACATGTACACTTGATTTATTCACCACATTGTTTGAAAAGATCATAGTTTATTTGCTGAAATTTGTGTCAAAAGCTAACTTTTAATATGGATGTGTTTATGTCTGAACCATATTCTATTTTGGTTACCTATATTTCTACAAATTATACATATCTTAAATATGTCAACCCAAATTATTTCTTGGTAATTTTCAATAATTGCTTACATTTCAAAAAATTGCTTTTTAAAAGCATTTACAATTACATATTTGGGGTGTGTGTGTGTGTGTGTGTGTGTGTGTGTGTGTGTCCATAACATGCTTATCTTCTATTATATGAGTCTTAGGAATCAAACTCATGTTTCCCAGCTTAGCAACAAGTACTAGCTGAGACAACTCACCAGCCCAGTTACTCACTTTTTAATCTGTATCTGTTAAATTAATATTGGCAGGAAAACACATAGCCTTCATTAAAAAAAATAAAAAGTTCTACCTCTCTTTCTACCCATGTGTTGAAGTGTACTTTGGTCTCCTCTGTCATTTACTTAACTTATCCTTTTCCTTGTTGTACCATCAAGCTGTTACACCAGTTAAATCAGTCCATTGATGTTTATTGTGCTTTTCAACACATTTGAGCAGACTTTCCTTTTTAATGTCAATGACACTATCTTTGAATTATAAGGTTCTCCCTGTTGATTTTCTGTTATCCAAAGAAATAAATACTCATTTTATTTTTAGAGGTGTGTGTGTGTGTGTGTGTGTGTGTGTGTGTGTGTGTGCCTGTAAATGGGTATGTGCACATGAAGACAGTGTTTGTGTAGGCCAGAATAGTTATCAGGTCCCCTAGAGCAGTAGTTTACATTTAGGCAGTTGTGAGCTGTCCAGTATAGGTGCTACAAACCAAATGTGCTAGATAGTTTTATGTCAAATTGACATAAGCTAGAGTTATCTGAAATGAGGGAACCTCAATTGAGAAAATGTCTCCATGAGATCCCAGCTGTAGTGCATTTTCTTTTCTTTTCTTTTTTTTAATTTTATAATTTAATTTAATTTTACATATCATATTCCCCTGTCCTCCCTCCTCCCGCCCCCCCTCGCCCTTCTCCCAGCCCACCCCCCATTCCCATTTCCTCCAGGGCAAGGACTCCCCTGGGGATTCAGCTCAGCCTGGTAGATCCAGTCTAGGCAGGTCCAGTCCCCTCCTCCCTTCACCCAGGCTGAGCAAAGTGTCCCTGCATAGGCCCCAGGCTCCAAACAGCCAGCTCATGCACTAAGGACAGGTCTCAGTCCCACTGCCTGGGGGCCTCCCAAAAAGTTCAAGCTAATCAACCGTCTCACTTATCCAGAGGGCCTGATCCAGTTGGGGGCTCCTCAGCTATTGGTTCATAGTTCATGTGTTTCCACTAGTTTGGCTATTTGCTCCTGTGCTTTTTCCAATCATGGTCTCAACAATTCTCGCTCATACAATCCCTCCTCTTTCTCGCCGATTGGACTCCCGGAGCTTCACCTGGGGCTGCGTTTTCTTAGTGATCAGTGAGTGAGGGCCCAGCTCATTGTGCATGGTACCATCCCTGGGTTCTATAAAAATAAAAGCAGACTAAGCAGGCCATTGGGAGCAAGACAGTAAGTAGTACCTCTCTGTGGTATCTGTATCTGCTCCTACCTCTAGGTTGCTGCCCTGCTTGAGTTCCTGTCCTACTTTCTTCTATGATGAACAGGGCTGTAGAAGCATAAGCTGAATAAACCTTTTCCTCCCCAACTTGCTTTTGGGTATGATGTTCTGTCACAGCAGTAGAAATGCTAAGACACCAAAGGAGTCCTGTAAGAACATTTAGGACTCTTACCTCCTGAGCTATCCCTTCAGTCCTCAGCTGTTCTTGATCTGTTTGTTTGCCTTTTCTTAGTATGCTCAGATTCTGCCACATGCTGTGCTTAATACATTTATTCATATTCTTTCTCTGGGTCTAAGACTTTAACTTTTTTCTGCTAATGCACTGGTAATTTTTAAATAGCTTCTGCTTTCTCTGTGAGCTTCTAACTTCTTTGAAGCTATCCATCAAGATTTTCAACTTGTGGGCACTGGCCAGTCTCTCTGGTAGTTGAATCTAACTACAATAAAGCACAAGAGGTCTTAGTCGAGTTGTAGAATATGACATAAATAAGTTGGAATCTAGGCTATTTCCCCTATGCAGTTTAATTTTAGTCATGTTACTCTAAAATTTTTGGACCTTCTTTCTTATTATACAAAGTTGATTTATGTCTTCATAATTCCATGAAGTGAATATTTGTGAAGTGTCCGCTTACTGCACAGGTTACGTTGATGAATGGACCCTGGTTAATCTGATATGTTAATATTCTTGTGGACAATCTTGTATTCCTGTCAGGGATACTGAGTCTGTAACTTT
Organism: Peromyscus eremicus; assembly: GCF_949786415.1. Taxonomy (NCBI): domain Eukaryota; kingdom Metazoa; phylum Chordata; class Mammalia; order Rodentia; family Cricetidae; genus Peromyscus; species Peromyscus eremicus. Next base: position 18,610,659 of record NC_081435.1, read on the forward strand.
GATTATAGAGATCTCCTTTGGTGGAATATGAAAGATAGAAATTTGGAGAACATGGTTTGCAATCTCCTGGTAGATGACAGGAGGCAAAAATGTTTCTAAACATACCAAGGCAAACTGCAGACAGTTCAAATAAAGAGCAGACATTTGAATATGATTTTAATTTAACAAAAGAAAACAAAGTATTCTATCAAAATTCTTAGATGCTGATTTTAGAATATTGTGTCACTGTTGCAAAATCACATTTTAAGTAGTAGAATGAAGAGGAACTCAGGGTTTTAGAGAAAATAATCAAAAATTTCAAACAAGATTTTCTCTAAATAGGATGACTGTATCAAACCATTCCCTTCAAGGTTCAGAGATTTATGTATAAGAGGAGACAGAAAGATTAGGAGAGTCAGAGATCATGGATGATTCCAAGAAAACATCATCCTTCAGATTCAACAGAGATGCTGTACACTCATAGGAGACTGTGACAGCATGCACAGACCTGTATGGATTCAAGCTAATGAAACCCCAAGACCAAGAAGCAGAATTCGACACAAAGTCCCACCCCTAGCCAATATTTGTGATTGAAGCCTGCTGGGAAAGGGAAAATCAGTTTTCTCCAGTGGAGTCACATTGTGTATATCAATCCCACTCCAAGACAAGATTCACGCCCATGAGTAAAGGGCCAAAACAAAATGAACTCCATGCTTTGGTATGTTTTTTGTTTTGGTATTTATTATCTTACTGAGATTTTTGTTTATGTATTCATTTTGGTTTTTTTTGTGCTTTTATTTATTTATTTTTTGGGGGGAGTTTGAAGGGAATGTGAAAAGAACATGAAATTGGGAGGGTATGGAGATTAGAAGAAGCTGGTAAGGACAAGGGAGAAGAAAGAATAAGATCAAAATATATTATATGATAAAATGACTTAAAGAATCAAAAAAAAAGCTCTCAGTCCTGTAAATCCAAATCATAGAAATATGGGTAGAAGGAGACAATATTGAAAGCAGTCAGCAACCACAAGGACACCTAAAAATGTAAAAGCAATTACAAAAATATGTATGGTTTATTTGCATAACATGTAACAACAAACAGACAAAAAGAAGCCATGGATTTGAAAGAGAAAAAGGTGAGTGTGTGTACATGGGAGGGTTTGGAGAGAGGAAATAGAAGAGGCAAATGAAGTAATTATAATAGAAATTATTTTAAGAAAGCTTTTTCTAAGCACTACTACTCAATGACTATTTAGCTATTCTAGGCATGACTTTAATGATTATTTTTTCCTTTGACTTCTTTGTTATTTTTATATTTTGAACTAATGTATTTTATTGAATGATGAATTCATATTTCATCATATATTTACAATGTGTAGGTTCTGGGTAGTGTTCCTTCTTATGAGCTGCATGTGTGTGCAGAGTCAGAACTCTGAGATAGCATGCCTGCTTCCTAGCTGGACTATGACCTCATCTTGACTGTAGAGTAAAGTGGTGCTTCTGCGCTCAACTAATGCCCTTGAGTGCATTGTTCTGGCTTTTCAGTTTTAGTCTTTTGCCAAACCACAATGGCTGAAAGCTCATGGGGCCTGTTTCTTTGTCACTGTAGCAGAGCTTTTGTGGCATCTCACAATGCCAGCAGAGAGGAGCACTGTCCATAGCACTGGAAACACTCTGCTGGCTATTAGAAGGTTAAGGCAGAGCTCCATTGTGATGATTGAGAGGAATCATTCTCTATTCTTCCCCCACATTATAAACACCCAAGAAATGACAAACTGAAGGGAAGGCCTACTTCCCCAATGACCCCCTGCTCACACAGTGTGAAGGAAAGTCTTCTTTGTTGTCATCTTTTGCCAGATTTTTTTTCTAGAAATTTCTATAAATCATGGATTTGAAGATAGACTTCATGCATGACATGATTCTTTCTCTCTTGCCTGATTAAAATAAGAGAAAGGGAACCCTGAGGAGTATTTTTAATACGTTTTCCCCTGACACTGCATAAATCTAGGAAAATTTATATGCTAATCAAATCAAAATAGAAATTATTAGTGACTAGAGAGCCCCAACATGGCTGTTATTTTCCCACCAACATATGATAACAGCCCTAACATTGAATTAAGAAGCTGAATATTATATAAACCACAAAAGGTTATAATACATGACAGGTTTAAGCAATATTAAATTCTGGAAACCCTTACCCACCTATTACATATTTATTCAGTATTACAAATTGTAAATATTTAAAAATACACAAAGATACAGTGTGGGTAAATTCTTAATGTTTAATGAAATTATTCATGATATACAAAGAGTCGAATACCTCAACAAATACCATGAAGGTTAATGCATGCGAATGAGTCTGAGGAGTCCAGATAGGAGAGGAACACTCCACGTCCTTCCTGACGATGATCAGGAAATAGAATTAACGTAACCTGATTTCATGGTTAGGGTTATCTCTGGGGACTGAAGCAAGAGGCTTTCACTGCAGACATCATGGGAAGTGATCCATACCCAAAGTCAGGTTTCTATGACAAGCACTAGGACTTATCATTTCAATGCCTCTAAAAGACAAAATCCTGGTTGCTGTCGGAAGTCTACAATGGAGCTCATCCTCTGACATTTTGTCCTTTCTGTTCTTTAGAGGAGAGCTGCTGTTTCTGAAGACATAAACTTCAGGGGCACAATAAACAAAGAAGCTTCCGAAAGAGACAGTGAAAGTTGATTAGGAATGGGATTAGTGAGCACATTTCATTTTCAGGACATGTCGAGTTCTGCCTGCAGATTTGCATACATGCTTCCCATGTTTAATGCTGCCAGAACCTTGTGTGTGGTGATCAACCAAATGTTAATCTCCTTGGAAAATACATTTTGCTCCCACACTCCAAAGGCTGCTTACCAGTTCTTGTCCTCAGTAGAATACCATGATATTTATAAAGCCACAAGAAACTGACACAGAAAACTGTGAATATGATATCTGGTGATAGCCTACTAGATGTTAATTCTTTTTATAAGACAATGATCCCTGAGAAGTGATTCTTGGATAATAGAATGTCAAAACATTACTTGAGTACTTTAATTGATAAAGATTTAGACTTGTGAACATGTATTTATTTCTTATCACTTATTTCTCCATCATCTATCATCTAGTTACATATCATCCCTTGCCCATCTATCTATGTATCTTTGTATGTATCCATGTATGCATCTATCTATGTATGTATCTATCTGTGGTATCTACTGACTTACCTATCTATCATCTATCATATACATATCTATCCATCTAATTTCTATTTATTTATCACCTAAAATATATTTGTGTTATGATTATATATACAATGTATATATCTGAATGTATATATAATATATTATAATGAATGTTTCATATATTATGATATGGTATAAACATTATCATAGATACACATGTCTAATATAGATAATAATAAAATGTAAACCAAAGTTAGACATTTGTAACCATTCATTCTAAATTAAGAACTCATAATGTGTATTTCTGTAGAATTTTTGTGTTCTAAGAAGGAACCTCCTTCATGTAATTCTTCAATTAACTGGGTGTGTGTGTTTTGGTGCAATAAAAAATTAGTGTCTTCATTTTAAAAAGTATCATTATTCATTGGTAAAAATTTACCTAATGGGCAAGAATGAATTCAAAATTTGAGTATTAATCAAATGCAAATGGTTGTATTTCATCAGATGCATAGATTCTATGAATCTATGCAAATGCACATACTTTTTTTCCAATTAAAGAAAAAAAGGTTTTCTGCAACATATTTGATTGGATAGGGAAAACGTGTAATTTTTCAAAGAAGTAAGCAAATGTTAAATTCTGTCTAATTTGCATTGGAGTGTTGGATTAGTAAGAGTCTAGTTATGTTTAATAATCCTCTAATTATTGGTACATTTGTAGTTAAAGAGATGGTTCTCACCACATTCATTGGCTCTTAACCCCCCCAAAAAACTGAATAAACAGATTCAGGTCAACCAATAAATAATAAAATTGGTCTTAAGGTCCGTGTAAATTTGATTTGAATTTATTTACAGTGTTCGACATTGTCTGGAGGTGGGGATGCAATTTACCTAACCACTCAGAACCTGAGATTTCTGATGCCTCAAATAGAAGCAGTGAATAATGGCATCTAGGTTACGATCTAAATTAACTAACTTGCTAACATGGGGACAGACAGGCTTTTGAACAGCTGGCAAGAAATAGAAGAGGCTTGTGTGTTCATAATCACACTTCATAACTGAGTACAATCTAAGATACAGAGAGACACTGACAGATGTTTGTGGTGGAAATTGAGTTTCTATTCAAAAAGATATTCTAATTTTCATTTAAAAGTTAGAAAATGACTCAGAATGCAACTAAATATCACTCCATCATGGAACTCAACACACAAATAAGGAAAATAAAGAAACTTCCTTCACCAGGGTTGAAACACCTATTAGAGGCATTTCTGAAATTTAGACCAGCAGTTCTTTTTTCAATTGGTCATTTGAATTTGCTTCCTCATCTCTAACCATGGTACTAATCTGCCGTGTCCTTTTTGATCATACCAGAATCCACCTGTTAAATATATTTGACCTTGCTTGTGGAACATCTCTCTTAATTCATGTATATAAAAAATGTGTTTTCATAACTCAGTGTCCAGGCATAATATCACTGTTTATTTGACCACTTTCTATTTTTGATGAAAAAGAATTGTTCCCTCTTTTTTTTTTTTCTGGAAATACCATGTTTATATCTGTAATTTAATTTCACTACAAAGAATTTTGCTTCTAACATTCTTGTAGCATGCCATGCACTTTGTCAAGGTAGGAGTTTGTTGGAAATATCTTTATTTGATTATCTGCCATTTATTTTTATTCATGAACTAGGTTGATTTATCATATTAGATTTTGAAGAGGTATGCCGAAGAGAAGAAAATCACAGTCAGTGGTTAGCCATACAAACTTCCTAGTACTCAGCCAAACTTCTAGTTACTGGCTTGATGTTCCATATTCAGCTTTTCTCAGTCAAACTCTGAGTGCTTTATTAGTAGCAAACTTCTGTGTCACAGTCTTCAGCAACAGCCTGACAGTATTAAAATATATACCAGGACATCCATCACACTGACTGCTGTTGATATCCCAAACCCATGCCCCTCTGGATTTCTCAGAGTACCCTCATTTTTTTCTTCAATTAAAGAAAGTGTATATTTTCTCTGAAGAATATGCCCAACAGATGAATGTCATTAAAAGCAAAAATAATGATGGAAGAATTGAGCAGAAATAAGCAATGAGCAACCGCACACTCAAAACAGTGACATAAGGTGGAAACTAATGGAAATGAAGGAAGTCTGCAATGATGACTGGATGACAGATTGCCGTTATCTTATTCTCCTGGGTTCTGTCACCACCTTCAGCAGGAAGATAACACTGAACATCTGGTGGACAAGCAGTGCGGAACCTTAGAGAAGCCGAGCATGTGCAGGACTAGAGAAGTGAGTGGGGCGGGGGGGGGGGGGGGGGGGGGGGGGGGGGGGGGGGCGCAGGGAGCTCATTGATTCACTACATCTAAGAAAAGAGAATGGACCAAGAATCAGATTCTCTAGGCAGACTTGCCTTCTAGGAAAACATTTGAATGCCAATGAACACTACTTGGTTCCTGTCACCAAGGAGAAGAAATGCAACTCTGTCCTATGCCAGCTATGTGATGGCATAATTTAAGGACAAAGAAAATGTAAAACTCTGGACATTAATAAAGTCAATGAGTTCAATGAGTGTAAACTCTATCACATTTAAGATGAATATCATTGCATATGCCTTCAAAGCTCCAAAAGGAGCATACAACATAGAAAAACCCATTCTGGATTTTTTTTCTAGTTCTGGATATACTTGAGCTAGGCCCCCACTCTGCCAGAACATAAGATTCCTTTCTATTTTATGGCTCTCAAATTGAACAAATCACCTTGAAATAGAATATTAAAATCATTATGTAGATAGTTGTTTTCATTTTATTCATTAGTTAGTTTACCTTTCTTGAATAGAATATATATTGACTATTCCTTTTAATTATTGGTGTGATGTTTCCTGCTATCAATGATCTTACTTTTACCTTAAGCTTTTAATTGCTTTTCAGATAGGTGCCCCATCAATTGTATGCTGGCAAATATATGATGATGATGATGATGATGATGATGATGATTAATGATGATGACTGATGATGGATGGGTATATTTTATGGACAAATAATAAAGTATGACTGCCACCTTTTTGGTGAATCTCATATCACCAATATAGTGATTGAGACCTGGAAATGTTGATCACATTCAATTCTCCTCATAAGATCTGGATGTCACTCACCACTGCCTAACATTCAACATGTGCTAACTTTTTCCAAAAGGTAGCAAAGATTGGAAGCTTCTCTGACTTTTGTTAGCATTTTTCCTTGAAAACAACAAAACATTGGTCTCCTAAGTTTTTATACTAGCTCATACTGAAAGGAAAGAATGGGACTGGATGAAAAATTAACATTATAGGTAATGATTCATGATAATTGGTGATAATAGGTATGGCTATTTCTCATTTTGATATTCCAATGGATAATATTCGGTAGCATCTCCCAGTGGATAAAGATACTGACTATGTGGCACTGGACCGTAGTGTATATTTACCATTCTTAGTTATTAGAACCTGACTATGATGGGGAATCTCTCCAGTTCTGCCCTTAGATTTGCTTTCCTCTGTACAGTTAGAATCAGAGTGCTGTGGATGATTGATGGATAAATAAAACACTGATTGGCCAGTAGCCAGGCAGGAAGTATAGGCAGGACTAGCAGAGAGGAGAATTGGGAGAACAGGAAGGTGGAGTGAGAGGAGACACCAGCCCACCGTCCAGGGAGCAGCATGTAAAGGCAGCAGGTAAAGCCACAGAACACGTGGCGACATATGGATTAACAGAAATGGCTTAATTTAAGATAGAAGAACTAGATAAGAAGAAGCCTGCCATGGCCATACAGTTTGTAAGCAATATAAGTCTCTGTGTGTTTACTCTGCGGGACTGGCAGGTGAGAGAGATTTGTCCTGACTGTGGGCCAGGCAGGACTGGAGAAAACTTCAGCTACACCAGAGTCAAAAGGAACTTCCCCTATGTGTCTGTGTGTCCAAGTATTAGAACACTGAGCAAGCACTGAAAGCTGAGAAGAAAAAATTGTCTTGTGTCCTATCTGTGCGCGTGTGCATGTGTGTGTGCGTGCGCATGTGTGTGCGTGTGTGTGTGTGTGTGTGTGTGTGTGTGTGTGTGTGTGTGTTTGGGGGAAGATATGTACCAGAAGACAGCTTTGGGTATACTTCTCCAACACTTCATCTTACTTCTTTGAGACAAGTTTCTTTCTGGACATGGAGTGAGGCTGACAACCAATAAGTTCATGAAATACCTCTGTTTCTAACCCCTGTAATTCCCATGGAGGTTACAAGCACATGTGGACATGCCTGACTTTTTACACAGGTGCTAGGGATTTGAACTAAGATCTTCACGCTTATCTATTGAGTCCCCCCTCCTCATCCTTTTGTCATAGGAAACCTACCTAGCCTTGGCATTTTTTGACCTCAAAGGGATTTCCAGTAGCTTTCTTTCTCTAAAAGCCTCAGGAGAGAGAAGCTCACAGGAAGATCACCCTTCCTGTGGGGAACAGTGCTGAGACTCTTCTGGTTTGCTCTAGTTGACATTTGGTGGTGTCATAGGACAACCTAGCAGTGTACTGATTCCTTCTCTCTCCTGTATGGGAAGAATTTCCTGTCCTGACACAAAATGCCTCTACTCTGGAACTTGGACATCTCACTTAGTGATGGCATCTTTGACTTGGATCCCAGTTATTTACTGTACGTCCTAGAATTCTCCTATTTATTCCTTTTTGACTTCTTGTGTTCCGTAGTGAAACCTGAAGGACTATTTCCCCTTAAACATATTCAAAAATGAGTTATTGTGGTTGACTCTAGCTGAGGTCTATTTTCCCAGTACCATTGTTTTGGCAGACACCATCAATTCTATGGTCTTTGCATGATATAATTTTCCCTAGGCAATATGCAGCAGATGGTAGCCTTTAATTTCTTAGAGGCATTTAATTTTTTGCCAGTCCACATTAATGTCTTCCTCTATTTCATTTTCAGAACAAATATAAAAAATGTTCTGCTTGGTAGGTAATGCCTTTCTGATTTTATTAACAATCCTTTCTTTTGTAGGCTGAGATGTTCAAAAATCTCCATCAAACCTACCTCTTGGAGTCTTCATAGCACTGTCTTATTTGGGATAAAGCAGCCCTAGTCTACACATTCCCCAAGAGGGGCTGGAGATTTTTTTTCATGCAGATGGAGTACTTGAGCAATATATCACCCAACAGATAATGTCAACTAGCATTCCAGAGAAGGGGAGCAGAGAAATAGTACACCTTATTGTGAGTCACAAAGACAGTCTCTGTAAACTTTTCTGAGATTATTCTGCTCTGGGTATAATGTTTAGGCTCTATGTGAGAATATAGAAGTTGGAGATAAGGCAGTACTCTGCTTCTCTGAGAACTTAAGACTCCTTGCCTCCTTTTGTGGGTCTGAAAGAAATTAATTCTGTTAAAAGATGTTAAAATCCTGACATGTAACTCTCACTGAAAAATATGAGCTATATCATTGAATTTTCCCAGTACCCATTGAGAAATGTGAATAGAGGTGAAATTTCATTAGAAAAAACAAGAATGTGCAGAATATAATACTAAACCAGGATCAGAAAGACAAATACTATGTTTTTTCTCATACACAGATCCTAGCTTCTAACTTCTAAATGTATATTTTGGCATAGGAAAAAAATGTCAACAAATAACAGGAAACTGTAAAGAAGCCTGCACAACAAGACAGAAGAGTTTTAGGAGGGGATGGTCAGGAGGGTAAGGAACACATGAAGTAATAAAGTAGAAAGGGAATCTTGAGAGGAAAGAATACAGTAGATAAGGCAGGCAAAGAGATGGGGGGATGGGGAACAGAGAATCAACGTAAGCAAAGTAAGTATAAAGATACTGAAAGAAAACCTGTTATTTCATAAGCTAATCAAGAAAGAGTGAGACAGAGAGACAGACAGACACACACACACACACACACACACACACACACACAGAGAGAGAGAGAGAGAGAGAGAGAGAGAGAGAGAGAGAGAGAGAGAGAGAGAGAGAGACTTTCCCTTTTAACGTCTACTTCTATGATTTGACTTTAGCTACATAGTATGTCTTATTTAGGGATTTTACTGCTGTGAAGAGACACCATGATCATGGCAGTCTTATAAAGGAAAGTATTTCATTTTTTTCTTTTTGTTTTTGTTCTTTTTGTTTGTTTCTTTATTTGTTTGTTTTTCAAGATAGGGATTCTTTGTACAGCCTTGGATGTCCTGGAGCTCTCTGCAGAGCAGGCTGGCCTTGAACTCAGAGAATGGCCCTCCTCTGGAAAACTTCATTTTCAATTCACAAAATATTTTTATTAAAAGCAAAGAAGGAGAGAAAGAAGGAAGGGAGGAAGGGAAGGAGAGAGGGAGAGGGAGAGAGAGAGAGAAAAGGAGGAAGAAGAGGAGGAGGAGGAGGAAGGAAGGAAGGAAGGAAGGAAGGAAGGGAGGAAGGAAGGAAGGAAGGAAGGAAAGAAGAAGGAAGGAAGGAACTCTGTGGCAAATTGAGTGAGAGTTAACATGGGCACCAGTTAACAGAACAGGAGCCCAGATCCTGTATCTAGCAATGTTCTATTCAAATCCTGTATTGATTTTTGAGCATTCAAACTTCGAATTTACTTTCTAATGACTTATCTTACTGTCCATCCACCTATGAAAGCTGTGATTAAGATAATTAGTACTGATTTTATTATTCTCTTTAAAGTCATGTAACACATTTGACTGCAACTTTGAGACAATGCAATTCTCTTGGTGTTGGTGGCAGTTCATAATGTGCCCCTCATCTAGACAGCACCTGGGAGAACTCTCATGATCATCCCTGAAGACAACCAACTTTCAAAATAACTATGTTATTGGGGCCTTAAGTCATAGTTTTAATTCTTACCAGGATGAACATTTTTAAACGTATTGAACAAGATCCTCCACCTCACTGCACACAGAGTTCTACACTATATTTGAATGCAATATGGGAAGAGATTGAAGTGTTTTCTTATTCATCCTAATATTGTAGGGTTTCTTCTATATCTCTTGGAGAAACAGACTCCCTTACATCTTCAGTTTTCTCACAATTCCAAAATTCCATCAACTTATGTGTTTTTAACCACTGGGCCATCTGAATAATCCCTATTGTTAGTATTTTACTGATTCTCCTAGTTTATTCATTTAAACCAAACACATCATATTGTATATTTCTCTAGAGGCAGTGGTCCTCATTCGTTTTATCTCAGCAATCAAGCTTTACATTATGATTAAACTGAACGACATTGGTACTCAACTGTTCTTAAAATTAGAAAGACAGGTGCTGTGATGAGAGGATATGTACGCAGCCTGTTACTCTAGAAGAGCACTAAAAGGCTAAGTGAACATTGGCTTGATTCATCCTTCGTGTTTACATTTACTGTCCTTCCTGTACTTTAATGCATCGACATGTTTTGCTATCAAAAACCTGTTCTACATTCATCACTTCAAATATTCAAATTATGCAGTAAAAGAATGTCCACTTCTCTAAGAAAATGAGCTTAAGAGCTTTGTGGAGATAGGGCATTTCTTCAAAATAGAAAAATCTTGACCTCAAAGGTATATATTCTTCATTGAATTTCCCCATGAAAAAGTCAATGAGATTCACTGAGAATTGTAATTAGATTTCCTAGGATTGTGGCTTGTTTTGTTCTAGTCTGTCTCCTGAAGCTGTTAGCACTTGCCATCACATCTCCTAAGAACAGAGTTGTAGAAAGAAGCTCTGCAATGCCTAACCTTTAAACTCTCAACTATTGATAGTTACTTAACATTGCCCAAGGTGTAGACTGGTCAAGAACTGGAAAAGCCTTCAGCTTGTTTAAGAACAAAGTTTGCACGAGTTCTCTCAGATAACATCTCTTATCATCCACCTAAAGGAATGGTCTTCTTCAAGGAAAGAATATTCTTTCTACCTATCTAATGCAAATTGATACTAGGACTTCTTATAACCCCATTTCTTTCTGAAAATTCAAACTTATATTTTCTTATTCAGATGTGGGGTAAGTGTTTTGCTTATTGCTCTCTCTCTCCTCTCTCTCTCTCTCTCTCTCTCTCTCTCTCTCTCTCTCTCTCTCTCTCTCTCCATCTTGATAAAGACTATCTGTTCTCTATCTGGGGGCATTTGTACTTTTATTAAATCAGATATTAATGGTCTTATCTACAGATAATCAGAATTTCAGGGATAGAGTAACCCAATGTAATGTGGTCATTTCAAACTTAGTAGAGTCATATCTTTTATCTTAAATGAACCTTAGGAAATTTTGGGACAATCTTGCTGATTTTTACTTCTGTTATAACTCATGTTCATGGATGCTGTAATGGAGCCTGCAGCTCCATGCAAACTGCAGCAACATGCATGGAGGCTTGTACATAGTTTGCACTGAGACAAATACATTCATTCATCCTTTAACTTTCTGGACTGTGGATTTTCATCATCAGTGAGGATACTTACCCACTTTTGTGATCATCGTTTATTTCATTTTTCCATAAATCCCAGGCAGGGTTAAGAGTAGATCCATTCTTTCCTCTCCATCATAAATCTGTGCATTTTAGTTTTTCTGTGTGAAAAAATGAATGACTCAAGAAAAATAAATGATGATGTACTGTTTTGTTCAGTAATGGTCACTATGAGTTTCGCCTGATACCAGGTGTATCACTGTCAGTGAAGACAGAGCACTCATTTACAAATGGTTCACTCACTGGCCTATGAATTGAGTCAAAACTAGGCAGGAATCTTGTTACCTTTCTTTACAAATGGGCCTCTTAATAGGGCTGTATGAACTAATGAGTCAGTGTTGTCCCAAAGTTTTGTGAAATAAAGGTATAGGTCTCTAACTCCCCACAAAGAACATGAAAAATGAGACAGTGTGACAACAGAAAACTGTTTCTAGAAAAAGAAGAATTAGGACATATATAGATGTTACTATCCATAACATTCTAAAAATGTATCTACCACCACATTTAAGGTTCTTAGAACCCTGTTGATTAATTCCATAGCATGTTTGTAGGAATAGTAGAAACCTATTTAGAGTGCCTTTTGAACATTTTTAGTTAGAAAATAGAGACCCTAGCTTATGGGGTGGGAATTCACTGTGAAATCATGATAACATGGTAGCCCATTGGAACTGGTCTTCACTATAAACTTATTTCCTAGTTTTAGATGAAGAGAAGGAATGAGAGTCAGTCTATTTATACCTTTAGACACCTGACTTCTTTATGTTTTCAGTAAGCCATCCATCTGGTTTACCACCCTTACCATTTTTCCTTTGTGATAGGCTGTTTGAAAGGTCAGGTGGAATTTTATTTTGTATCCTGAGCAAACATCTCCCAGGGAATTCATGAAACCTTTAGGTCTCTAGACATCATGCTGCCATAGGCAATTAGTATTGTCTCACACTGACTCTTGGAAAGAGGGCTCCTTTCCTCTGGTCTCCATTGATACAGAGGACTATCTTTCCTCTGGTCCCCACTCTATCCTCTGGCTTGAATAGGTACAGAAAACCTTCTTTTTTCCTAGTTCCCACTGTTAGAGAAGACCTTCTGTCCTCTGGTCTCTGCTGGTAAGGAGGACTTTGTTCTCTGGTCTACCACAAATTTTTGAATCAAAAGAGTATTATTCATATTTATGAAACAAATACATTCTGTCTGCCTATTGATGCATATAAAGGAATCTCAAAATATGATGAATTCAGAAAATATTGATTTATTTTACCCTATCATTTTCTGACTTGGTAACACTACTAGCCTCTCTCAACATTCAGCTAACAGCCAATTTTGTTTGGAGTTAGCAAGTGGTTTCATCATTGTGATTTGGCACAGGACCCAACAACTGGAAGAATGAGCTGAATGGAGTCTTCCCTGGAGTCCAGGCATCTCAAACCCTGAGAAGATACTTAAGAATACTTACTAGGTAGCTTAGAAGTCCAGCTGTGGGTAGTCAGAGAAACACAAAATAGAAACTCCATGTCTCTTAGGAAATCAATCAAGAAACATAATTTGAAATACATTTGCTATATCCTCATGGTCACACAGCCATGAAGATTGTCCAGATTGAAGAAATGGGACTGTGGTGGTTTGAAAGAAAATGGCCCCAATAGGCCCATATGGAATAACACTATTAGGAAGTATGACCTTGTTGGAGTACATGTGGCCTTTCTGGAGGAAGGGGTCACACAGGCTTTCAGGTCTCAGATGCTCAATCATGCCATATATGTCAGTCTCTTCCTGCTGCCTGCTGATCCAGATGTAGAACTCTCAGTAGCCTCTCCAGCACCATGTATGCCTTCATGCCACCATGCTGCCCACCATAATGACAATGGATTAAACCTGTAAAACTGTAAGACAGCCCCAATTACAGGTTTTCCTTTATAAGAGTTGCCATGGCCTGCACTAGTGGAAGCCCATGAACTGTGGACTGGTGGCTGTGGAGTCCCCATGGGACTGGACTAGGCCCTCTGGATATGGAAGACAATTGTTTGGCTCAAACTGTTTGGGGGGGACCCAGGCAGGGGGATTGAGATCCATCCCTGGTGCATGGGCAGGCTTCTGAAACCCGTGGTGCCTGTGGTGTGACACCTTGCACAGCCTTGGTGCAGTGGGAAGGGGCTTGGACCTGCCTAGGCTCAGTGAGCTGGGGTCTGCTGACTCCCTATGGGAGACCTCGATTTGGGGGATGTGGGGATGCGGGGTGGCTTGGGAAAGAGGGTTGGGGGTGGGAGGAGGGAGGAGGGGGGTCTGTGGATAGTATGTAGAGTGAGTAGAAAATTTCTTAATAAAGAAAAATTAAAGAAAAAAAAGAGAGAGTTGCCATGGCCATGGTGTTGTTTTACAGCAATAAAAACCCTAAGACAGGGACCAAGACTATGTTTTTAAAATGGGACAGAAACAAGAAACAGAATTGTCTTTAATCTGTCTCAGTGAGTGGTCTAATATACATGTTTTCATGAACTGATGAAGTCTCTACAATCAATCACAAACCTTCCTTAACAACAGTGAATTTGATTATTTGTTTATCTTTTTATCAGTTAGAGTTAAGCTTCTACTTTAATGCTTGAAACCTTTCTACCCCAAAAATATTGGCTTTGCATTGAAGAAACTCTTCAATGAGAACACTGGAAATTTGAAAAATTCAATTTTTGCAATTTCTGGGCTTTGGCCAAAAATGTATCCTTGATATACCACTGTTCTCAGTCTCTTTATTTCCCTGCTCTCCATTAACTATGAAGAAAGTTTTCCAATCTTCCTACAGTGAAGTTCTAAATTCATTTTCTGTGATTGTTTTTGGTTTTTGTGCTTTTACATCATATTAGTTTCTGCAAAGGCTAAAAGACTTCATATCCTGTTGTTTGCTACAAGCTAAGAGATCTTTCTGACTCTTCCCCCAGCATTTTTATCTATATCTCTTGCTTTAGAAGCATCAGTATGCTGTTTCTGTATCTTAATTGGTTTTCTTAATTTGCCCATATTTATTCTCTAAAAGATGACAGGATAATTTTTTCAATTTCCTCCAACTCCTACAGATTTGACAGCAGCCACATTTATAATGTAGTCTAAAAAGGCATATTTCTTTTACATTTCTGTATCTTCCAATAAGGCTTCATCAACTTTCACTGTCTATTTTATATACTCGAGCATGATCACAATATAGCTAAGAAAATACTGTAGAGCTGACAATATTTTCCTTGCTACAATATATATAGTGAATATGTATATATTTCTTTGTTTTCACATTTCATATCTTTCAGTGTTATGCATGTTATATATTGCTTGACCAAAATATATATGTTTTCAGATGCTACTGATTTCTTTTCTGTCTTGAACCTCAGTTTATCAAATCTAGAAAATTGCATGAGATTCTTGACCCACTATAATCCAGAAATATATTTAGGCTGGGTAGAATGCTCCAAAAGAAAATAAAACGTTAACCTTCTATGAACTCTGTCCTATTTGTAGAATAAAGTAAAAACAGACTCAGAAATGCTGCCATGTTGACAGAGCCGGGGTGAGATGCTTTCTAACTCAAGGCTTCTTTGCAGATGGGGAAGGTCCACTTATAGTACAGTTCTTCATTTAATCTACAAGTCACCCCACTATAATTAGTAGCTCAGTACAGAATAACTTTTTGTGATTATTATATCAAGGCTATGCTATGCTACTGAAGCTGATAGGAAAAAAACAGTAAATTTAGACTAGCCTTAGAAAAGAAGTACAATGACCTTTCAAAGCTAGTTCTCATTAGAAGATAAAATAAGTAAAGGAAGTGCCACTAAGGGGCCTCTCTATGTGTCATTCTATCTCTGTTCCTCTTAGTGTCAATGTTCAGACCAAAGCATATAGAATGCTAGGAGATGGCAATGCAGCAGAGCATTTGCTCATTGCTGAACATTTGGTATACCCAGTTGCCGTGGAAGACATCAAGACACGGCTCAAATGTTAGCTGTATGTACCAACCCATGTTAGAGAGGCCTACTGTATTATTGCCATTTTAAGGCTTATTATAACATGGATATCTAATAGATTTGACAAGTAGTATAGATCAACATAAAGTTATAGGAATGTAAAAGAAGGCAGACATGATAAATACTCATAAAATATGTCTAAGCAGAGGACCCTCAGCAGTATGTTCCTTCTGTGAAGTATCCAGTTGCAGGTATGACACCATTTGAAAACCCAAGTGAATTCTGGAAATCAAATGGGAAATCTTGTTTGTTTAAACTAGATCAGGGCCAAGAGGGCCACAGAATTTGTCTTCAGGGAATTGGTATCCCTGGGTAACAACAGAGCTACACCTAGAAGCCCCTTGTCCAGTTTCAACCATGTGTCATAAAAAATAATTTTTTTTTCTGAAAACTATAAAATGTTTCCTACCTCCAAAGTGAGCTTCCCTGGAAATGGCCTTTGGAAGATGAGAACTGAGTTAACTACCTTATCCCTTGTTCCTCTTAGGACTGTGGTCTATAATTAATTTCATTTCTAGCTACACACATTATCTCACTTATATGATGACATTGACCTCTATATGCAAAATATGTCCAAGTGGGGACTTAATTGACTGACCAAGGAGAAGATTTTCACTCACACAGTGGACAATAACAAGATCCGGCCAAACATGGTTCCCAATCCCCATGATTGTTATATATATATATATATGTATGTATGTATGTATAAAATGTGTGTGTTTACATATGTATAACCCAAAATAACTGCTACATTTTGAATAAAGTAACTACCAAAAAGGGAGATTATTTAGTCCCATTTGAGATTTTTATAAAAATTAAGTGTCTGTCAATTAAGAAAGTTTCTGTGGATCAAGAACTCAGAGGGGATGGAGAACACCTGGAAAACATGACCCACCAAATCAGCTAAGCATGACTCACCAAAACTGAAGTGTCAAGGGGCTGCATGGGCCTGCAGCGGACCCTCCATATGTATCTTATAGCTGATAGCTTGGTGTTTTTGTGAGACTCCTAACAGTGCAAGTCCATGTGTCTCTGACTTTTTGCCTGCTCTTGGGACTCTTTTCCTCCTATTGGGTTACCTTGTCCAGCCTCAGTATGAATGAAGGCTTTTGCCTTGTCTTATTGTATCTTGTTTAGTTCTGTTTGGCTATTATCTCTTGGAGACCTACTATTGTCTGAGGAGGAAACAGAGGAGGAGTGGATCTGGAAGAGACAGGAGGTAGGAGGGAACTGGGAGGAGTAGAGGATGGGAAACTGTGATCAGGATGTATTGTATTAGAGAAGAATATTTTCAATAAAAATTACAAAATAAAAAATAAATTAAAAAGAAAAGTGGAAAAAGAACTAGTCCTTCTGTTTACCCATGGCCTCTTTGTGCTTCTTGAGCTAAGTCCAGAAGAAGGGACTAAGGCCATATAGCCTCGAGTATATTTATATATATTCATATTTACAACTTGGTCTTTTCATGTTCTGACCCTCATAATAATACCCTAATGATTCCTTCAGAATTGAATATATTACTAGATTAATTTACACTAAGAAGGTTGGAAAATCATGATTCTTTATCAAATTTGAATCCAGGCTGTTCTCATACATAAAATCAGTTCCTTCTCCAGTAGGCAACCCTCAGATAGATAAAGACTTAAGGACTAATTTATTTGACAATTCAATGAAAAGATAAAAAACTAACTTCAGCATATGGAAGAGAGCTGTGAAATCTCTTGTTTCATATTGACCAAGAGAAAAAGGTTCAGAGAGGCATTTAGTTCGTGAAATAGGGAAATAAATGTCAATATTTTTTGCAATGAATTTTCCAGAGACATTGATATTGGTGCAAACTAATGATATTTATGATTTTGTTATTCTTAATCATACTGTCCTTTGTGTTTTCGTTTCATGATTCTGTTTTAGGAAAAATAAATTCTTTTGTTTGCGATAACATTTATAATGATTCATAAAGAAATTTATTTTGAAATATCTTTGTATTCATAGAAATTGACCATTTATTGGAATTGAGAGCAAATTTACATTCTAACAAGACAAATATACTTGTTTTTACATAAAGAATTCAGCCTTTGCTGAATATTTCAAACTGTAGGACTTAGAATATCTTGAGCATTTTTGAGTTGACTGATATTTTGGTTTGATAATTATTAATGCTGAGAATACCATTTCCCAATACAAATTTTTAGAAGTATGTTTAAGGACCATTTAAGAAATTGTTGAAAATCCTTCTTAGTTCAAAGTCAAACTGATTTGAGCAATTTTTATGAAACTAAAATCATCAATTTCAACAACTATTTTAAAAATGAGGAATTCTAACACCATAACATCCACAAATATGCTAATTTGATACTTACATGTTTAGGAGTTATATTAGAAAAATATTTAAAACCTTTGTTATTCATAAGGAGACCGTTAAATTTTTATAAGAGCAGGAAACTGTACATATACCATAAAAGCACTGTGTCTGAGAGCATACAGTGGTCTGGAATCTGAGCCCAGGTCTTTCAGGTTAAGTTTGTAGACATTGCAGGGCGTGGATGCTGTGCACCCATGAGACTGAAGCCAGTATCTACTATCACAGCTTAGTGTGTTCACCATTTATTTGATCTATCTCCTCTTCCTATGCTGCGTACACAGTGAAGACATCTTAGCATTCTCTGTCAACAGACATTATTGCAGTTTCGAGGAAGATGTGAGAGACACCATTATGAATAAATGCAATGTGGCTTACAACCTTGTGTTTTCCTGCTGTACTATGGAATGGCCCATGGATTTTTTTTCCTTTTTGACATAAAGTCCCTGAAGACAGAAGGTATGCTGAAATAGTTTAGCCCTAGTGGAACCTTATCATGGAAGTGTTCTGCAAATACAGAATCTCTATGCTTTTCAGATTGTAATGGTATTTAGCCTAGTGAGTGTCATGTGTTTAATCTTCCTTTGTGGAATTAGACTTGTCTTTAATGTCTCAGACATAAATTATTTGAGTTTCTAGAAGTACTAGGCTTCTTAATTAGTCTTCCAGGATTCTGTGGTCAAGGTTGCACTGCCTCCAGTGGTTACTCTCATCATATGGAAGCAGCAGTTGGATTCCCTGCTCAGCCTTCACTTGGAAATCTGTAAGTCCCTACCTCTTTACTCTGCTCCTCTGAGGACATGCTCCACACATAAATCAGGCTTCCAAGAAAGCTAAAAGAGGTAATTATTATTTGCATTTTGGGCATTTAAAAACTCAAAGCTCAGAGGTAAGCATACTTAATTGTAACTCCTTTACCAGATTATAAATTTCTCTGGGGGCTGTTGCTCCTTCTGTTTGTTTTATAAGCATCTCATCTCTTTAACATTCTGTGATAGCACCGTACAAACAACCCTGACTCTGGAGTTCTGAATAGAAATAAGCCAGGACCCTTCAAGCTACTAACCCCAGTTCTTATGGGACTGATTGCTCTCAACAAAGGAGAAGTGATGGAACCATTGTACAGGATGCCAAAGTACCAAAAGTAGAGGATTTTATTGCTGAAGTGAGAAGACAGATTTTTTGGGAAAAGTAAATATTACACATTAATTTCTTTTAATACCACCTGACTCTGTTTGCTGAGTGGTACCAGGAACAAAATCGTGGGATGAAGAACATCATCTTTTCAAACTGAATGGGTCTCCGTGGTTTTGCTGCAACCAAACAAATCAGAAGTTCCCAAAGGGGGTCCTTTTAGAGTTTAAGTCAAATTTAAAGTATTTTATTCTGCTTTGCTTCTTTGGTCTCAATGTTACATTTTAATTACAGTGCAATAATTTGATGAACATTGGTAATAGGGAAAACTTTCAGACCTTTTGTTCTTTGGTGCAGCCAAGGGAAACCTCATTAGAGGGGATTTTCTTAGTTAGCAGGGTTTCGAGGTTAATGAGCTGTGAGTGATGATATAGAGCAGTAATCCCTCCTTGCAGTAG
Organism: Peromyscus eremicus; assembly: GCF_949786415.1. Classification (NCBI taxonomy): domain Eukaryota; kingdom Metazoa; phylum Chordata; class Mammalia; order Rodentia; family Cricetidae; genus Peromyscus; species Peromyscus eremicus. The sequence goes on from NC_081435.1 coordinate 18,630,254, forward strand.
CAGGCTATATTTTATTCATTCCCTAATCTCAGTAGGAAAAGACAGATGTAATGGAAGATGGTGAGAAGGAGCCAAGTTGGGGGGCTCCGGGATGTTCCAAATATTGAGTTCTTGATATGAATCGTTGTGGAAACTTCTCCCCTTCAAAAAGAAGACAAAATTGAGTAGGTAAATGCCTTTCTCTAGGAACTTGTTTCAGGGACAAAGCAGTGACTCAATGTCTTTCATTAAAGACTGACTGAGTCTCCAATATTTATCATCTACTGTTGCTAATTTTCTTAACGCCTTAAAGAAGAACCATAAAGTTTGGAGCCCTTGTGGTTGTTTGAATGAGAATGGCTCCCATACGATAATATACAGTTGAATGTATCTCACTTGATGAAATGTTTGGGCTGTACTGAAAGGTGTGGCTTTGGTGGAGGAGGTGTGTCTTATTGGAAGAGAACTCAAAGGGGGGAAGGCTTTGAGTTCTCAAAAGCCTACACCATTCCCTGCAGCTCTCTCTCACTGCCTCTTGCTTGCGGATCAAATAGAATCTCTCAGCTACCAGTTGAGCTTCAGCACCAGGTCTGCCTACCTGCTGCCGTGCTCCCAGCCATAATGATCATGGGCTCATCCTCTGAAACTGTAAGCAGGCCCCCAATTCAAAGCCTTCTTGGTCATGGTCCCTCTTCACAACGATAGAAAAGTAACTAGGCAGACATAGTTTCAAATGAACTTGATTTAAATGAGGGACAGGAGAAAGGATGGGTTATAGCACAGTTAGCAAGAGGACACAAGGTTTTTAATCCTACCGGGGGCACACCTTACATGCTGTAATTCTGAATCCTCATAGAGGTTGTTTTCAGTACTGCTGCAGTGACCATAGCAACCTCTTGCTAATCCCACTGGACCTTTGCTGTGTTGTTAGTCACACAGTAGATGTGACTTCAGTTCAGGTTGAAGTTGAAAAGGTCTGAGATTCCTTTTCAGGCCGGGCTCAGAGCAGAAGTGGCTGACCTCTGCTTTTATCTTTTTGGTGGCAGAATCTTCTCTGCAGACTGGCTGGCACCCCTGAGCCATGATTATTCCTTTATAATCCTCAAGTTCAGAATCCCAACATTTGCTCCTGTCTCCACCAGTTTGCATTATCTCACTTCCCTTTTTGCTCTCCTTCCTTTCTCTGAGGAGAGGAGGACTTTAAAGCAAGACCTGGACACCTGAGTTCTCAATACAAAAAGCCTTTTTTCCAGTTTTCTCTTTGGGCAATTCTATCTAGAATATCCTCTTTCGTTTCTAGATATTAGTCTTCTATTATTACAGTACTTAGCTTAGGGAAAAAAGTTAGGTAATAAGGAAAAAACCTCGCCCATGCCATCAATTCCATTTTATCTCTGTATTTAGGAAAAGAATTTAAAAAAGGAAACACTCTGTTTCCTTTGTCTCTTGAAGTGCGGTTTTTGTATGTGTGAAATATTTTAAAACAGAAAGACAGAGTGCTGTTTAATTTGAAAATACTTCTAAAATTATTGACACTCTAGTAATTTTTAATAAAATTAATATGCTAATAATGAAAACATAGAGGAATAATATCATCTTAGGAAGAAAGATAATCTAATAAATTAGACTTTGCATTAAGAAAAGGCAAACTCATTTTCTTACCAGTATTGTTTTCATTTTTCCTAAATGCAGGAAGATATGACAACTTTCTCAAGACTTTGGCCATTGTTGAATGATTTTGGAAAATCCCAGTTATAATAGAATATTCAAGGCAGGAACTACTTCATCCAGGTTACCTACAAGCAAAGGATACAGCTGCTGGGAATGTGGGTCAGTCTTCTGGGTGAGTGATTACTAAAGACTCTGACAACATTTCTTATCCTTAGGGTCCTTCAGGCACCATGCCCAAAGCTACTCGTTGCCTGGGCTCTCCATTGCCAGAGAATCCTTCTCTATTTCTCACTAAAATGGGATCAACTTCACACCATGATTCTACAAGGCCAGTAACAAGAGAAGCCAAGAACATTCCAAACAGGTATTTGTGTCTCCAAAGCTCTCCTTAGATAAGTAGACACAGTGGGCTTCAGAAACTTGTGCTCAGGTTACCTGTACGCAAGTGTCTAGGATACAAGGACAGGAACTGAATGTGCTGAGTCAGATCTTAAGTTTGTCAGTCGTTTTGTGTCCTACTATCCATCTTTGAACTATTTCCTCTTTGAACTTGCATATGCCCTTTTTAACGACATGATCATTTATATTTACCTTAATTTTTTTGTCTATTTTTTTTATGGCAAAGAGATTTTTTTTTTAAATTTTTATTTTGCAATACAATTAAGTTCTACATACAGGCACAGATTCCCTTGTTCTCCCCCCTCCCGCCCCCCTCACCTTCCCCCCAGCCCGCCCCCTATTCCAATCTCCTTTAGGGCAAAGCCTTCCCCACAGACTGAGATCAACCTGGTGGACTCAGTCCAGGTAGGTCCAGTCCCCTCCTCCCAGGCCGAGCCAAGCGACCCTGCATAGGCCCCAGGTTTCAAACAGCCAACTCATGCAATGAGCACAGGACCCAGTGCCACTGCCTGGATGCCTCCCAAACAGATCAGGCCAATCAACTGTCTCACCCACTCAGAGGGCCTGATCCAGTTGGTGACCCCTCAGCCATTGGTTCATATTTCATGTGTTTCCATTTGTTTGGCTATTTGTCTCTGTGCTTTATCCGACCTTGGTCTCAATAATTCTCTCTCATATAAACCCTCCTCATTCTCGCTAATTGGACTCCCAGAGATCCACCTGGGGCCTAGTCATGGATCTCTGCATCCAGATCCCTCAGCATTGTTTGTAATAGCCAGAACATGGAAACAACCTAGATGCCCTTCAACTGAAGAATGGATAAACAAAATGTGGTACATATACACAATGGAATACTACTCAGCAGAGAAAAACAATGACATCATGAGGTTTGCAGACAAATGGATGGATCTAGAAAAAATCATCCTGAGTGAGGTATCCCAGACTCAGAAAGACAAACATGGTATGTACTCAATCATAACAGGATACTAGATGTGGAACAAGGATGACTGGACTGCTACTCACATCACCAGGTAGGCTACCTGGAAACCAGGACCCCAAGAAAGACACAGGGATCGCCCAACGACAGAGAAATGGAATGAGATCTACATGAACAGCCTGGACATGAGTGGGGGTAGTGAAGGGCGAGGGTCGAGGGAAAGAGAGCTTGGGTGAGTGGGAGATCCCAGCTGGATCAACAACAGAGAGGGAGAACAAGGAATAGGAGACCATGGTAAATGAAGACCACATGAGAATAGGAAGAAACAAAGTGCTAGAGAGGCCCACAGAAATCCACAAAGATACCCCCACAACAGACTGCTGGCAATGGTCGAGAGACAGTCTGAATTGACCTACTCTGGTGATGGGATGGCCAAACACCCTAATTGTCATGCTAGAAACCTCATCCCACTACTGAGGGATCTGGATGCAGAGATCCATTTTTTGTCTATTTTGTCATGTGATTTTGAGTCTATCATATCTTCTGAGGTGTCACCTACAAGAGCTACTTCACAGAAGAGTTAGTTTGCTTATATATTTTTTTTAATTTTATAGCCTCTTGTTTTAGTTCTGAATAATTCCTGAGTCAGATTTAATTAAGAAAATAGACATCGAGTGACCCATTTAAACAAAACTATAGGGCAACAGAAAAAAAAAAGTGCTGTTGTTCTGCAGTTTAAATGAGATATACTGTTACTCACTAGATATAAATAAAATAATTTTGAATTCTTTTTACTACTAGATATAAATAAAAAGAATTTTAAACATCATTTGCAATGTATCAATTCCCATGATCCACTTTATGAATCTTACTCTAATTACGCACATTAAAAATCATGTTCTTTTCAAATTCCTTCTAGTCATTTCATCATTTTTAGACTATTTCATTTATTAATATTTGAAAATATCAAAAACAACTCTATGTAACAATTTATTAATGCAGATAGTGTTGCAAATCTGTCTGACTCAAGCTTATTTACTGGGTGTACTGTGATTTCAACCATCTGGCAGATGCTATCAAAATAAAAAGAAACTGTTTAAGAAGAAGACAGGATGTGCAAAGCAGGAACACAGAAATGGACAGTGAAGGATACTGTCCCTAACATGAAGAAGAGAAAGCAAGAAACATTGTCTATGATCTTGCCTGACCTAGTTCAACCACCTCCAAAATGATGTATTTCCTCTTAATATTTATTTTGATTTTAGTACTCACATAATAAAACCAACCATCATCAAAGACAACATCAAAACAAAACCAAAAGCAAAAAAAAAAAAATACCAACAACAATAACCTTATGAAGACTCTGCCAGAGTGGATCCCTTGCCTCATTAGGAATATTACTTTATAAATTTGTGTCCTTCAAGGTTTGGGCCTAACTATTCTCTACCTAGAACCATCTTGGAGCCATGTTCTTCTCCTATTGGCCCTTGAACATAGTGTAAAATGGGTCACTTGTCTGCCCCTTCCTTTGTATTCTCTGCTCAGGCAGCTCTGCTCTGCTTTCCACCATGTTGCCCCTTCTTCAGAAGCCCTTCTTCTGGTTCGTCCTGAATTCACTGTCATCATTCTCACAAAGTCTTTGATCACTGTGAAAGCTGTGTGCAGTTTCCACATGCCCCAAACCTCCTTCTCACTGGGCCTGTAGTGATTTGGTTCCTGTATTTAGTTGTACGTAGGTTATTGTTATTTTGCACATTTATTTTCTCTTGACTACACCGAGGAAAATAAATGTTTTGATTATAGAGTCTGTTTCTTGTACTCCTGTTCAGCCTGACTAGTTACTAATGTTGTACTTTCACACAAGATCAGCTGTGCAGAATTCTGAGATGTGGATGCTCTGAGTCCCCTGACTTAGAGTTGTGCAGTTATGCTACATTGAAGTTGTCCCCAGGGCCTTACCAGGGAAACAGATACAGAACGAGAAAGCAAGCTGAGTCAGTAAGGTGTCTTCAATGTAATTATGAGGACCTGAGTTTAATTTCTAGAACTCAATAAAAAGAAACGTCTGTGGTGGTACAAACTCACAGTCCCAGGGTTCTAAAGGTGGGGACATTTAGAAACCCTGGTACTTGTCAGCCAGCCTCCCTGGAAATCCAGAAAAAGTAGTGCCTGGTAAACGACAGCACAGGTTAACTTCTGGCCTACACACACAAACACACACACACACACACACACACACACACACACACACACACACACACACTGGAATTCTCCTCTTGAAACACTGTGGGAAATGTTTGTTCTACAATGACTGACCAGCAGCAGCTACATCACCTTAAAGTACACCCAGATGTACTTACTACTAGTCAACACCAAGAACCTCTATTTTTAGCTGATTAAAAAAGGAGCTTACCACTACTTCAAATGTCATTAACAATTCATCTAACTTGCAGTTATGGAGTTAAAACCAGGTGTGGGAAATACGGGAGTTTAGTGTTGCACCCTCACCCCCAGATAGGTTCTAAGACAGACTAGATGCCAAGGGAGCAGGGGCAGGTCATTTGTGATATTTAAAGTGAATAATTTAAGTATTTCTTATAGAACTAGTTGAAATAAATTTGGAAATAAAGTATAATATTACCACAGAGTCATATTGTTGGTGACAAGAGAGCTAAAAAAAGTAGGGGAAAAATAACTGGCTGGCACTATTTTAAAGGGTAAACTGTGCTCAACAGCAGCTGGAGGAAGGCATTAAGTAACAGAGCACACTAATGTTAACTGCTCTCTTGGTAAGTGTGGTAAATGAAATAAACCCCTGCATCCGGGGGATCATTAATCTATAGTGAATAATGGCAGGGGTAGTGTAAGGAGATTAAAAAGGGCATTGTAAACATTTGTGGCTGTATAATATACAAATTAAAAATGTGAGAATGCTCGCAGCTGCATAATCTACAAATTAAAAAGTGTAATAGTCTGGCATTAATTACAGGCTGATCAATCCCAGTAATTGCTGGCATGGAGATGAACAATTACAGGTCCGAAATGGTATTTGAGAAAGAGACATTGACCTTGGAACTGTGAGGAATGATACTGTGTTACAAGGTATTACAAGACCCTATCAAACTCTGTCCCAGTATTTGTAGCTGCCGCCAGCTCAGCGCAGGGCTGTAATCACCACACTATTTCTTTCGATTATGGTGCCACAGGGGTTAGACTGTGTTTTCTCTTTTTGAACAGAAACACCCAGTGACCTTCAGCCTTCTGAAAATGGGACCATCAGGCCTCATTTCCAAGTTCAAACAGTTTTAATAAAAATGAAATAGCAAGAGATAATGCATTTTACCCTTCCAGTCCAAGGGAACAGTTCAGAAAGTTGGAAAGACAAACTTCTTTTAGATGTGAACATTTCAACTGGGATTGCAGCTGAAAACCTAAATGTTCCCATCAAACATTCTCAAGTTGACAGCTCTGAGCCAAGAAAGCAGAGACCCAAACATCTGATTGCCATTCGATGTCAGTACTTTCCCACTATTCTCTGACCCTTCTCACAGACAAGCATTAGAGCAGTGCTATGCTCTGGTTGGGAATTTGTTGAATGGTACCCAATAAGACAAGTGAGCTAAATCCTAGTAGAGTACTGCTGTCAGCCATATAGCTTTGGCTAGTCCTGTGCTTGGGCAATTCTTGGTGGGAAAATTCTTTGTCTTCTTCATTCACTTATTTAAAGTGATAATCTGGATTTTAGTTACTGCCCTTCTTGTGTAATTATCTTCCTCAAGTTAACACCAACTCCCATCACAAATAACATATTTCGACTTTCCTATAGAGACAGGTTCTTCCGGCCACTCCTTCCCTAGAGTCTCTTAAGTGGCTTGTTTGAACATTGCATCCTTTGGTGACTACTTCCATGGCTGGCTCAGCTTTCTTTATGACCAGCATATTAAATTCTTCCCTTCCTCCATTTACACAATCAGGTTCACATTACCCTAACACAAAAGCAGTGTACTTTATAAAGCAAATATATCTATTTAGGCTCATTTTTCTATAAGTGAAGGTCTACTCTAGTCCACATCTGGCAATGATGTTCTTGGTAGCAGTCCTGAAATAATCCTGGATACCTCAGAACATTATGTGGTAGGAGACTGGGAGCACATGTCCATCTGTGAATCTGACCTCATTCCTCTTCTTATAAAGCTGGAAGAATTCCATTATTGGACCACAGAATGACTGATGTGACTTTTATCACTTGCCAGTGGCTTTATCTCTCCATAACATCATTAGACTTGGTTTTCATCCTTTTTATGTGTGTTCCTACATGCACATATGTACATATGTGAGTGTATGCACATATGCACACACCTGTGTTGGCCAGAAGTCAGCATTAGATGTCATTGCTCTTCAGTGTTGCCCATCCTGTATTTTGGGACAGTGTCTTTCATTGACATGGAATGCTTACCAATTAGACTGGGGTGTCTGGCCAAGGAGTACCAGAGATCCACCTATCTCTAACACCCTGGGACCGGGGTTACACGTGTACACCACTGGTTTTTATATAGATTTTGGAGACCGAACTAAGGTACTCATGCTTGCTTGACAAGTACATTATGGACTAACCCACTTTCCCAGAGCTAGGTTTTCACACTGTTAAACTGTTAATACCGTGAATATATGGCTTTAGGCAATAAACTCCTGTATGGTTTTGAGATTAAGCATCCATTTCTAAGATAACTTAGAGCTAAATCGTTGGTTCCATCCTCCTCCCTGCACCTTAGGAGCTTATGGGAAAACCTTCTGAACATTAGCCACTAAAGGGCTCAGCTACTTAATTCCTACACGTGCGCTGCAATCAAACCACAGAGTCAAAACTCAACCCTGCTTTTCCTGTAGTGACTGACAGGAACATCCAACATGATAAGCCCTGCTATGCCTCATGCCAAGTTAGTCATAGGAATCTTTCCAGTCATGCCCTAGCTTTTTCCCTTATCTGTTGGCTGTCATCATTGCTAGTCTCTCTTCTTTGTCTTTTATCAGGATTCTGGTCCTATACTCAAAACTTGTCTTCCTCACTTTTAGCTCTGCTCCTGAACACAATTTTTAACATAATGTCTACAGGTCTTCTAATTTTAGATGGTGGTTATGATGAAAGGTAGTACAAATCAAACGTTTGTAGCTATGTCTTCCCAGGAACCATTTGGGGCACCAGAATATCAATATATCAGCTTCCTAGAGCACAAAAATATCATGTCACATCCTTTCCTAGGCATTGTGAGTACCTCAACTATTACAGCTTTCCTTTTGGGAAAACAGTTCCAAGATGCTGACATCATCTCATACAAAGAGCATGGTCAGTGGTCAATAGTCAATAACACTCTATACAAATGGACTAGTTGGTGATGATAACATAATTTGATACAGACAGTAAGTGATTCCCTCACACAGGCAAGACTGAGTTCTACCCGAAAGAGAAAATAACATTTTGCAATGTCCTAAAGCCAGAACATGCAAAGACATATACATTCAAGGAAAGGATAAGAGGGGAAATGAAATATTCCATTAAGGAGGCATGCCCTTATAATCCCAAAACTCTTTCAATCCTTAAAGCTTCTGGCAGGCCTCCATTGCCGAGACAGACTGCTTTCTGGAGATGTACCTCAGAAAACATAACCAATTTTCTTTCTCGTCTTTCTGCTTCCTGACTCCAAGAAGTTACATAGATATTTATTTTCTCGAACTTGCCTGTTGTGGTATTTTTTCTAATCCAATAAACTGAGCCTTCAAAGTCACTTATGGGCCAATATCTTTTAAGATTTATTTTATTTTTTAAGTATGTGTATGTATATGTCTCTGAGTCTGTGTGTGGATATATTTGATTGAGTGCAGGTGCCTGTCGAGGTTAAAGGCTTAGTGTCCCCTACAGCCTGAGTCATAGGAAGCTGTGAGCTGTTTAGATCCAAACTTGGGTCCTCTGAAAGAGGAGTATACACTCTTAACTGATAGGCCACCTATCATTCCCTGGGTTCCTTTTTAAATTTTTTTAATCTATGGGACAAAGAGCTTGTTCAAGGAACTTTCTGCCCCATGATGACAGTTCCTTGATTATCACTGGTGCCCTTTTTACTTATCAATTGCATTTCCCTAGAAGAAAGTTATAATTTTCACCATGAATCCTATTGCATTCAGAACCTGATTCTTGTCTGACTCTATAAGCACATAAACTCCTGCTTCTGATCCTGTACTTTGGCTACAGAAATTGACAACAGTGAAGAATACCTTAAGTAAAGTTCAATGTATAAAACCTTGAGGCCTTTGCACAGGATACTCCCCGCTAGGATTCCTGTATACTCCCTTGTCCTTGAAGAGCATGCTATCAACCCTAGGATGAGTTAACATGTCCCCTTCCCTTGGCATTCTTCTTGGTCACTCTTATGGCTGTCTTTCACTGTGTCTCCACTCTTGTGGGTCCTTTCAAAATGCTATTTCTCTAAATGGACATTTTCTGTTGAAGAGAACTGTGTTTATAAACAAGACTACTATCCTAGCCTGACATCAGTAATTTTCTTTTTATGTATCTCATTGAAATAAAGCCAAGAGAAGTGTTTTGAAATTGGAAATGAAAAGGCCAATACTGTCTTACCTTCTAGGGAAGACGTTGCCTACAGTAAAACAAATAGCTGGATTTAGCTACATTAACAGATCAAATGCTTGAACAACAGCAGTGTGGATAGCTAGTTAAGTACAATAACTAATTGCACAAGGAAAAGTGATATACCTGTTGATCTCTCCCTATGTGCAAGTTTCCTGTCTCATCAGGCGTGGATTTTCCCAGGCAATCTTCACAATAGATAATGGAGCTAAAAAGTGTTACAGAGAGAATTTTATAAAAGAAAACAAACAAGAGGACAAAATCCTACTCAATGTCTCAGGTAAGAAACCATGGAACTGGTCTCAGTCTTTCCATGGCTGTCACTGATAATTCCATTCTGCCAACCCTCAGTATCCACCACCTCTCAATATCCCTCCCAGTTACATTATATTTTCACTGGTCAGTTTCTCTTTTATTGAAAATGCTTAATTACTGTGTTATTTGTTCAAAGACAGAAAATGTATCCTTGTGTGGACATAAGATTAACTTGCAGATTTTCTTTCAATAACTTAAGTATTATGAAAAAACACTAGCATCAATGAGGCCTTTGAAGCATCATGTGTCACACATACCAAAGTTCAGATAATCTGAGCTCTTGAACCCACAGTAATGTTCATCAGTTTCTCAACTTGACTGTTCCTTCTAATCCTTAAAATTATGGTAATTTGAAATACACAATAAGTATTGACTCATGCTCTCATAGACAGTCAATTAAACATAAGAACTTGGGGGAACATTTGAGTGAAGCCATAGTTGTGTGTATTCTTTTTTTATTTGGCCTTAGAAACTATAAAACACAAACATTTAAAGAAACAAATTTTCTAGGAACTTTGTATGAAATTGTTTTAAAAAATTATAAAACTAGCAACCAAAATGAAGCAACAGTTTCCAGGAACTTTCAATAAACACACAATTAAATATTTTACCTTCCTATTTTCTTTTAGCATTCCAAACTAGAACCCTTCACTAGAGAAAAAAACAAAAAATGGTCTGAGTGACTAGCATTTCTTTCAGGAGTGACACACTAGAGTACAGTTTCTTACAAACTGGAATTCAGATCAGGAAAGAAACATTTCTGCCACCTTGCTGGAAGTTCCTGAAACTACCATGAAAATAAACTCACTAGGAATTCATGAACAGACAAATGAAGAAGGAAGAGGAGGAGGAGGAGGAAGAAGAAGGGGGGGAAGAGGAGAAAAAAATAGATGACAAATCCAAATTGACAAATTTAGGAGAAGATTGCTTTGCAAGTATCCAAAGTGGTTCTAAGAGGGTTGACTGGCAGAAGTCCCCTCAGAGCCTCATAAAAGCATCTTTTGTGGAAGAAGAATGTCAGACTCCTGGCTCTATGCTGGCTTCTCAATGGAAAACAAAACCTCATATTGTAAAAGAAAAATTAAAAAAAATGTTGTAAAAGAGAAAAATCACAATGGAATCTGGTTAAAATTGCAATTAACTTATTTGTACAGAAAGCCAGTGCTGTGGAATGGTCTGTATGTCAAGTGTGTTGCTGATTGGTCAGTAAATAAATCACTGATTGGCCATTGGCTAGGCAGGAAGTATAGGCGGGACAAGGAAAAGAATTCTGGGAAGTGGAAGGCTGAGTCGGGGAGGGACACTGCCAGCCGCCATCAGGACAAGGAAGATGTAAGGTACCAGTAAGCCATGAGCCATGTGGCAAAGTAAAGATTAATAGAAATGGGCTAAATATAAGAGTAAGAGCTAGACAGTGACAGGCCTGAGCTAATGGCCAAGCAGTTTAAATAATGTAAGAGTTTGTGTGTTTATTTTATAAGTGGGCTCTGGGACTGGCGGGACTTGGTGGCGGGAGCTGGAGAGAAATTCTCCAGCTACAAATGGCGTCCAACGTGGTGGCAAGAGTTTCCACCTAAAAACTTAGAAAAAAGATTCTAAAACGGAACTAAAAACAGCTTCCTAATTGTCTCTCTCAAATGAGCGGCAGCTGCCGGTTTGAGCTACTGGCGGGTTCCTAGTGTGTGTACATGCTCGACCTGCAGTATGGTGGGAATGAGGCCTCTGCAAGTAGCACATTAAACTGTGTGGTGAATTTAGCCTTTGCTAGTACAAAACAAAAAAAAAGAGGTTTCTGGGCTACACGCTACTTTGGTAAAAGTGTAGACCCACTATTTCTGAGAGTTATGGCTCCCAGAGCTGGCGGAAAGCGGACCGCCGCCATGTTGGGAAGCTGAAGTGGGCGGAGCCAGCAGCCACTGCGCCGTTTCAGGCTTAGAAGGCTGCAGTTTAAAAGTAATAGGCTCAAGCTAATATAAAAAAAATAAGCCACGTAAAGATGACTACCACACAGAGAATCTGGATTATGTTCTCTTTGATATTCGTAACTGCAGAAAAACATTTGATTGTAAAAGCTGTTGAGTTATGCCAAAATGTATATTTTAAAGGTACCTTGACTTCAAAATTTGGATATAAGGATATGTTGCTTTGGAAAAGAGTCTCTGCTCTTGTTTCCACAGAAAGCCAGAGACCATGGATTTGTTCCAGATTAAGATACATCAGGTTTGACCAGCCAAGACCCCCTGAAAGGTCTCCAATGACACCATGGCCCAGATGATTCAACATCCAGAATGGTTTCAAGTCAACTGGCTCAGATATACAGCCTCACGGACTACTCCATGATCCTAAAATTTTCTTTCTGTCTCCAGAAGATACAGCGCCCCCCTCCAGCAGGAAGTAGTAAGAAAAGCTACGCCCAAATTCCCAAATATACCAAGCTGGCTTTAGAGATGGAATTGGCTCACTCCCCCTCTAAACCCAGACATATTGCTCAAAAAAAAAAAAAAATGGTTAAGAGATTCTTGTGTCCCAAATCAGAAGAGCCCTCTGGTGTGGGACAGAGAAAAACCAATATTTTTATTTAAAGCAGGTTGATTATAAATACAATCTCTTTCTAAAGAAAAAAAGGGGATAGTTTAGATATGATAGGATGAAAGGGTAGATTAATGAACCTACTTTTAAAGAGTAACAACTTGTTTAAAATGTTTTACATTGCTACAGATTTTAGTTTATTGATACAAATTTAAACTTAATTTTGTTATACTGTATATATATTTCTATTCTTGTTTGAGGTATTATGTTTATGTAACTCATTTAAAATTGTAATGGATAATTAAAAAATAGATTAATAGTTATTCATCTATGATAATATTTGTAGCCATGTTAGTTAAGTCTTCTAAGTATACATAGATATATTTCAGATAGATAGGTAGTCTTCAAACACTTCAAAGACCTACAGAATATGGCATTTAAAATGTTTTAAAAATTTAGACTTTTTGGACAGTGAGACATGTCTGCTCCTGACAGCACCGATTTACTTCAGAGAGGAGGATGGGCATCGAAGACACTCCATATGGAGTTTATCTTCACCTTGACAAAAATAGCCATTTGGGCAAGAAACTGTTCTTGCCTGGACTGTCTGATCAACTGGACATGCAGGACCCATACAAAGGTGACCACTGAACTTTGCTTGACAAAATGGTCCTTCAGGTTCCTGCTTTGCAGAGAAAACTGCCAGACATTCTACAGGACACAGAGAAAAGTGAATAAGAGACTCTAGGCCTGTGGGCTGAAGACAGATGCCCCAACTTTACAAGAGAACTTTGAATGACTGTCCAGGCTGCCAGCTGTCTCTGTCTACCCTACAAGACTCCTAAAAGTTGCTTATATCCTTCTCCATTTCTCAGGTAGTAATATATCCTTCTGAGGTCTTTGATGTGGTTAAAGACTGGATACTTACAATTTTCCTTAGTTATAATAAAAGATAAGTTAGATATAAAACCTTAAACTTACAAATATAAGATAGATAGGATCTCTTCTTTAATACTGTAACTGTAATTCTTGCTTGATAATTGTTTTGTTATATGTAATTTTACTATGTTAAAGTTAAAACCTTCCTTTTTAAGAAAAGAAAAGGGGAAGTGCTGTGGAATGGTCTGTATGTCAAGTGTGTTGCTGATTGGTCAGTAAATAAATCACTGATTGGCCATTGGCTAGGCAGGAAGTATAGGCGGGACAAGGAAAAGAATTCTGGGAAGTGGAAGGCTGAGTCGGGGAGGGACACTGCCAGCCGCCATCAGGACAAGGAAGATGTAAGGTACCAGTAAGCCATGAGCCATGTGGCAAAGTAAAGATTAATAGAAATGGGCTAAATATAAGAGTAAGAGCTAGACAGTGACAGGCCTGAGCTAATGGCCAAGCAGTTTAAATAATGTAAGAGTTTGTGTGTTTATTTTATAAGTGGGCTCTGGGACTGGCGGGACTTGGTGGCGGGAGCTGGAGAGAAATTCTCCAGCTACAAGCCAGATTTTGCAAATAAACTGTTTACTTAATGCAGAATAGACCCATCTCCTGTCAAAATAAAATAACATGTATTGAAACTGCCCTTCATTTCCTTGGCATGTTAGTGACTCCTTGTGAGGCACTAACAACACAAGTCAGTCTACAGTTTCCAAGAGTTCTATCCCTGTCTATACATTATTTCAGTAACTAGAGAAATCCCCAATTACCATGGTTTCCAGGACCTCCTTCCAGCTCAGAGGGAAAACCTAGCCCCAAGAACAAGCCTGCATGTTTCAGGGTCACCAATTGGAAGGATATTTCAGAATCATACTTTATCTATTTCATAGTTCCAAACCCACAAGAGTCCATTTCAGTCCTACAATATGGCATCATTGCTTGAGGTCTAACTTCTTCCAATGACGCAGGGACATGTTCTTTGAGGAAGGTGTCCTGGGATTAAGCTTGTGATAAATATTATTTTTTCCCCTTAAAACTTGTTTTTCTCTATTTTGTGAGACATTTAGATAACCAATTTCTAAACTCAGGACTGATTATTCCCACAAGCCCTTCACCAGTGTCTTCTAAGGACAACATCCACCATAACCACAGAACAGTTGCCACTGCTAAAATTCTAGAATATGCCCCATTCACAATCACAAAGAAATACCTTTAATGAAACAGTGTCCTCTTCATTGTAGCCTTTCATGTCAGCCATGTCTTTGGGCTCTGTGCGTGTCTACACACAGGAGAATTGCTTCCAGACTACAGAATGCTCAATGCATTTGGAACATGCAGAACATATGTATATTCTCAGTGCTCAGCAGCGTAGTAAGTAAGCATCCTGAGTCTATGATACAAGAATAAACTTGTGTGGCTCTAGCCTGTGTAGACATATTTTACAGTGGTGACTGTATTGTGTGTGAGGAGGATGCTCCTCTCAGAATCAGTTTGGAAGGAGTTGTCCAACGTGTTCCTCTGCTTACACAGAGAGTGGCCTCGGGCCCATCACACATACCACTGGTACCTGTGCCTTCCCACTTCTGAGCTGGACTAACTCCTTATTTAAGATGCCCTCTTCATTGTCTTATAAGGTTTGAATCTAGCAAAGAACCATCACAGGCTACCTAAGATTATGTCTAACAGGTTAGAGTAAAATAATTGATGCTCTCTTTTCCTCCATCTCTCAGCTGTGACTCTGTCTTCAGGGATAAGTTAGGTAACAATTATACTCTTCTTTGTTATTTGCAAATGATATAGAAAGTAACAACCCCCTAGCATGGCAGTTCTTAGAGAGTTTACTCAGTCCATGTTAGGGCTCAATAACTGCATTTTGTTTTTCTAGTTCTCAGTCCTAAGAAGACTTCTAACCATTTATGAACAACTTCTAGAAAAACTAAAAGGAATTTTACTTTGAAATAGTATCTTCAATGCCCATTTTAATTTATCTGTATGAAAACAAATATCAAAATAAGTGGGCTTTAGGGATGCAGCTCATATTGTAGAGTCCTGCCTGCCCAGCATGTCAGAAGCCTTGAGTTCCATCTCAGCACTTCCTAAACCAGAAATTGTGGTGCACACCTGCAATCAAGGCACTCTGGAGGTGGTGGCAGAAGGATCAGAGTAATCAACTTCAGCATTATAGCATGTTTGAGGCCAACCTGCACTATAATATATACCATCTCTAAAAATATTTCAGGCTGGGCAGTGGTGGTGCACACCTTTAATTAATCCCAGCATTCAGGAGGCAATGCCAGGCGGATCTATGTGAGTTTGAGGCCAGCCAGGTCTACAGAGTGAGATCCAGGACAGGCACCAAAACTGCACAGAGAAACCCTGTCTCAAAAAATAAAAAATAAAAAATAAATATTTGAGAATGTGTATAATTAAAGGAAAATCTAGGAAACCAATAGAACAACACAAAGTAGTATTCAATGACTTGAAGAAAACTCACAATAATATTCAAATGCCAATCATCAGTCTCTTCTCTGATGTTTATAACGCTCATGACTTCTCTTTCCTTGTCTCATGAGACAGTAAAGTACTCTTTCATAGTGACCCTTAATATTCTTTTTACTGCCACAATATTGCATCCCGAGGATATAGACTTTTCTTGCTTTTTCTCAGTTTTCCTGTGTTCTCCCAAGACAATCACCATATTTTCTCAGATTACTACACTTGCCTCCTACTTTCTTTGTCTTCTTTATTTGGTCTCTCCTTCAGGAAAATATAACCATTGGATATAGGGTGATCAAACTACCCTATTGCTTAGTCCTTCTCCTATAGTTCAGATACCAATGTCCTTGACAAGTAGTATATACAGGCTTGAGTTTAAAGTGGCAATATCTTAAGGGGCTATGGTCCTTTAGGAGGTGTAGCTGCAAGGCACTGTGGAAGCTGCCTCTCTTTGTTCATTTCTGCTCCTTGGCCACAGATAGAAGCATAGCTTCTTTCTATATCCTCAGACAAATCTGATATCTGAACCTCGAGAACTATAAACTCAAAACAATCCTCTTGACTTCATAGGTAGTTTGTGTCTGATATTTTGTTACAGTAACACAAAGCTGTTGCATACCCTTCATTTTGGTGGTATCTTCATTGCTATTCTTATAAACTTAGACACCGTGTGTCTGTATCATTGGTTCTTCTCCTGTTCCACCATCCCATGTTACACCATTAATCTGTCTATGAGGTTGTACCTCTGATGAGACTCCTTCCTCCCCCAGTTGGAATACATCTTGCTAAACTTTTTGATTCTTACATGAGGTAGCAGTACCCTTCAGGGAGTGTTTCTTTCTTTCATCTGGACTATTCCAGTTCTTATTCAATTTCCAATTGTTAGCGTCATTGCTCTTTAAGGATGTCCTCCCTCATTATCCAAGTCTGTTGGGGGCTTCTTTTGTCACCCATCATGTCCACCTAAGCCTGCCACACCACTGTCCTGACCTGTATTCATGCTGCCTACTTGTGCATATTGTCTCGGATGATTCTGCCGTAACAGAGAGGCTGTGTGAGGAACTAGTGGTGCAGCTCCATGACAGAGAGCTTTACCCAGCAGGAAAAGGGCCCTGGGTTCTGCATCTCTCACTTTAAAAAAACAAAAATGATCAAACCATCTGACAAGTAAGGTATCTTCCACCGGCTAAAATTATATCCTAGCAGGCAGCCCAGAGACAGAAAACAGTAAATATTTGTTGAAGATTTAAATGGGGACATTTCTTTAGGTCACGAATAGATGTAGATAACATACTAGAACAATAAACAGTGACCAGCAGTGTAAAGCTGATGCCCTATTGGGATTGGTAAAGGAAAACGAAGTTTACATTTTCCGACCACCGTGATTTTTATGCTCAACTGGCAGTTACATAGATGGTAAATATCTTTATAATAATGGTTTCCTTTATGTCTGCTTTGTACTATCAACCCACATTGCTAAAAGCTACAACCTGTTATGAAAAATTATCTGTCAACTAGTTGTAGTCTATCCAGTAATAAGGGAACAGACTCTGAAACTCACCTCAGAGAGGGATGGCATGGTGCTGCTTTTGTGCCAGGATGAAGCAAAATCAAACCCATTCACCTTTAAACTTTTGAAGCCAATTCTTACCTTCTTTGTGAGTGAAAGCAGTTAGCATGCTTTTCAGTTTATGACCCAGAACACCCTACTCCCCTTTCATACTCCCTATCTCTGGACTGACTTGCCAGAGATGCAGGTGCACCCTTTCCTTTTGCTCTGTGAGACTGGCAAATGCTTTTACATTTTCTCAGTGTTTTAAGTGTGAAATGTGTTATTTTCAAGGATGTGAAAGTGAACTGAGGCCAAGTGGCAGAGAATGAGTTGGCTGTAAATCTATGCAGTACATACATGCCTATTGAGTTTTTCATTGCTGGGCAGGCTGTAAAGTGTCTACCATGTTGAATGTGTTATTTGTAATGTGCCCAATTCTTACATTGCTTTTGCATTCATGTTCTCTACTATGCCCTATAAAAATTAGGGTTGTTTTTCTAAAACATAAACTAGAGTTCTGTGAGCATTACTCAGCCTTGGAGTGAGGTCTGGATATATATAAAAAATAACTGTTTAATAATAAATTTTCGTCTATATTAATTGCAGTATTTTCCAATATTCTTGTACTGTACCAAATATCACTGTCTTTATTTTTTAAGTATTCTTAATGGAATTAAGAGGTATGGCAATTTATCTGTTCAGAATGTTAACATAAAACATAAAGCTTATGTATTGGCATTAGTTATGCATCATATAGTCTTACTTCTACCTATACATATAAAAAGCCTTATGCTATGATATTTGACTTCCAGTGGATGGCTGGACTATCATTATTATTGGCCATTTGACCTCCCATGAAAAGGGAAAAAATGTTCTTATTTCTGTTAACTAGATCTCAAAAAATGTCCCTTAAATAAGTGAAAGGATAAAAAATTAGTGAGGACAGCAGTGTCCTTTAGAAAATAGACCTTGCCTTTAGGTTTCTGTAATCTACAACTGATTTAATAAGATTTATTCCTTTTGTGATTTATGAAACACTCCTTGTAGTTGAGAAATAATTCAGCATTATTCTGGACAGGAGATGAAGAATGACCCTTTTCAGCCTCTAAAAGGAGCTTACGCCACTATTCTTTTAGGCAGAGGAATAAGCCTGCTAATCTCAGACACTTTCTCTGCAGATGGTCCTGGTCAGGTTAGTCAAGTCTAGTTGCTCGGGATGAAAATGTGAATTGTAAGCCTTCATTATAACACAAGAGTTGAGTACAGCTGAGAGAAGTTTTCTATTTTCCTAGGTAAATGGCAAGCAGTTTGACTCCAGCTTGACTGTAGTGCTTGCTAGAAGCACTTTGTTCTCGGGAGAAAAACTCAAAATGCATAAATTGCAGCAGATGCTTTCTTAACATGCCCTAGTGAAATAATTTTGATGGGTGGTTATGAACTTGTACGGAATGTTTGCTTCTGAAATGCCATAATTGCTTTTGGAACTATTTGAGGCATTTTGAATTGTATCTGTTTTTATTGAAATATGGAATTATATTGCCAGTTTATGAAGTGGCATCTTTTTGATGCATGGAGTTTCTGGATACATTTGTTATCCATCATGAGGAAACCAGATAAGTAAATATTACAACTATAGCTGAAATGCTGCTTTTTTACATGTATAAATGAAAACCGTTTTGAATCTGAGGGCAGAAACACTCTCTCCGTAGACTGACAAATTGCATATTTGTTTGGTTTCCTAACACTGGTGTCTGACTTCTATACTATGAGTGAAAGAAATGTCTGTCTGCTGCCTGACAGAGCCTCTGAGATGGGAGGCTCTCTCCTTGGGAGAAGGAGAAGAGGTCAACTGAATGGAAGAGAAAGATAGAGGGCTTTAGTTCATATAAGTACAACTGACTGGAGTAAAACCAGATAGCCTTTCCATCGACCAAACCATGGCTTTTCTACACCACTACTTCAAGATTCCCTTTTGCCTTCCAAATTCTTCCCATAAATATTTATTGAGAACAAAATATTATATTAAGATGTTTATAATGATAGGCATTTTATATCCTTTTGAAAAAAAGTGACTGATAATTTTATGATTAATCTGTCTTCGAGGAAACCTAAACATAATCCATAGGAATAACATGAAGACATTTTTTTTCTTATGTAGCTTACCATGTGCCTTGAGTTGCCTAATGGCTACAGTAGTTAAACCCAGTTGTCAATTTGACACAACCAAGAGTTGTCTTAGAAAGTTTGTTTGATAATTTCCTAGATTGTGTCAGCCTGTGGGTGTGTCTGTGGGGAACTTTTGAAATTGCTACTTAATATAGAGGACCCACACCACTATGGGGAGTATCCTTCCTAAACAGGAGTCCTAAACAGTTTAAGAAAGGTGTTGAGCACAAACTAGGGAGAAAGGCAACAAACAGTATTCTTCCATGTTCCTGCCTCTTTCCTATGTGAGTTCTTGCCCTGATGCTCCTAAATGATTGACTTTGGACAGGAAGTACAAGACAAAAAAAGCTATTTGCTTCCTAATTTTCTTTTGGTCTTGGTGTTTATCACAGTATCAGAAAAGTAAGTAGCACAAGTTCCTTGTTTAAACTGGCAGCTACCAGCTGGTAGTGCAAAAAATATTAATGTTAGTCAGATGAGAAATGAATGAGGTGGATGCATATCTATAAATGTGTTTAGAGGAAAAAGAACAAGTTTGCAGACAGAGATCACATCTGTTCCAGTACTTCTCACATGTTATTGAAGCTATTATTGTCTTGGGGATGCTTGATAAAATGTCACTACCATCTAAGGCTTCTTGGGTGGTACACATGGGTGCATTTCCAACTATCTCTCAGATCATATTAATGACACATCCTCACTGACCACCCTGGGTGATTGAAGGCTAGACCATGCTACAAATAACACCAGGGAGTTATT
This sequence comes from Peromyscus eremicus, assembly GCF_949786415.1. Taxonomy (NCBI): domain Eukaryota; kingdom Metazoa; phylum Chordata; class Mammalia; order Rodentia; family Cricetidae; genus Peromyscus; species Peromyscus eremicus. Next base: position 18,650,627 of record NC_081435.1, read on the forward strand.
TGTGTTTTCTCCTACCCAGTGGATAGGACACGATGACTTCATCAGTAAATTGACTGGGTGGAAACTATGCTCCATTTTCTTTGCTGCAATTCCAGCATCTATGAACATCCAGTTTGTCTCTGTGTATTGATGGCATTATCAAATAATGACTGAGTGAAATGGCTTATTAATCTACTTTTTCTTAGGCATAACTTGATTCACTTAAATAAAAAAAATTACATGAGGAAATAAGATTACCATTTCCTTTTCAAAAGATTTGTTTTTATTTTTAGTTGTTTGCTTGTGTATGCCCCTGTGTTTGGGTATGCCCACACGCATGCAGAAGCCTGAGGAAATCAAAGGTAATGGATGACCCTGGAGCTGGAGTTACAGGATGTTGTGAGTTGCCCAGCATGGGTTCTGACAAAAGACTCAGGTCCTCTGCAAGCCACTGAGCTGTCTATTCCTAGCTTTTAAAACGAGAAACAGATAAGTTACTGCAAAATACAGATCAAGTCGAATACTCTAAGAATCAAGCACAGTTATGAAATAATTACTTAGGAGATGACTTGCAAATGGCTTCAAAAGTGTGAAATTACTTTCAAGAACCTGAACGTGATCCGAGGCCAACTGGCAGCTTTCTAGACCTCAGGAATTTATGGGAAATCCTACCGCACTGTCCACCAAGGAAGAATACCCAAAGCCTCCATTACTAAAATGCCCCAGTTTCCTGGAAAATAGGCATGTCAAGTCCAGAGACCCATAAACATGGACAATATCTCCTTCACTAAAACATTAAAATACACAGCATAGAAGGCTTTAGAATTGGAACAATGTCTGTATTTTAAAACTAGTAATTATATTCATGTGTGAGAATCTTATAATAAATGTAATATGGATACTTCACAAAACACCAAGGTGGGAGGAGGGATAGCAAAGATGGATACCATCAGCTAGAACAAGTCACATGCAGAGTCTGTATAAGTTAGCAAATGCTTTGCGTTTGTATTAAGACTGAGTATAGAGTGAGAGTGTAATAGCTCATAAAAGTTAATACATAATTTTGTGATTAAAAATATCTGTTCTTTAGGAGGGTCAGATCTTCTAACATCAGGACCCTTTATACAACTAAAGATGTGGTGGGAGAGGAAATCGCAAGATAGGCTTTGCATTGTGCAAAAACGCAGGTTTCAGGTTGCTATAGAGAAAGGCTGGACATGAGATGATGTTGTTTATATTCCATGGGCTTGAGAGGAATAGCATCAGCGAATGTGTGGAATCAAAAACACCCACAGTCTGTGAGAGACAAAGAAAAGGTTATCCATAAAGAAGTGCAAATGTAGGACTGAAAAAGACAATGCAGCATGTCTGCAGAGTCTGTGGAGCATCTCTATCACACAGAACTCATTGATTTTCCTATTTACATTTTCAAAATCCTACTCATAAAAGTTCAATCCCATAATATAAACGTCCAGAAGAATAGTAAGGCTGTGAGTACACGATGTCAGATTTTTTTTTTCATTGAAGAGATATCTATTATATAGAGAAGGAGGAATGTCTGATTTGTCGTTCTCAGAGTCACAGACAAAGAAGTAAAATGAGGGAAACCTCCAGCCTCCGTTCCACAGGCTGGAGACCAAGGGCCTTCTCCTTGCCCATCTGAGCCTTTATCTCTCATTTCAGAGCCTTCTCAGTCTCTTCACCGCCGCCTTTTGGCTCTCCTTTGTTGAATATTTCAATATAAATCACATCAGATTAGGATAGCTATGAATGTGTGTGTGTGTGTGTGTGTGTGTGTGTGTGTGTGTGTGTCTGTGTGCGTGTGCGCACATGCTGAGTGAAATATAGCTTTGAAGCCACAGACGGCACATTAAGAAAAAGAAATACAGTAAATGAGTAAAATATATTCTCATTCACAATTTCCTAGAGGCCCTTTGGTTGTTAATTGAAACTTTTGTCTACTTTATTGAACAATAAAAGTGGCAGCAACTACCCCCAGGTGTCCTTCAGTATAAAAGGAGGATAAAGGGTTCCTGGCAAAGGTGACAGAAATTAATGCGGTGAGCCCAGCTATCAAACATTCTGATGTGAGAATTGCCTGATATTTCTATAATGCTGTCTTATGATTGGAAATGTTATCGCTTCTATTGAATCAATAGAAAATGTTAAAGCTCCAAAGAGCCCCAATTACTAACTAAAGCTAGAAGGTTAACATCTGGGAGCTGAGGAGATAGAAACAATCTCTATTGTCATACCTCCCTGACAAGTAAATGTCAGAAACATAACGCCTTCGCCTGGTCTCAGCACGGAGCACATGTGAAAGAGTGATTGGGAAGCTGCCTTGAGTCAAATCGCCTGTCATTTCAGCTTTGACACAGAATTACTTTTGTTTTATGCATCTATTAACCTTGAACTATCAGCATTTGTTTTAATGTTCCGGGCTGCAGGGACGTAAATGTTCTTCTCTCATGCAGAAGGCATCTGTGAGACAAGACAGCACATGCTACTAAAATCAGGGCTGTGTTCAGGAAAGAACAGTGAGCTGGACCGAAAGGACCAACCCTACCCCAAACGGTAATGCTTTACTTCAAAGCCTGCTGTGACACATGCACTCTGTTGAGTACCCAGTGCTACTTCGTTTCCTAAGAATATCCCACAAGCTTCTCACACCATGGGGTGCTCACATGGCTAACACATAACCTATTCAGGACAGATAGCTGGCATGGAGGTAGAAAAAGAAGATATAAGTTGTTTCCTACTGCAGAAAAACAGGCAGAGGATTAAAAACATTCATTTGATGTGAGCTTCAATGTTTTCTCATTTTTCTTCTCTTTCCATTATTTTTTATGCCTTGCATATAAACAAACCATATCTTCCCAGTAACTTTTTTTTTTAAAGAGTGCATGCCTTGAACTCCTCTTCCTACCAAGGAGATAAGGCATTCCTAAGGGAAAAGGTCAGGCCTCATGACTGGCTTACTCTTTCTGTCCTCATCTCTTTGTGAAGGATGCCTGTACCTTTTCAGAGAATGCCTAGTCTTCTCGGGTAACAGATATCTTAGTAAGGAATTTCATGTAAACCAGAAATTAAAATCTTAACAGCATTCAAGAGACTTGGATCCTCTAATTTGTACCTCCATGGATCTTTCACAAAATGCCAATTGACTGTTTGTGCTGATTTTTAAGTCCAGTATTGGACTAAGATGATGATGTGGAGATGTTAAAAGATGGTACCGCATGAGAGGTATTCTTGTCTGTGGGTGTGTGCTCTCAAACAGAGGGAGAGGCAGCATTCTTCTGCATGTCATCTTTATGATGAGCTGCCGACCCATGACCACATGGCCCCATTGCCTGGCTCCAAAACAGCAGAAACATCCAATCAGAACAGTAGCAGAAGAAGCTAAATATCTAAAATATCTATCTTTTTATCAATTGATTACCCCAGTATTTCTTATAGCAACATAAACCCAATAGAGTAAATTGATACAGTTTAAAACGGTGAGATGGTGGATCATGCCATAGCCCATCATGAAGAAATGTAGGTCTTTCACTTTAAAAGGTAGAAAATGAAGAAATCCTTAAAGCCTTTTCTGTGAGTCTGTTGTGGAATATCAAACAGGTCTGTGCTAGCATTTTCCTGTGATCTTTCACCTTTATCAGAATAATTATTATTATCACTATGTTTTAATAAACTTTCATTGCTAGCTACTGATACTTTATAATACCATACAGAGTATCTTTAAAGTAAAGATGGAAATTCTGTGCACAGAAAAGTGAGTGAATCCTTAGGACAATAGTTTTAAGAAATACAGTATCTTTGAGCCAAGTTAAATGCATACATTAGTAAGCTCCCCAACACTGGAGAGATTTTTATTATTCATTGTTCAAGTATGTATTTTAGTGTCTGTTGTCATAAACTTAGGACTTATATGTATATTCCTTCTTTTGTTTTTAGAGCACCAGTTATTGCAAAATGTTTAAGATTAGTTCAATTCTTAAGGGGAGGTGGCTGATACTCACCTCTATAGAAGCACAGCAGCATAAGAATCAAATTGTAGTAAGTGATATTATTTTTCTATGAGCGACTATAAAAGTACTGTCCATCAGTCTGGAAAAGTACTGTCTTGGTGCAATAATGCCTGTGGCCCATAGCTAAGTAATTGCTGTGGCAGACATTCTGCAAAATTTCTCTTTGAAGTTAGTAAAAGTTGACATGGAAAAAAAAATAGGGGCAAAAATCTGATCCTGAATGTATTTCTGTTTTAGGCCAGGAGATATTCAGGAATATGGATACCGCATGAGTGAATACTGATGGGAGGGTGGTATCATCAGATAAGGAGATGCTAGCACACAGTGCTGGCAATAAACAGAGAGAAGGTGTTACATCACTAAGTTCTAATTCACATTTATGCCAGAAGTCTCACACACCAAATTACTTATTTTCTCTGTTACCTTCATGGGTCTTAGGATCAAAGAAAAATCTCACATGCACATTTTTAAAAACTCAGAATTTTCAAGTTTGAAAAGAGTCATTGCCCACAGGGTCACACTAAAATAAAGCAAAACTCATTTGCTGTCTCCTTTTTTATTTTAATTCAATTGCAGTGGTAATGAGTGGGGTAAATAGCTGCTAGATGACAGTGAGTTAAGAACCAATAAGACTCTCTTCCAGTGTGAGAAAAATAGGGAAGTATCTATGTACATGCATATATATATATATATATATATATATATATATATATATATATATATATATTTAGTGTATCATTCACCAAGGAGTAAAATATATGTGTGTGGAGAGAGAGAGAGAGAGAGAGAGAGAGGGGGAGAATGCTGCAATATTATGCACTACTGTACACTACATTCCATGGCACACTTTCAGTATTCTATAAATTCATACACAGTTGTTGAGCCCAAAGCCTTGATTAACAGGAAAGTTAAACATCTTAGAAATCTGATCATATAAAGTGATGGGTTCATTTGTTGATTCAGTAAGTATTTATTAACAACTTCTGTAAAAGGTAGGGAATATTAAAAATTAATAGGAAATAGCCCTTCACTGAAAGTGTTTACCATTTATAGGAGATGAGGCAAACAGGGGCATTCTGTGTATAATACAGCTACTTTATTATTATCACACACAGCTGTTTGTAGCATCCAATTTAAAGACACAGTTTGTACCATTAAATGCCTAGTCTGCACACACACACATTAGATTTAACAGAATAAAGTTACAATAATAAACCAATAAAATAATGCCACACAAATAATTAAAACCATCTCCAAAGAGAAACACACACACATGTACATGGTAAATTAGTAAAATAAGTACTAGATGAAATAGTGAAACTCAGCTCCACCAATCACAACACAGACTTAGCCAGGTGGTAGTATCTTCATTTCTTCATCTGGTATCTGGGAGTAATATTGACTTATTAAGGATTTTGTCAATCAAGCTTAGAATAGGGTCTTTAAAGAGCTCAGAGAAACACAGTTCATAATGTTAGATTTCACTCTTTGGAATCTACGTATCATGGAATCTTCATTATAGACAGAGTCAGCCTCAATGGCTGTATATTGTTCTCATGGGTGTCTTACAGGGAACACACAAGGGGAATGGCAAATTCTGAAATGATATCACTGTGAATAGGATTTAAGGGATCCTAAATTATTCAGTCACCATTGGTCACTATTCCATGTAACTAGAGGAACTGTGATTTGGTCAATGACATGAATAAATATCAGTTGAAACCTAGAATGGGGAATCATTCTTGTACTCCCAGTACTTGGCTGGTAGAGGCAAGAGGATTAGGTAGCAAAGAACAGCTTTAGCTATGAGTTCAAGACCAGCCTAGTTTACAAGACTCTGTCACCTGAACTAAAGAAGAACAGAAGGAAAAGTGAGAGGAGCTTGAGGAGAAAAATAGGTGGAGATATCAATAAAATTAGTACCTGGAAATAAAAGCATCCAAAAAAAATTAAAACCTCATATGCCGTGTCTGTCCAACTAGCTACATAAAATGGCAAGAGTATATTGTCTCCCATAATCGCTTGAGACCTACAAACATTAATTAGCCCAGAGCATTGCTCCAGTCCAGTGGTTCTCAACATGTGGATCATCACCACCCCCCCTGCGGTCACAGATCATATATCCTGAAAGTTAGATATTTACATTGCAACTCATAATAGTATCAAAATTATAGTTATGGAGTAGCAACTAAATAATTTGATGGTTGGAGGTCACCACAACATGAGCAACTGTATTAAAGGGTCACAGCATTAGGAAGGTAGAGAACCACTGCTCTAGTCACTAGAAATTAAAAGCACAGAATTATCAAAACACAAGGGAGGACATAATGCAGTTGGACATACAACTTGAAATCTGACCTGAGTTGTAACTTGTCCAAGTCATGAGACTGCTTAAGGTCAATAGTGTATTTATTGATTGTGATAATGACTGGTTCATAGCTGTCTTACTAATCTATGAAATCCTTGGGGATAAGGGTCTTGCACCAACTTCTCTTTTTGTACAATGGAAGTTAACACACAAGTATGCACACTATGGATCAGCAGTGCTTATACCACCTTTTGTGAGAAATGATTAAAGGGAAGAATGTGATCACCTGTTGCTGTTCTGTCCCTTCCTGCACAATTTCTAAGTGTCATCTTGAAGATGTGGACTAAGTTGAGCAGAAAACATTACAACTCGATTATAGGGATAAGACTTTGTTAAATTATGCCTTGGTCTTTGAACAGTCCACATAGAGTGAAAATGTTAGAGATAGGCAGAAAAATTATGCCATCTGAAATTTATTTTGCATCATTGTTGTCATATTTATTGCTATTTTCAATGAATGCAATTATTTTTAAATAGCTCAAACCATTTCTGTATACATCATTGCTGAATCCCAGGAAAACAGCTAGCATCGTTCAAGGACAGACTCAGACATAAATGAAGTGGAGAAAGCATCTGATTGGTCATATCTCACATTCTCTTTTTACCAGCCTTGCTTGGTAAGAGCATGGTTCCAAACTACAGTAAAGAAAGAGGGAAAAAAGTAGAAGTAGAAGACCTCATTGCTTCTACAATTTCAAATCACAATCAAGATGGATATAAAAGATCCTTAGTTTTTATAGGACAGATGAAATCTGTAGAGTTTCCCTGACTATGGAAAATGTATGTGTTTTTATACATTATAGGGATAACTCCATCTATATCCCAGTGGTTTTAAACCTTAACAATTACCAAAACTGTGCTCAGTCTGAAAACATGAATAATATTCCTATGATTGAAAGCAACCAAGGTTTATAGTAACTTTAAGGGCTATTAACCAAGTTCCTATATGAATCCAGAGTGGATTATATAAGCATTTCAAATGTGCTGATGATAAAGGGATTCATAAAAGTTCTTATGCTGATTTTATGTTGATGGATGTTTAAATATATGGCGAGTTATTAACCAGAGGCAAGTGAAACTAATGTGTAAACGTTATGATATATGTGTAATTGAAAGTGAGTTCTCTTGGCAAAGTGGGTAGCACAGTGAGAAGGAGAGACTGAGTGAGTTCAGATAAAGATAATAACACTGATGCACTTATCTGCTGTGTCAGTACAATGAGGCAAGTTTCACATGAGCCAAGTAGCCTTGCTCCAGAGGAGTCTGTCAAGTAGCTTTTGAAGGATTGCAGAGATTCCTAGTGTGTCGATAGACGGCAGCCAGCTTCACAGTGACATCCATAGTCTTTCTAATTGTGCCTCTTTATTACACATATATCCTCCCCCCCCCTTTGGTAGCCTTTCCTTTAGATTCCTTTCTAGTTTCCTTTTCCTGATGCTTATGAATAACCCTGTAATGAAACTTGTTGTCTTTCACTTCAAGCCTGTGAAAATGATTGAAAAAAATAGAGTGCTCTGAACCTATGCAGGTTAATGTCTTCAAAATTTGGATTCTAGGGCTTAATCTAAAGACTTATAATACAACCTTGGATGCAAAGATTATTATTTATGATTACAAGGTAAAAAATAAAAACCCATGGACAAACTATGAATCCTTCTTTTGTTTACTTCCACCATTGTCCTATACACCTTTGGGTAAACATTTACTTCACTTCAGGAGTGGTCAGAAAGCAATTTTAATTACATACAAATTAACAGAGAAATACTACCTCCCTAAATGCTTAGATGTTGCTAATGGCTTGGGGTTGCCTTGCTGGTTTGTCAGTTAACTGGTTGTTAAGTGTTCGATTCACTGGCTAGTCAGTTAATTTATTGGCTACAGGTTGGTTGATTTGGAAGTTAGTTGGTTAGCTGGATAGGTGAGTTGTTGTTTGGTTGATTGCTTTGGTGTTTAGTTGAATAGTGTAGTTAATTGGCTGGCTGGCTGTTTGAGTTTGAGAGTGGATATTTGGTTAGATAGTTGGTTAGCTGGTTGCTTGTTTGCTTGCTTGGTTAACACAAAATAAATCTACAATAGATAGAGGTACAGAAAATGCAAAGAATTTGTTCTAATTCTCTAAGATGAATTTGGATTGCACTAAGAAATCGTATTGGGCAAATACACAGTCATCCTCCACCTACCCAAGTCACCATATTCTACTGTAGGAAAAGCTTGAGACCAAACTATGTGAACTCAAAATCTTCCACCAACAGTTTCAATCATCTTAAAGCTTTCTGTAAGTAATTATTTTCAAAGGATAACTACACTAGAACAACAGTTGTCAATCTCTTTTGCTTATTTTCAACAAGGAATAGGTTCTTGAAGGTAGAAGAGTAGCTTTCTTGTATTAAAATTTATGTTATTAAAAGAGTAATGAATGGAATCAATTTTGATTTTATCACTTGAATATTATCATTTTAAATGTTTCAGGAGGTAGTTTGCTGGAAAAGTTGAACTTTCAGATGTGAGCGGTAATGCTCTAATAACTACTCTTGAGGTCCTGCATAGTCTTCCTTTTGCTAAATGAAAAAAAAGGAAGGTTTAATGATGACTTATACATCACATTCATAATTTATAGAAAGCATTCAACCAGCTATGTTTAAAATATCAGGTAGTAATTTTTACCAGGAGAATATCTTCTGCTATGTTGTGTTAGTATAGTTCTACCATTGATGGCAAAACTCAGAAATCATCAACAATTTAAATTATAACTCTAGATCAACATTATTTTCCTGGATAAAATAACACTTCATCATCAGTAGGATAAAATAGAATGGGGATACATTTTGCACTTTAAATTGATGCCTAAAGAAGCAACCTAATAAAGTTGAAAAAGAAAACGTTGACTTAAAAAATGTCCATGCACAAAGTTCTAGAAAGAAGTCATAATGATATGAAAATGAACTTCATTAATGTACAGATTCCATTGACATAATGAGCATCATTTTACTGTATCCTGCAGAAGTCAGATCACTCTTAAAGACTGTGTCACATTAATTATTTTGTATTTTTGAGAAACACTGGTAAGATGGTGGATGAGGTCAGAGAAAGACAATCAATGATGCAAAGGACTGAATAGTGTATTCATCAAAGAGCTACCAAGGGACCAGCTCTGCTTCTAGAGAGAAAACTAAGGATTATTGACACTAAAATCAGACTGAAATTGAACTGCATAGATCACTCCTCTTCCAAAAGCTACCAGTCAGACCACTGCAGAAAAGCTACAGGGTTTTGATTGAAGTAAGAATATAGGTAGAAACTGATTTCTCTATGATACAAAAGGAAGGTTTTTGAACAAAATATTCCAAGCAAAAATAATTTACAATGTATCAATTTATGAATGTATTTTGAGTGAAAAGGTACAGAGATACGCCCACAGGCTTAATACAAATGTGTATGATACTGTTTCTAAATTAACATCAATACAGCACAAGCTGGTTTTGTTCAGGTACCAGGGAAGCATCGCTGACTTTACAAGTTAGGGAAATGGTCCTCTGTCCTCCATTTTTTTTCCTATCACCCATGTTCTCTTTGTAACACATTGAGATAAGCTGACCTGTAAGAAAATGCAATTCCCATTAGCTATAGTGAATTAAAATGATTAATTTTAGATATTCACTAAATAAATTATTTAAACAGGCATAGTAATTTTATTGGTCCAGACATGATGGTACTTAACTGTGATACCAGCATTTGGAAGACTGAGACAAGATATTACAAATACAGGACTGGATTACATAGTCAAACCCTCTTTTAAATGAAACAAAATAACACAACAAAAGAATACCTCACCAAACAGAGAAAAGGGAAAAAAAGTACATTTCCTTGTGAAAACCAGTACTTTCTTTTCTTCTTAATAAAAGTTTATTTCTTTTTTATTTCTATTATTTTTTGAGATTTCACTATAATTATATCTTTCTCCCATCTCTTTTCTCCTTCTAAATACTCCCATACTTCTCTCCTTACGCTCTTGCAAATTCGTGGACTCTTTATTCATTAATTAGTTTTTTATACATATATGTATATATACATACATATATATGTAGTCCTACATATGTAAGGACCACCTGCCTACTCAGTCTGTATAATGATGCTTGCATATGGATATTTCCAGGGCTGACCATTTGGTATTGGATAGACAGTTGGTGTGCTCTTCCTTGGGGAAGACTATTTTTCCTGCTTTCACCATTCCTAGTTGCCTGTAGTTCTTTGTGTCCAGGAGGTCACAGGCCTATACAAATGACTCCCATCATCTCACTCATTTACTAACATCCTATGTTAGTGGAAGGAGCATCATCGGTATAGTTTTAAATTGTCTAGTGTTTTGAGAATGATTTCTTTTTCTAGAGAGCACTGTATTTGTGTGATTTCTACCCCTGTTTCTTCCTACTCCAATTCCTCCAACTCTTCCATCCCCCTGCCACTCTCACATGGATTCATGATTACTCATTCTGTAATTACTGTTGTTACACACACGCGCGCGCGCACACACACACACACACACACACACACACACACGTCTTATTTATCATGCTTTGAAGAAATTCTTTCATGAAACTCAATGTCCTCACATGAAATCTCAGAATATCTTTTCCTCACAATCTATCACCAAAATTTAATTATAGTGAATAGGCATGTGCCTCTGTGTGTGTGTGTGTGTGTGTATGTGTGTGTGTGTGTGTGTGTGTGTGTGTGTGTGATTTCCTTTCACTTTGTTGTTGTGTTTTGCCTGAAAAACACATGGGCTTAGTCAAGGTATAAGCACTTCATTTTGCTTTATCATACCCAAGTGTAGTAGGTAGCTGTTCCAGCTTTGCCCTGGAAGTACTACCCCACTGAGGCTTCTGGTAACTGTCACGCCTACGAGGCAAGGCCGAGTGAGAAGCCCTTAAGACTGGAGATCCGGAGGTGCTGGCTCTCTTGGTTCCTGGCTCCTGGATGCTGGAGGTAGATTGAGCAGAGTTCTCCAGAGAACACTGCTGGACTGCACTACACCTTTCCCGGACCCTGTAACCTATCCCTTTACTTATAAGTTACTCCATGAAATAAACCTCCCTTTTAACTATGTAGAGTTGCTTTAATACTTCCACCAGTACCTGAGGCTTCAGATGAGGCACTTCTTGTCATCTCAGCATCTGAGTACAGTACCTACTGATGGAGAAGCAAAGACCACTGTTTCTAGCTATTATGTTGCTTCTTACATGACTTCAGGGTCTTCAAAGCTTACAACAGGACTGCAGGTTACATTGCCTCAGGAATTGCTGACATTCAGAAACTGAAAATAGGTGCAACCCTTAGGAGCCATAAGAAACTATAGATGAGCGGACAGAAGAGGGGCCAGTTGAAGTAAGTTGGCAACTGGAGAAAAATCATGCTGTGCTTTTAAACTATAGAAATGTATCAAAGCATAGTTGAAAACAAACCTGAGCCTCTCTCGTAAGACACTGGGTTTAGTTGACCAGAAGATAAAATCTTAGACCATACTGACAAGATCTCAAAACTTCAACTCAGTCTTTTCTAGTGAACCCAATGAACTTTCGTCCTTAAATTGTGTCACAGTAGGGACTCAAGTAGTTTACTGTTGTCAAATTTCCTGGACAAGAGCAGACACTATGCTGTCTGTCTCAGATCTATAAAACTAAACATTACTATGAGCTTTATTAAGACAACCAGCAGAGACATGGAAGGAGATCATGGCCACTATTTTTCCTTCGGAACAGCTTTAGAATCTCACCTAAATGGGTTTCAGATTTACAGGACTGTTATTTGCAACATGGGCTTCATGAAAAGCTCCAGCCAGAGTACCCATTGTAAGCTGTGTAAACCTTCACACATAACCTGCATAAGAACTATGTGTAGATTAAGGATCTGTGTCAAACAGCCTCATGGGCCACGGAGTGCTGAAAACAATAAATACCTCCCTTCATCCCCTAGTTTTAAAAAGGCTGCATCAATAGTGTAGTAGAAACCAGAGGCCTTGAGCCAGACCAATGACTCTTTGCCATGAACACTTGCCAGTAAAGAAATATGTACAAAAGGGTTTATGGTGTGACTCATTGTGTCACACTGTAGCTTCCTTGATGAGATTTTATTTTTTCCCTTTTTATTTTTTTTCCTTTTTTCTTTTAAATTTTGTCTTATTTTGGGGGGTTACAGGGGCAGAGGGCAAATGCAAAGGAATGGGGAAATGAATGGGATCAAGATACATGACCTAAATAGAATAGAAATCACATAATAGAATAAATAAAAAGAAGGAAAGAGTGGCTGTGTGCTCAGTACACTGAACATCATCATCTCATTCTCCTGTATTTCTGGACATAGCCTCATTCATTTTTATTCTCCCTAGGGCACAGTGACCTTAAATAAAATTGGTAAAATCAAGCATCTTATTTAGCAAAACTGAGAACAAAGCATCTTTAATTACAGAGGAAAAGACCGTGTTGGTAACAAGCGTGGCCCCAACTGCTGCCTTCTCTGACAATGACTATGTTACACCCAAACTTGTGTGGAGCCAGAGTTCAAATGCATAGCAGCACTGTCAAAAGAGCTTGTCCTAAGAACTTATGAATAGGAGCCTGGATCAGTAGCAAATCTCACGTAAGATATACATACAAATTCAAATATATATATATATATATATATATATATATATATATATATATATATATGTGTGTGTGTGTGTGTGTGTGTGTGTGTGTGTGTGTGTGTGTAATTACTATTAATGAAACAAGAGGCTAAGGATTTGGAGAACATCTGGGTGTGTGTGGGGTATATGGTAGGGGTTTGGAGGAAGGAAAGGGAAGGGAAAAGTGTAATTAAATTACAACCTCAAAAATAAACAGAAAAGAATAATTGTGGCAGGTGGGCAAGGCTGTGTAGTGGATTAGATGGAGAATGTTAATGATGTGCTAATGATAAAAATTAGCAGCATGAGAGTCTATTTTAAGATATCAAATTATCCAAAATTATTTTTATATTCCACTTTAACAAGGAGCTCATCTGTGATCTAAACTGTCTTCTGAAATATGCTCGCTATGGTGGAAAGAAACCCATAGTACCCACCCTGGGAATGAGCCACATCCATGCAGTTAGGCTTTCATTTACACAGACCATGAAAAAAAACACAAAACAAAACAGACATTCTCTAAGATCCATGGGGCTTAGTATTGAAAGTGAAATTTGCTCATGTGTATAAGAAATGGTGAAGTTCAAAAGGCCAATTGGAGATGTGATGTGATAGGGATGGTGGGGATTCTGAAAAATTTGCCACAATTGTAAGAATTTGTCATTTTTATTCAAAAATGTGTTAAAAACACATTGTCTTTAAGGATAACTTACCTAGATGGCACTTACTTGAGAAATGCATTTTATATGGACAGATTCTAAAATCACTTACAGAAATTCGTTAGCAAAACAGTATTTTGTAGTTTGGTTCTTTTTTTTTTAATTTCATATCAGACAATATGTGTTTACTCAAAACTCACTTTGAAAAGAGTATAATTATTCTTCGCCCTGTACCTTATAATATTTTCTTGGGTAGATCATCTTGGCTCAGTTCATGCATTACATTTATAGAATGTACTAGATGTCTTGCAACATAGAAGTAGATATTAAAAGCTTTATGAAATCAGTTCTATTCAACCATGTCTAATAATTCACCAGGGCCTACTATTGCTTTTCTCTGTTCTTTGAAGATGCAATGACTTTTCATGCAGTCATTTCTTGCAATCTGTTAGAAATTGAGGGTGATAAAAATACATATTAATTTTGTTCAATGGGCTGAAATGTTTTCCTTAGTCATCTCATCCTTTTCTGGTTCCAGAAGACACACACACAGAGAGAGGGAGAGAGAGAGAGAGAGAGAGAGAGAGAGAGAGAGAGAGAGAGAGAGAGAGAGAGAGAGAGAGAAATTCATTGCTGCTATTGCAGTGTAAGCAAACCATTTTTCATTGTCCATGCAGAGTGTTCATGTACTTAAATGAAAGTTCACTGCCAGTCCCCTTCTGGAGTTGAAAGAAGAACCTGTAAGTTAAGCTCTGCCTCATAATATTCCCATGCCATATCAGAATGCCCTGTGTGGGCAATTAACTTGGTTCCAAAATTGAAACCTGCTAAGAAACACAATCTTATATTGATTGTCCAATGAAGATTATTGTTTTCCTTTGCTCATATGGAAATTATCTGTAAAACATAAGAAAAGCACAGAAATCACACAATTTTCTGTTTTAGAAGTCTATGTTTTATTGTAGTAATTCTCCTTCTTATCACAGTAGCCTACATTTATTTGTTTAATATGTTTCAATATGGTTCTAGGGATTTAATGAAAATCTATGGGAAAAACAATAATAAAATGTTTTAATAAATCCAGAGGACTGTCATGTCTGTTTATATCTCACCCACTGCTGATTATCTACACTGGTGATAAAAAAAAAAGGCCTGGGAATTAGATTCTGTCCATATTACAAATTAAACTGGGAATGAATTTATGTAAACACTTTCTGGAGAAAGTAATGATAAGAATACCTTTATCCATTCTAGGAGATCAGGGATTAGCTGCTGCCTATTCTGCCTAGCGTACCTACTGAAAAGCAAGCCTAAGAGTAAAGTTCTAATGAATCTAATTTAAAGCTGCTTAGAATGAGTGCCCAAGCCTCCTTATAGTAACAAGGGATTCAAGGGTAAAATTTGAGCATCTATCATCACTGTGATTGTTGCTGATTCTAGGAAGGAAGAAAATCTTGAGTTGTCAATTTTAGGTTTAGAAGCTGGAGCTGCTTTCTTATTACCATGTGGAAGTGATAAGAACATATATAAAGTCTACTTTAAGGTTTGGAGTAGTTATAATATAGAAAATAAATGCCCTGCATACCTTATTTCACAATAAATGTGTACTGATTTTTTTCTGGGTACAAGAGAGTGAGGAGTTCTTCCTTGAGGTAAGATATAAAAGTAGCTAACACTCATTAACCAATGTATTTATATTGATCAGCTATGATATGACATGATCAGTTGTGTTCCATAGCCCAAGAGACAGAACCATAGTTTGGAATTTGCATGTATGGCAGGTATATGTAGTAAAATGGAGAAAAGCAAACAACATAGGATGAAGTAGTAGATGCTGACACTAATTGGATCATATGATTAACATGGAAGGATATCAATTGATTATAGCAGCATGTTATAAAATTTAAACTCCAGAAATACAGCCAAATCTGGTTGTACATAGGAACACATAGATAAATACACATGCATACATACATTTATGAGAATACATACAACAATTCATGAAATGCAGCAGGGAGGTATAAGTTGGAGGATCTGAAGGGAAAAAAGGAAGGGGAAAACATTGTTAATTATAATCACAAAAGTAGAAGAAGTAATAAAAAATTAAAAACACAGAGCTAACGCTCCAAGCAAAGGTCACTGAATGTTAACATCTCAGAACCCATCCATTGCTAAGACTAATACAATAAGATGAGAAGAGTCCTAAAGTTGGAGACAGCTCCCCTGCATGGGATTGATCTAGGCCCTCTGCATAAATGTTACAGTTGTGTAGCTTTGTCTTCTTGTGGGATTTACAATAGGAGCAGAGGCTGTCTCTGACTCTTTTGCTACTAGCTGTTGGGACCCCATTCCTCATATTGGGTCACCTTGCTCATCTTTAATATGAGGGGAGGTATTTAATCTTACTGCAACTTGATATGCCATGTTTTGTTGATATCCATGGGAGACCTGTTTCTGAATAGAAACAGAGAAGGAATGGATCGGGAAGGGCAGCTGGAAAGTGAGCCTGAGGGACTAGGAGGAGAGGAGGGAGGGGAAACTTTGGTGGGGATGTAAAATAAATAAATTTTTTTTTAAAAAAAAAAGATTGGAATAGGGCCCAAAGAGGGATGCATGGATGTACTTGGGAAGGGGAAATAGAAGAGATCTCCTGGGTAAACTGGGGACAGGGATAGGGTGGGGGATCTACGAACATGAGGAATTGAGGTGGACAGGTTGGGGGTGGGATAGAGGCAGAGAGTAATGAAGAGATATCTTGATGGTCAGGGATATTTCAGAGTTAATGAGAAATCTTATGCCAGGGAAACTCCTAGGAATTTACAAGTATGACCTTAGCTAAGACTCCTAGTAATAGTGGAGAGGGTGTCTGAACTGGTCATCTCCTGTAATCAGATTGGTGAGTACACTAGTTGTCATCAGAGAGCTTTCATCCAGTAACTGGGATGAGATTATGGAATTCTGTTGAAGAAAGGGAGGAAGGATTTTTGAGAAAGGGAAACCCACAGAAACCACTAACCAAGGATCATAGGAGCTCACAAACTCTGGACCAACAGCTAGGTAGCCTGCATGGGACCCTAGGCTTGCTTCATATGTGTGCAGTTGTGTAGCTTGGTCTATTTGTGGGACTCATAGCAGTGGGATCAAGGCCTGTCCCTAATGCTTCAGCTGGCTTTTTGGAACCTATTACCCATACAGTGTTGCCTCACCCAGTCTCAATACAAAGGAAGGAGCTTAGTCCTACCTCAACTTGATATGCCATGCTTTGTTGACACCCATGGGAGGCCTGCCCCTTTTTGAACAAAAAACAGAGGAGGAGTAGACAGGGGACAAGGGAAGGTGGGGAGAGGGTACAGGAGGAGAAACTGGGGTCAGGATGTAGAATAAATAAAAAATAATTTAAAAAAAGATTGGAAATGGTAGAAGTCAATGCGAAGAAAACCGAGTTTTGTGAAGGCATCCCATTGAACAGTGAATGCTCCAAAGTCTCTTACTCTCTGCACACTTTCCAGCTGTGGATGTCTCCTTTAATTCCCATCTACTGCAAAAGAAAGTTTCTTTGATCAGAGTTGTGTGGGGCACTGATCTATGAGCACGGCAATGTGTCACCCGGAGTCATTGTATTATTGTGTCCCTTTAGCACAATAAGAGTAGCAGGTTTTCCCCTAGGCTCATGATCTGTTCCATCTCAGGTTCTTGTCTACTTCAGTAGTTTCAGGTCTGAGTTCTATCTCATGGAGTTTGGGCACTTTTGTCTTGCTGATTTATTTTTTGTTTGTTTGTTTTGATTTCTTTTCATCTTTTTACAGAAAGAAAGAGAGAGAAAGCAAGAATCAAGTTCTGTGTACAGGGAAGTGGGGAGGATCTGTGAGGGGTAGGGAAAAGAGAAACATGATCAAAATAGATTGTGTGAGAACTTTTACTAAAAGGAAAAACAGAGGGCAAAGTTTGAAGACTGAGCAACACAGAAGCAATGGAACAGTAAAGCTTCCCATAAAAGAACTCAAGGGAGAGGAGTATAGGACAGAAGGATCGTGGCTTAGGACACAAGCTCAAACTATGTGGTGTTTTGCATTGTTTTGTTTTATGCAGGGGTTTAAGTCTGCTTCCCCAAGTACCAAGTTTCTTAAGTTCTAGGTTGAGTATCATGAGGTATATTATGTCAATGGAGCTCACAGTTAACCTTACAGAAAAGAAAAGGACCGAGTGGTGGTGGCACATGCCTTTAATCCCAGCACTAGGGAGGCAGAAACAGGTGGATCTCTGTGAGTTCAAGACCAGCCTGGGCTACAGAGTGAGTTCCAGGAAAGGCCCAAAGCTACACAGAGAAACCCTGTCTTAAAAAAACAAAAAGAAAGAAAGAAAGAAAGAAAGGAAGGAAGGAAGGAAGGAGAAAGAAATACTAAGTAGAAACGGTATTCTACATTATTAGAATTCTTCTAATAAAGGAAGGCGAGGAAAGAAAAGCACAGTTCTCTTGAGTTTATGATGTGTGATAGGAAGTGACTCTATCCAGGCAACTGTGACCAAGCTGCTGAAGCAGAATCTCAGGCAGTGCTTTCAAGTGTGTGAAAAGTAATCAACTAACACAAGCCTAGCTTGAGTGAAGACAGACTCTACAAAGTTCTGTGTGGTTACATGTTGAGGAACACGGGTGGCCTCATACAAGAGCATCTCTCATTTCTTACATCAGTTCTGAAACAAGAAGAGATATGGATAGAAAAGAAAGCCAATAAAGAAGCCCAGAAAACTTTAACAACCTGCTAGAAAGATGAGCAGAAGCTAGCACTTTGAAGTCAGACTTATACCCACAGAAACAATGATTTCACGTCTCAATGGCAATGAAGGAAACTAGTTTTGTACGCTTTGACCCAGAGGTGCCCAGCATTTTGGTGCTGTGACATGGCATTGCCATATTTAAATGCATTGAGCTTCGTTCGTAGGTTTTGTGGGCTCCAGCATGGACATACCTGGAAACAGTGATGAAAGACTAGAAATACAAGAAAAAGAGTACATGATAAATTGATCACTAGGGAAGCTTGATGAGCTAAGTTGAAGAAGATGGCTTAGTTCTTCTGTTCCCCACTATTATACCACTGGTAGCTGAAGGGGCTCTGCCTCTTGTACCTTATGTCTTTGTGTCCTGCATCTCTACCTACAATGATGTGGGAGCTGGAGAGGGAGGAAAACAATGGCAGTATGTCACATTGTAAGCTTTGCAGTAGCACAAAACAACATTGGTTACTCTTTGTGTTGTTGGTGGGACAGTTGGAGGGGTCTTTGTTTCCAGTCTCAGCTGACTTCACAATGGTGACTATCTTATCCTTAGCAACTTTATGAAAATGAACTAGAATAACATATCGACTTTGTAGTGCAATGGCGATGATTAAATGACACAAATAGTGTCTGGTGCGGACCATTGTTCAATTGCTGGATGCAAATGTATTCCATTGAAAAAGAAATGTAAGCTGAAAAATAAGGCCTTCGGTATTGCTGGAGCTGGAGTCAAAGTAGCCTTTTGAGGTTACTTTCAATTCTGTGATCTTTTAATTTTCAAAAAGGCAATCCAAAAGCCTTTTCTCCCCTTTGCAAAAGCAAAGTAATGAGTCCTCTTTAAAAAGGATATTTTATAGCTTTCAAATATATTTTTTATAAAGGAAAATATCTTCATTATTTAAGACCTAGCACTTTATCCCAAAAAGTCAGAGCATGAGGCTATTTCTTCTGGTATTAATCTTGGAGAATTCAGACTTTAAAAAGAGATTAAAGCAAAGAGAAAAAGCCCAAAGCATCAGATCCTCTTTCTGCTTTGGAGCAGTCATCATTCTGGCCTTTTCTGGAGTTCCACTTAGCGGCTTTGGACATAGTAACCTGTTGGTTCCTTCTTGCCTTTTCTTAATTATTTGTCAAGTCCATTGTT
Source organism: Peromyscus eremicus (assembly GCF_949786415.1). Classification (NCBI taxonomy): domain Eukaryota; kingdom Metazoa; phylum Chordata; class Mammalia; order Rodentia; family Cricetidae; genus Peromyscus; species Peromyscus eremicus. The sequence goes on from NC_081435.1 coordinate 18,670,242, forward strand.
AGTCTGAGAAGTCCCATAATCCCACTTAGCCATTTCCCTCATAACCATGTCTTCTTTTGTATTTTAGGTAATCTAATTTCATTTTATTGCAGATTCTCTGAGTAGATCTTGCTTAATGAATTGTTTATAGGCACAGGAGAAAACCCTTTGCTTCAAAAAAAAGTGTGTGTGTGTGTGTGTGTGTGTGTGTGTGTGTGTGTGTGTGTGTGTGGTATGTACCATCTGGCAGCTAAATGTTGGGAACTGACTATGCACTATATATTAATATTGTTAGAGTCCCATGTGTTCTCTTATAGAATATATGTAAAAACTAGTTTTTGGAGTCATGGCAGAAATATAAATAATAGTCAGGGTTTTTTTCCTGCTGTTTGTTGAACAAATAAAATCAATGCTAGGATTATGAAGTTGAAAGTTATGTATCTATTCATCAAACCTTCTGGGAGACTCTTTAACTTCTTTTTTGCAACTTGGCTCTCTGTATTTGCTCAGTACTTTCCCTATAGACAGGAAGTACTCTCAGAGAATTCTCTAGAAGCAAATCTTATTTTTCTTTGGCCTTTCTTTACCCTGCTGTTCTTTTTATTCACCGGTATGAACATTAGAGAACATCTTTGGGTCATGCATCTTCTAGAAAACTTCCCCAATGCATATACCCTCCTGTTTGTTTGTTTGTTTGTTTTTGTCCTTTTTGACCTCATACAACATTAACTGGGGGCTCCCTGGTTCCTGTGACATCACCTCAAGATGGGCAGCCATTACACTCACAGGTCTACCAACATGAGCTGTCAAAGACACAGAGGAAATCTTTCAAAAAAACAAAATAGTGTGATACTTCTTCCTCTTCAGTTTCCAACATTACCAATTCCAAGAAGACTTCATCCTTCATGCTCCCTACCCCTGCTAAAATCATCACATCTTGCTGTTCTATCATTCCTACTTCAGAAATGTGTTTCCTCTGCCATAGAGTCTTTTCAGGTTCTTCTGTCTGAGTATGCTCCACAGATGGAATATGAAAAAGAATTTCCAAGAAGTGCAATGCCATGTATGGAGAAAGAAACTTCGTCTCCAGATCATGAGCTTGTCTGTGCTGGAAAGCTAGGATACTTCTGTCAGTTCCACAGACATCAATCTGACTTAATTCTCCAAGGTCAAACCCACTATGATAAACTATGCAAATGGAAACCACACACACACACACACACACACACACACACACACACACACACACACACATTGTTCCCTAATTTCTGGGGGTCAAAAATAATATAAATGATTATGTTGATTGATTCTGTGTGGAGTTCTTCTGCCAGCTTTATTTATTCACCCTCATGGCTACAGTTGATCTTAGTTTGGAGAATAACAGACTGAACTCAGCCCGCCGTGTATTGTCAGGACATGTCTTTTCCCACTGTTCCCAATCATTTAAAAACTTAATCTGGGATATTGTTGTTTGGTGATAGGAGTGATTTAAAGTGCCAATTCAAGTAGACTAATTCAATATGGAAATTGCATATATTGAATTTATGTTTGCTCATGAATGAAGTCTCTCTGAAACCTCCACTTCTCAATGGGAAGGAATATAAAATCCCTGCAAAATGCTGCAGCATCAGAGGGAAGGCAGTGACTATTACTTAGTACTATCACAAATTAAATGATGTATCACAGACAAACATATTCCTTTTATGAAAAAATAATATTTTCAACAATTTTATCACAGGTATGTTTTGATCAATTATCTTATGAAAATTTCTGCAATAATCACATATCCCATAAATATTAACTTTTGCAACTTAAAAATACTTGAAGGAAAATTTTTATAATCCATTATGTTTTATAGCCACTTCATGTATTTATTTCATAGTAATAAAGATTGATCAATAAATAATAGCAGTTGGACAATTTCTTTGACAAATATGCAATTATGGGCAGTATATGTAACTTAATTAGTAAACAGCTTGTTCAAAGTGCATAAAGCTCTACCTTCACTGCATCAAATAACTAGGCATGGTGCATATGTTTGCATTCTAGCATTCAGGCAGTGGAGACAGGAGAATCAGTTCAAAGCTAACCTCTGATAAACAGCTAACTAGAGAATAACCTGGGCTATATATTAATATATATTGTGCTGTCTAGTTTATTTCAACTTAACACAAGCTAGAAGAAAAGCCATGGATTGTTGAGAACTCAGTGTGATGACAACCAAGAACAGCAGCAACAGTGGTTGGTGCCATCCCTGGGCTGGTGGTCCTGAGTTCTATAAGAAAGCAGGCTGAGCAAGCCATGGAGAGAAAGCCAGGAAGCAGCTCCTCTCCATGGCTTCTGCATCAGTGCCTGCCTCCACGTTCCTGTCCTATCTGAGTTCCTGTCTCAGCTTCCTTCAATGATGAACAGTGATTTGAATCCAAATAAACTCTTTTCTACCTAACTTGTTTTTTGTGTTTTTCTTTTTATCATAGCAATAGTAACCCTAACTAAGACACATCAACAAACACACCCATATGTGTGTGCATATTAGCATATATATGGGATGTATTTCTGAGTGAAGCCTACAAAAATCTGATTTAAAGAAGACAAAGTATGGATACAGAATTTTGACGCACAAGCATTTATGCAATGTAGCTAGAGTTTTCCTGCCTGGCCCATAGTCAGGACAAATCTCTCTCACCCACCAGTCCCACAGCCGCTCAGACCCAACCAAGTAAACACAGAAACTTATATTGCTTACAAACTGTATGGCCGTACCAGGCTTCTTGCTAACTGTTCTTATATCTTAAATTAATCCATTTCTATAAATCTATACCTTGCCAAGTGGCTTGTGGCTTACCGGCATCTTCACATGCTGTTTGTGGTCGCTGCGGCTGGCAGTGTCTCTGACTCAGCCTTCCACTTCTCAGAATTCTTCTCCTCCTTGTCTCGCCTATACTTCCTCCTGCCTGACTACTGACCAATCAGTGTTTTATTTACTAACCAATCAGAGCAACACATTTGCCATACAGAACATCCCACAGCAATATAATATTGAGGAGTATCAAATCACCTGTGTGCTTATTTTTCATTTGAAATATTTTGAATATGATGAACTGGTGTATTTATTTACAAGACACCAGCATTCCATGTTTTAGCTTTTTACAGCACAATGAAACATTTAGAAGCAACTTGAAAATTTCTTTTAAAGGGCTACATAACCAAACTCACATGGAGATTCCTTTGCCAGAATATATTACCAGGTTTTTTTAAATTCTTTATAGTAATATTTTTCATGCAATGTATTTTTATCATATTACCTCCCCTAACTTTTCACAAATCTTTCCTACCTCCTTAGCAACCCAACTTCATGCCTTCTCTATCCAAAAACAAAACAAAAAAAGATAAATAAAAATACACACACACCCTCCAGTAACAAGGAATTCTAGAAACAAGGAATCAGTGAGATTGTGTCTCCTAGTAATTACAGAAGCTACACCCATAAAGACTCTCCAACATGATTGTCTGAACATGAGCTGAACAGGGGCCATACCAGTAGATATACCAAAGTGCAAAGGAAAAAGTCCACAAAGCTTCAACTTGACACAAAGAACTGCAGGTGACTAAGGAATGCTAGGATTAGGAGAAATAGTGTTCTCTAAGGAAGAACACACCAGTTAGTTATCCAGTACCAGATGGTCAGCCCTGAAAATATACATATGAGTATCATTATACAGACTGAAAAGGAATATATATGTATATACATTTATTAATGTAATAATAATAATAATGAAAAAAAGGCCATGAATTTGAAAGAGAAAAAGAACAAGTTTATAGGAGAGTTAGGAGAGAGAAAAGGAAACAGAAAAGTGATGTAAGTATATTATAATGTCAAGAACAAAATAAAAAATTTCAAACTCAATAAACAAAAATGAACATCAAAACAAACACAGAAACAATGACAACAAGAAAACAAAACAAACAAAAAAGGCAACAAATACCACAGAGCTAAAAAAAAAAGCAAAAAAGAAAAGAAAAAGAAAAAGAAAAAGAAAACGAAATTGCCCTGTACACCCCATTGGAGAAATCTGATTTTCCCTCTCCCAGTGGGTACTTATTGCGAAATCACTTCTTGTTTATGGGTAGAACCTTGTGTACATTTCTCAGTGTTGTTTGAACGTGTCGAGGTCTTCTGTGTGTTGTCACAATCTCTATGAGTTCACATGCTCTTCAAACTCGTGCCTAGAAGAAGATGTTTCCTTGAAATTATCCGTCACCTCTGGCTCTTGCACTCTTTTTTCCCCCTTTTTTTTTCATAGTTTCCTTACCCTTGAGGGGAAGCACTTGATAAGGATATCACACTTATGGCTGAGTGCTCCAGAGTCTCTCTCTCTCTCTCTCTCTCTCTCTCTCTCTCTCTCTCTCTCTCTCTGTGTGTGTGTGTGTGTGTGTGTGTGTGTGTGTGTGTGTCTGTCTGTCTGTCTGTCTGTCTGTCTATCTGTGTGTTTCTTTTTTTTTTGCTTCTTTCTCTCTTTTTTCTGTCCTCTCCATCTGTTTCTCTGTTTCTTTGTCTCTGTCTCTCCGACTCTCTGTCTCTCTGTCTGTCTCTTCCTCCTGCAAGTCATCTAGTTGTGGATCCTATTGTTAATTACAGTCTGCTGTAAAGAGCTTCTCTGATGAAAACTGACTGATGCACTGGTCTATGGGTATAGCAATATTTCATTGAAGTCATTTTATTGCTGTGTTCATTTAGCAGAATAATAGCAGTGGGTTTTTGCCTAGATTCATGACATATTTAGTCTCTGGTTCTTGGCCACTTTCACTCATCTTTCAAGCTGCCCTAAAACTCGTAGATGATATGTTTTTAACAACCTTCATATTTAGTCTCAATTTGGAGCTATTTCACGTATTTACTCATTTGCAAAATGTAATTTAATCATTAATCAATCAGAGTTATTCCTTTTCTCTGTTTCAAATCTTCATTACTGAGATTCTTAAATATTTCATGTCATGAGCTCTACTAACAGTTTGGTAAAAGCTATGATTCTTCTCAGAATAATGATTTTAAAAGATAAAATATAGTAACTAAGGTTATATAAGAAACAAAGTATATTGCAGAACATTTTTTATACATCATAAAAGCCCAATCTGTGATACAGTTTGTGATTATCACATGTACAACAGCACGTAGTTTCTGATCTTATAACTACTATGATTTTGAATGATATTTCAATGTATCTCTGACAGCAATACTGTATTGTGGAAACATCTGTGGTGTCTATTGTTTACAGCACCAGGTATTTCAAATAATATAAATTGTAAATTCTGTTTATAGTTGAATCAAATGATGGATTTTATTTAAAGATTACTGTACAGAAAGATGTTACTGTATCTATCAAAATCCCTAAACTGATATATATGTACACATTTCTTGGAAAGTTTGTGTATTAAATGTTAACCTCAGCTCAGTGTGGCTGGGTCTTATCTACTCAGCTAAATGGGGTTCTTCAGAAATCTGTTCAGGGTGAACATCAGAGTGGCACTCCTGGATGATAAATGTTTAGTTAAAGAAATATTTAAAGGAGAAATATAAATTCCAGAAGTCCATTTGGTTCTGTCCAAAATGTTACCAAAAGTGAATTTTTGTAATGTAAATGGTTTTGTTCTTGAATAAGCCTTGAATTATAGACCTGCAAACTCCAATTTTTCAGTGTTGTAGGTAGCAGCTGTTAGAACTATGAGAAATGATAAAAGTAAAGTCAACAAATGATTTGAGTATAGTTATTGTTAGACTTTTTCTTATGTGTTATATATTGTATTGATATTTTATTATTATGTAGTGAGAGGATAAAAGATACTTAATATTCAACATTAGAGGTGAGTTTGGATTGGTTTGATAAAGATTAAGGTTGACTGTCATGCATTGCAAAAATAGATTATCTCTGTATTCAAATTAATTTTTATACTCTTAGACACCTGAACACATTTCCATGCATGTGTCTGCAGTTTGATTTTCTTTCAGTATATATTTATTTGATGATTGTCACTTTTTTTCTTTGAGGCAGGGTCACTCTGTGTAGTCCTGGCTGTACTGGAACTCACTATGCAGACCAAGGCAGCCTCAAAGTCACAGAGATCCCCTTGCCTCTACCTCTTGAGGGCAAATTATTCATACTTGTAACAACTATTAACTTTGGATCTTGTATGTGACAGTTTCAGTCCAGCATTCAGTATCAGCGTGGTTTTATGTTTATTATTCACCCTTGCTGCTCTTCAGCTTTTGTTACCTCTGTTTATAGTCTTCCCAGTGCTAATAAAGTCTCATTCATTTAAGCTACTGATACCAACAAAAGTTTTATCTGAAGCTCTCGTTATGTTTCAAAGGTATTTTCTGAAGTGTTGGCCCCATGCAGGGGCATATACTGTGTTAGCACCTTTATCTACTTCTTACTTTGTAAGTACATATACCCATGAGTTATGTATACCACCATATGCTTCATGGATAAAGATTTATATAGAAGCTTCAAGAAAGAAAAGTTCCAAAAAGAAAAATCATGTAAGAGAAAAGTAAGGTATAACTAATGGAAAAATAAGGGTAAGAACAGGCCCTCCTGACCCCGCAGTCCCCAGAGTGAGCAGTGTGTTTTCGTTCATTCACTCACTCATGCTTCCTTGAATGCATTCTAACAAATGACTGTTGAGGACTTACTTCTGCCCATCTTCTCTAACCGAATATAATAAAACAACTAAAAAGTAAGCCATTACATTGCTAAAAATGATATTTCCAAGATGATTGGTATGTGAGCAAATTGTTCCTCTCTGTGAAAGAAAAACTTTATTACACAAAATTTTGAGCCACAGTGCAGATCACAGTAAAGGGAAGCCCCCGGTGATTACCCTTGCGCTAAACCAACAGTGAATGGACTATGCCCCTTTTCAACCTTTATTTCAAGATCACTATCAGAGAATCAAAGGTATAGCCTTAATTTCATCCACCTGCATTTATTTTACATACACCTTCCTATAGTACCTAGGTGGAAATGGTAAACAGAATTGCTCAATGACTCCCCTTTAAATATAAACAGCAAGGACCACTTGCTTGCTGCTTGGCTTGGAGAGTTCATATTGACTTTCTCTTTCTAGGTGAGAGAGGGTCTTGTTTGGGTAAGAACATCATATGGTTAGAGAAAGCATGCAATTGCAGTGTAGTCTGTATATACAGTATTGTTTGGGAGAACATAGTAACTGGTCTCATACTATCATGACCACCCAGTGGTTTCCTGGCATCGATACAGAAAACAAAATATGATGTTGACTAAAACATTTTTTGAAGTATTGAACAAAGTTCAAGCCACAGAAAGAATGCCTCTTCTGTCAAACAGAAACTACACTGGGACTCAAGGTCTCACAGGGTCCTAGAAACTCCTTCCGAATCCCTTTTGTTTGTGAGAATGAAATTTAAAACAGACATTTACCATGAAGTCTGAGGGCTACACTGAAAGGCAGCCAGAGCCCTGTTATTTGCTGATTCATCACTAGAAAATGGTGCATTTTCTATTCCCAGAAGCTTTAGGAAGAAAGCTGAAGTTGAGCATCCTTCTGTTAGAAGTACAGTTGTCAAGGAAACACCATATTTGATCAGGAGTCATCTTGATTGACAGGTCTTAGTTTCTGAGGAATTTCCTTTGAAAATAAAAGAAGAAATAGAGGTTCTTAGCTGATTCTAGGAAGAGTAAAAGTTCAGAAGGATTCTGGAGTCAACAATATTTTCTCATTTTTTTAGACCACAAAATTTCATGGACCCTAAGTTCTGCATAGAGTTAAAATGTGCAACATAAAGTTTGGGCAGTTACTGCAGATTTAGGCTGATCTGCCACCTTGACTGCTTTGTTCACAGCATCTGACAAGTGAAAGGGATAAATACCACTTTATTACCCAAACATTTGGGCCACTGAGTACTATGCATAATGCCCTATATTCAAATATATATTTTATAAAAATGTAAAGTGACTGTTTTAATCACTTAGTGCAATACATTTTAATTGTTCCCAGAATGAAGACATACCAACGTGGAGTATGCACCATTCTGATACCAAAACATGAGTTTCTCACAAACACTGCACCCACCTGGCACCAAGGGAGCATTACATAATCATGGCTACACTAGCCTTGGAGCTCTGATGTATTCTCCTTACCTTATCCCAACATTCTCTGCAGCACATGGTCTGCTGGTGTCACTCCCTACTGAACCTGGAAGGATTCTCATGGTCCTACTTTCCACAGTGTTATTCTCCATGTCTAACTTATTTTAAAAATTAAGTGTGGTTTTTAGAGACCAGTGCCCTTAATTACCTCATCTGCAGATGAGAAAAGCAAGTCTCAGAAAAGTTAAAGTTTAAAAGGCTAAGAAACAGTAAAGGCCAGGTAGAATTGGAAATAAAAAACAAATTACTTGTGCTGGGCAGTGGGGGCACACACCTTAAATCCCAGCACTCGGGAGGCAGAGGCAGGTGGATCTCTGTGAGTTCAAGGCCAGCGCGAGCTACAGAGTGAGTTCCGGGAAAGGTGCAAAGCTACACAGAGAAACCCTGTCTCAAAGAAAAAAAAATTATTTAAGGAACATCTTGCTCCTATGGAGTCGAAGGAGGGAAAGATCAACTTACTCTCCACATCTGTGTTAGAACAGAAGAGCACTTTGACAAAAAAACAACCAACCAACCAAAAAACAAACAAAAACCCCTCTCGGTTGGCCTTACAGCATGTACCATATAATTGTAGGTGATGATTGTAAAGAGGGAAAGAGAAAACCCTGTAGGTGTTTGGAAAGAGGAATCCTAATTTAATCTCCAAATTGGATAACATCATTTTCACAGAAATTTCCTCATAAAATCTAAAAGTACTAGAATTCTAAGTGACCCTTTATCACTTAGGACAACACTATAAATGTAATGCTTAATTAAGCTATTAAAATAAATTTATCTTAAATGTCATGTCCACTGAGATTCAATCTGCCATCTTTTAAATTCATGCTTCTTTTTTCATTAACTGTTGTTGTGTGGATATTCCTAAATATAACTTGTTGAGACTATATAATATTACTTGTGTACACATTGTCAGGGCTGGCTGTTTGGCAACGGGCAGTCAATAGGTATAGGTAGATTGATGCTTTCAGATTTCCCTGAGCACTTGTCTCACACTTGAGAAGAATATTTCCTCTGAGGTTGGAGAGATGGCTCAGAGGTTAAGAGCATTGCTGCTTTCCAGAGGTCCTGAGTTCAATTCTCAGCCACCACATGGTGGCTCACAACCATCTGTAATGAGATTTGGTGCCCTCTTCTGGTGTGCAGGCATACATGCAGACAGAACTTTGTATATATAATAAATAAATAAACCTTTAAAAAATATATTTATTTAAAAAAGAATATTTCTTCTGACTGTATTTTTTTATACACGGATATAGGTATCCAAATGTGTACAAGATAGATCCATTTCATACCAAACATAGAATATGTTATCAAATTTTTTCACCAGTTTTACATTCTTTTCTAAAGTGTATATATGAATTTATTTTACTATTTTTGTTTATTTTGATATTGTATTTTAATTATGACATTTCTCGCTTCCTATACTGCCCTCCAAACTGTCCCATAAACACCTCTTTCAAATTCTTGCCTCTTTTTTCATGAACCATATTTTATGCATATATGCATTTGTATATGCATATATATTTCTATATACAATCTGTTGAGTCTATATAATGTTCCTTGTATATGTTTTCAGGCTGTTTGGCAGTTCACAACCTATTGGTGTGCACTTCCCTGGGGAGAACTACCTCTCCTGCTCCCGGTTTTCTGAAGTTGCCAGTAGTTCTTTGCTCAGGGCTGAGGACTTATGGGTTTTTCTCTGTCTACTTTGGCATGTTCCTTGGTGTTATCCTTGTCTGGCTCTTACAATCTTTCTACCTCTTCTTCAGCAATGTGCCGTGAAACCTCAAGTGTGTAGTATTTTGTGAATGTATCCATTGGGACTGGGCTCCCTAACTCTCCATATTGACCTGTTGTTGTTTTCTTTGGTGGTCTCCACCTGTTCCATGAAGGTATTTCCTTGAGGAGGAGTGAAAATATTTTAGTAGACCTCCTCCATCTCTGTTTTTATCATAATCTCTCTCTAAGATGTCTTTATTTTAATGGAATTGTTATGTGGAGAACTCTTCTTGGCTTATCTCTCTCTTTCAAAACAAGAACAAGAGGATATCATCTGAGATGTGGCAATGGTTCACAGAGATTCCCTCCACACGTTCCATGTTGCAATATGCTATACAAACCAGCCTAAATAGTCAAACTTTCGGGGTATCATGATGTCTTCCAAACTTACAAAGCAATATGATTGGGCTCTTCTCTGAGCTCAAATAGCAGCTGAGGTGAGATGAGTACAATTCCCATATATCTCCTGTGAACACCCACACACTTGCCAATTCACATATTTATACACACACACATTACACACATACACACTCATACTCACTCTCTCCCACATACACTCATGGGAATAATTTGCAGTTTGGAACTGTGAGCCACGTAATGAGGACAAGTCGAGGTTACATACAATGGCTTATTTCTACAGAGGACCATCTGACTGAGCATACTTTCTAGTTATAAAAATTAAATGGTTCTATATAAATACCAAATCAAGTTATTCAGTACCAAGTGGTCAGCCCTGAAGTCATATACATACAAATAACAATAAGTGGACTGAGCATATTATATTTATGTATTTAGGCATATGTGTGTATGTGTATGTGTGCATGTGTATGTTGACATATTTATGAACAAGTAAAGAAAAAGATGATAGGTAATAAAGGGGTATATCAGAGGGGTTGGATGAAGAAGGAAAGGGAAGGAAGAAAATTATATAATTCTATTTTAACTTAAATTTTTTAAAAATAAATAATCAAGTCATTATTCAAAAAGATTTCAAAGCGATAGAGTACCTGGTTTAGTTTTACATGGGGGTTAAAATGAGACAAATGAGAGTCAAGTTTTGGTGTTTTATAAACAGAACTTACAACATCCAAGAAGAGGTTGTCAGTGTGATGTAGTCTGTTTTTTACTTTGTTTTAGTTTTGTTTTTCTGTCATGTTTCTGGGTCCCCTCCAGTTTTGTCCTTAATGATTGGTTTTCATTTTAAATATATACTTCCTCACATATTCTCAATATTTACTTTATTGAAAGACTGAAGTTAAATGTTATTATTAGTTCTCCTTGTAATTAATCCATATGTATGAAATAGTCCCCTGTGTGTTTTCCCCTCGACATACTCAATGAACTTTAAACTTAGGCAGGAGTCCTTATTACAAGAGTCAGCAGCAGCTTTTTTCCTTTCCATGTTAAAGTCCCTGTAGACTTGAGCCTACCACAGGGTCAAACCTCCATAATCACCCAAATCAGTCCTTGTACACAAGGAAAGACTGATGGTCACAGAGCTGTTGAGGTCAGTTGGTATTCCAATCATAATGCTTGAAAAGTTATCTCTGAGGCTGATATCCCAAAATATCATCCTAAGCAAACAAAAAATATAAAAATAAAAATGCAGGAAATGAAAATCTTTATATCTCCAACTTTTTCAAGGATAAGTTGTTTTACTTTACTGTAGTTTGAAAATATGTCATTGGTGAGATTGATCCAATGCTGGGATAAAGAATATGTTCTGAAAATCTCTTTTAGAAAGATTGATAATATTAACCTCAAGCTATTTTAAGTCCCTGTCGATCTTTATGAAAACAGCCAAGAGATCCATTTGTTTTCCAAACTGTAGAAAGTCTCTGTTACCTTTTGTCAACCATGATTGAACAAATGACTTCGGGTCAAAGTGATTCAGTTGTGAAGTGCCCTGGTCCCACAAGCCCCAGAACACAGACTCAAAAAAGCAACCACTTTGGACCTGAGCTGCCCATTAGAGCCAAGGGGGTAACTAGTCTTTCTCAATTTTTTTTTTCTTGGACTAACACCATTATAGACCATCACAAGCTGAGGATTAATAGGGGCCAGTGCAAGGCTACATGTTTACACATGGCCAGCATGGCTGGTCAAAGTCTTACACATTCTGTCAAACCACTCTGTCTGGGTTTCCATTGTTTCTTTCTCTGCTAGGCATTTAAGTATGTGATGGTTGTGCTGAAATGCCCAGAGTCATGATTCTTTGGTTCTTAAAGTTACTGGAGGTCTGTCTATAGTGTTGAGAAATGTGATAAACACCTGGGTTTGCTCACAGGAAGAATTTATTTCTTATTTTCTCAACTCTGATTTTTGCATAATTCACAGGTGCCAAATATTCTAGAAAAAAATGACAAACTTCTCAGTGTGAGATACTAAGGGGATACATAGTGATGATTTTTACTCAGATGTGGTTCAGTCTGTGTGTGTGTGTGTGTGTGTGTGTGTGTGTGTGTGTGTGTGTGTGTGTATGTGTATGTGTGTGTGTGTGTCTGTCTGTCTGTCTCCTCTCTGGATTTATACATGCATACACAGACGTGTATAATAAACTTACTAATTGAACATCTCTTTTTATATTTTGCATAATAAAAAGTAATTAAAGTCACAGAAAATAAGTTTTCACCACAATGAAATCAAACCCAAAATTAATGGCAGAGAGTAAAATTAGTATCTCTCAATACACAGAATTTTTCAAAATATGAGGATCAAAAAGAAGCCTTTGTGTAAGGGAAGTACATACACACATGCTGGTGTGCGTGCACATATGAACACATGCTTGTGGAGGCCAGAGCATAACATTGGGTTGTGCCTTTTCTGAGAAATTTCCCATATTACTTGTTGTTTTTGATGTTGTTTTCCTTTATTTGATTATTTAATTGATTTATTTCCTTTTATTGATTTATTGATTATTTCCTTTATTTTTATTATTTAATTAAAATTTTGTGACAGTCTCTGAAAAGGTCTGGATATCACTAGGTAAATTAAGTTGGTGGGCCACCAAGCCCCAGGGATTCACCTGTCCTTTTGTCACTGGTGCTGCCATCACAAGATCTTGCCACCACCTACTTCACATGGATACTTAAGGTGGATTCAGGGATCAAACTCACATCTTCATGTATGTGAGGCAATCACTTACTGGCTGAAGCATTATCTCAGACTCCACAACGTAAATCCAAAAGGACACACTGAGGATGTCTAGAGAGCATCAATCACACCATTCAAGCGCGAAATTATAATTTGGAATAGATAGAATAGTTCCAACAAATACCCTAAGTACAGAAGCATTTTCAGTATTAAAAAATCAAAATAAACTTGGAGCAAATAAAAGGTATGAAACTGGAAACCACGTGAGTTGGTGCAATTAAATGCAATAAGAAAAAGGAAAAAATGCAATCTAAGATTTATTCTTAGGAAAATGGAACTCTGAAACCGCTATCTAACAAGACTGGTAATAATGAGTCAAGCTCATATATTATGAAATGTCACATAATGCATAGACACATTACTATGGACCCTATAATCCGGTAAATGTTTGAGTAAAACATTAAGAAAACTATACACTTATTTCAAGCACTGTGGACACATTTGTGATCTCTACATTCAGGAAGCAGAGGCAAGAGGATTATGGTAAGTTTGAAGCCAGCTAGAGATAAAAAAACAACAACAATGACAAGAAGACCCAAAAACAAAGCAAACAAACAAAAAACAAAGACAAAAATTACTGTGGACATAAATTTGACAACTTGAATGAAAATGACTGATAAAATACAAAGGGTTGACACTCACCTGATCACGAGAATACAGCAAACGTCAAGATATTCAAGTTCAAGGTATAGATAAAACTATGGAAAGATAAATTGCAAAGTCTAAATATTTAATGGCACTTCAACAGTAACTGCACACAATAGCATCTCAGGGAAAGGGGAGGGAAGGGAGGGAGGGAAGGAGGGGGGAGGGAGGGAGAAAGGAAGGAAGGGAGAAAAACTGTGCTAGAGTATTTCATCTTAGGGAGATAGTGTTCTGTTCATGCCAAAACAGAAAGAATACCCAAAGTAAGAAAAGGAATATCCTTTCTGATATAACTACAAAACTCTTCAAGAAAATTTTGTCATATGACCACTCTTGATTAGAAAGGAAGCTAGAAAGTGGTGGATTCCATCCATGGCTTATATCAAAGGTTAGAGTCCCTGGAACTCAGCTAAATAATAGTCCCTGGGAGAATCTGGATGAATACATCACCACATTTTCTACCTTTTATGCATTATAAAAAGGAAAAGAGTAAGTCTTAAATGAAATAAAACATATAATCATGTGAAGAATTTATAGTCTTTCAAAGTGTTATCTGTTCTCTATATTGATAATAGAAAAACCACAGTAGGGACTAGAGAGATGGCTCAGTGGTTAATAGTATGCACTGCTCTTGCAAAGGACCCAAGTTCAGTTCTGAGCACCCAAGTCAGGCAGCTCACAACCACTCCAGCTCCATGAGATCTGATGCCCTCTTCTGGTCTTTGAAGACATTTATACACAAATGCATATGCATAGAGACACAAATACATAGTTTAAAATACCTTTTTCAAAACGACCATAGTAAGCAAATTACTATAGTTTCCTATAGATGTGCAAAAGTATAGAATATCAGCCAAAAGACTGATGTTGAATAATGTTCTTGTCAAGAATTGATGGACTTCATGAGCATTTATAACAATATTATTATGACTGATAAGATACAATCAGAAATCACGAGCCCCATTAAAGCTCCAAAAGGTAGAGATATCCTCTATTCTCCTGTTTGTACTACTGTCTGCCTAAAATATGACTGAGGGAAGTTGAGGGCACTATTGGTTATGTTATAAGTTTACAAATGGAAAAAAATTGGAATGTTGATAAAATACAGGTACATGATGCCTGGCAGCTTAGTTTGAAGAATTACCTCTCGGTTTTTGAATTAGGGTCTTCCTTAGGTGTATGGAAATGGAAATTATATCTAATAGGAATGATGGATATAATGCTGTTGTAAATCTCCTGTGCAGGTCTACCCCAGCTGCCACCAAGTACAGACTAAATAAATAAATAAATTAGTTAATTAATAAAATGAAAAATCCATGATTGCCCAGCTCCCTCAGCTTTGGGGCCCACACAAATTCAAGCACCATCTTTTTTTTTTTTTTTTTAACAGACACTTTTCTTGCCAAGGAGCCCCAAAATGATTTTGGCACAACTGCAGAAAACTCATCTTTTCTTATCACTTTGAGGCTGTGTACTGGGAGACACAGAGCAGAGTGATTAAGGATCAAGACTCTGTATTGGATTGCAAGATGAGGTCACCTCCAAAGCATTATTCATGAAATGCAAATTCACAAAGGAGCACATTCACTTTCAAAATTTTTATCCAAGAAATGCTGACCTTCAGTCTTTATGGAGCACCAGTTTCCCCTGAATATTTGCTATTGCCATCGCACAGCATCCCCGCTGATTTCTGTGACCTTAAAACAGCCTTTGCTGTCCTGGAACTGTTGGCTGCTCAGCACATCTTCACTCTGTCCTCATCTCTAGATGCTCCACAGACAACACATCTGCATGTTCAGCTCCATCCTGTTCTCTCTCTCCCTCTCCCTCTCCCTCTCCCTCTCCCTCTCCCTCTCCCTCTCCCTCTCCCTCTCCCTCTCCCTCTCCCTCTCCCTCTCCCTCTCCCTCTCCCTCTCCCTCTCTCTCTCTCTCTCTCTCCCTCTCCCTCTCTCTCTCCCCCCCTCTCTCTCTCCCTCTCTCCCTCTCTCCCTCTCTCCCTCTCTCCCTCTCTCCCTCTCTCCCTCTCTCCCTCTCTCTCTCTCGGCTTGCTGAACAGAAGTCTTGCCACCAAATTAAGTTTCCCTGTAAACTTTTCATAAACAACCAACTCTTTCTATCAATTTGAGTCTCACTTTTACTGCTAACTGAACAGTGTTCACAAGAAGCTGAGAACAGGGTCGGGAAGGACAGCCTCCCACAGCAGCCCAGGAACCAGCCCATCTCACGATAATTGCTACAACACTCTTTTAGTGGCTAGCTGCTGGAAGCACTTGTGTGATCTGCCTTCACAACCTCATGCCCTCCAATAGAGACATCTGAAAAAGTTCACTACTGCCTTGGCAGATGAGAACTTGATTTGTTCTGATGGCAGTGGGGACTGGGCTGACATTTTTACTTCCTTTCTGTGCATGGCAAATGAGACATAAGGACTGATTTATCAAAGAGCCTGGGCCATCAAGAATAAGCAAGACACAGAGAAAAGTTCATGTTGCTCAAAACAAGCTGCTAATTTCTTTTCCATTTCACTGACAATGTGTTCTACGTGTTTGTAACATCTGGGAAGAGAGCAACGAGTTCCAACCTGTTCAGTTCCACAGCTCGGCAAGGTCAAACAGGAAGGGAAAGGCAGATCTGTCTCCTAATCTCTCTCTCTCTCTCTCTCTCTCTCTCTCTCTCTCTCTCTCTCTCTCTCTCTCTCTCTCTCTCTCTCTCTCTCTCTCTCTCTCTCCTCCTCTCTCTCTCTCCTCCCCTCTCCATCAAAACTAAGACCCTGAAGGCATATATGAAATGTACACATGCTTTCTTTAAGAAATTACTGTTTTAGCCGGGCGGTGGTGGCACACGCCTTTAATCCCAGCACTCGGGAGGCGGAGGGCAGGCAGATCTCTGTGAGTTCGAGGCCAGCCTGGGCTACCAAGTGAGTTCCAGGAAAGGCGCAAAGCTACACAGAGAAACCCTGTCTCGAAAAACCAAATTAAAAAAAAAAAAAAAAAAAAAAAAGAAAGAAATTCCTGTTTTTAACCATAATTTTGCTCTAACTTGTTTGTTTCAGATTTCTGTTGCTGTTTCTCAAATACCATACCAGAACGTATTTTGATTATAATTCCTGTCATCAAATTTGTATAGTTCTACTGGCATTGACATGGAATTTAGAATTTAAACTTTGCTTTTCAATTGGCAATGTACACCAGAGAACTTTCCAATCCGACACTAGAATGGCAGCAGGCCTAAGACATAGACTTCATTTTCCTTTTTCTTTCTTTCTTTCTTTCTTCAGAACTCTGCTCTTCTGTTTCTGATCTGCCACATGACTCTCACCTGACACAGTAGAACCTGGAGCAAGGGGCATGATGTAGAATAAACTGATTTGAGCTACTATCCTCCAAGAACATCATGGCAAGTGTGCCATTCAGAAGTCACTGGCCACTATATGAGTCCTTCCTATATTATTAACTCATAGGCACCAATGTATTCTATAACAATTTAAATTAGATATAAAGATGCAATTCCTTGTTCAAATTCTGGAAATGATTCACTTTTCCAGGATTTTGGAGCTTATTTTCTAGATTCTAAGACAAAATAGGCAGGGCCATGGTGGCACACACCTTTAATCCCAGCACTTGGAAGGCAGAGGCAGGCAGATCTTCAAGTTCAAGGACAGCTTGGTCTATCTACAAAGTGAGTTCCAGGAAAAACAGAGATTCTCAGAGAAACTCTGTTTCATAAAACAACAACAACCAAAAAAATAGCAGAAAAAGGGAAAAATGAATTTGATGATTTGACTATTAATTGATAGTAACTTTGAAACATTACTCTTCTCAAAATATACACATTGCTTTCCACTGTCCATCCTGGTTGATTCAATAGATGATTCAAAAAATGATGAGATTCACATGAAGTAATCTGTTAACCAGGTTGCTTATCTACTATTCCTTTTGCTATACTGAACCAAAGCCAAACCATTTCTTGAATATAGATTTCAACATATTTTTAGCATAAACAGTTTCCTAAACTAATAGAATATGTTATGGTATTTGTGCATACATGCAACATGTTTTGATTTTGTTTATCCCTCTATCACCCACTGCCAGATTACATTCTGCTTTTCTTCTCAGTATTCTTTTATGTTCTATATACACTTACTGTCTTGTTCTTTTTGCTTTTAATTTTTCTTTAGGTTGTAACATGCCTTGGCTAAAATTTTTAGATTAACTTATATGCTCCAAAATCCAACAAAAATTTATTTGAATTTTTCTGACCCAAATAACGTATGCATTTGCCATTGCTTGAGCCTTTCATTTGGTCTGGGCATACCTATAATAATAGTGTGGATATGTTGTACCACACAGACATTCACGTACCATTCTACTTTAGGGGCAAGGTGGCATGTGACCTGTGTGTCATGTGATCTCAGAACCTAGGACAATTTCTGACATATAATACAATATAGTTACCAACTAGTGAGATCTATGAGTACAAGTATTATATCTATCTATTCTTCCAATGCTATCATTCGCTCATTGTAAAATTTGATTTCAGAAACGAATACATCACCTAAGTATCTTAAAATTTGTCTTCCAAGTCAAGAGAGTATCCATTACTGCATCATATTACCAAACTCTAATCAATGTTTCTTAAGTGTTTGTCCTGTGGAAAACATTGATAATGATCAATAATTTTAAATTTGTGTAATATTTTCTTTAACATCTAGAGTGTATTTATATGTTATAGCAATAATGATAAATGTTTGTAAAGCTATACAAATAAATTTAGAGTAATTTGTGGTGAGATTCAGTTAGAAATATACTGAGAAGTCAAGATTCTGTCATAAACACAGCAGGTTTGCTTTATCTTTCACTTATTTTTCAGCAATGTTCTTTGGTGTCTATTTAAAATAAGGATGAAATGTTCTCTTAGAAAGTATATCTTAAAGGCAGGTGGCAAAGAACTCACACCTTTCAGGTTTGGGTTTTATGTATCTTAGAGTGAGAGAGCTTCACATGGAATGAAGGGTCTAAACTTGGGCTAAGTTCAAGTTGCATATGTGTACTAGGTTCTGAGAAACTGTTGTAGGATACAGTTGGTTCTTAGAAGTAAAAATCTGATGCCTGTTGCCTTGTTGATAAGGTTTCTATGATATGTTTAGAAAAAAATCTTGGAATGGTAGCAGCAATCAAAGAAAATCAAAGATTATTTAACAGAAATGAAAGTTGGAAACATGAATATGATATGTGGTCCTGTTTTTCCTCTTGATGTAAATGATGATGTATTTATACATTTGAATGCATAAATTATGACTCTCATACCTTAGCCAGTTTTCTAGCTTGTTTCATGCCACTTTGATTCCTAATTCATTAAGTTACTATAATACAAAGCCTACATCTACACAGGTTATTTGCTTGTCATTTGTTACACCTGTGACTTTGAGAACCCATGTCCCATTACAAATGCCAGCTGTTAATCAGAATCATCAAGGGTGACACAGAATAAGAATCTATGGCAAGATTCATAATCATAATTTTAGATACATGTGGATAGTCTCTGTGAGGTTAGTCTTTGTGCGTCTGGTACTGGAAGCTAGTATGGAAGCATTCAAAATGAAGGGAAAGATGGAAGACTTGAGATGCTTGGAACAAAAGAGACACAAGTTCATAGCTGACTGCCACCTCTGAATTGGTATCCAAGGTATGTTGTTCGCTAAAGATGTCAACAGCCTAACTCATGAACCCAAACATGAAATGGAGAATTAGGAAAGATGACCCCACTGAGACCCTGGATGCTGTTAGAGGATAAAACTGGACAAATATGGTGCTATTGTGAGATGAAGCCATTCTGGATCCTCTAAGTAAAACCATTCAATGTTAATGGAACCTGACTACTGCTTCCTTGTTATCTCTTAGCCCTGATGCCTACCACCACTGGGATTCCACATGATTCTAGAACCAGAAGTTGTAGCTGAAATTATCCTGTTCTTGCTGGGCTCCTGTGGCCCTGTGGCCTCTTGGACCCAAGTAAACACACAGAGGCTTATATTAATTAAAACTGTTTGGCCATTAGCTCAGGCTAACTATTGACTAGCTCTTACACTTAAATTAACCCATAATTCTTATTTATGTTTAGCCACATTGCTTGGTACCTTTTCTCAGTTCTACCTTCACATCTTGCTTCTGGTGGCAGTGGCTGACAGCGTCTCCTGACTCAGTCTTCTTCTTCCCAGAATTCTCCTCTCTATTTGTCCTGCCTATACTATACTTCCTGCCTGGCTACTAGCTAATCAGCATTTTATTTATCAACCAAATCAGAGCAACACACATTACAGCATACAGAAAGACAGCTGCAGCAAGAAGTTGTAGAGAATTCAGGTTCCTTCTGGTACGAAGACAGTGCAAAGCTCTCACAATAGCCTGAGCAACCAAATGGAAGTCAACAAAGAAACTTGTTTTCAGTTAAAATACACATAAAAAAATCTTCAAAATATCTGAGAAATTTCCTTGTTAAGTGAATTTGAACCTTATGATACTGTGCACTAAGGTATTTTCAATATGTGTTGTCATGAGTACGCTCAATAAATCTGCAACACACTTTAAAGAGAAAATTCAAGTTCTGAGAAAAGAAAGATTCCCAACAAAATCAGAAACAGACATAATGTAGACCATATTTAAGTCTGATAAGTGTGTTATAAAAAAAAATTACAGAGTATGGAGAGAGAGAGAGAGAGAGAGAGAGAGAGAGAGAGGGAGAGAGGGGGGATGGAGAATATATGGGCTACCAATGGAAGAAAGATGGTAAAACAGCAACAGTTACTGTATTTTTAATGTCAAAATTGCCCTCAGGAATAGAACAGTGTTTATCCAAAATCTCTAAATGAAAATCAAAAATGAAGAAAACAGAAATCTTTCTAAATTTCTGAAGCCATTGGGTGCAGGTGGAAGTTCACAGTGGGAGCTTGTACACTAGCAAATTGTTGAGAGAGTAATGGAATGTGTGCATGTGCCCCAAGGAGAAGTCACTTCTTATGAAGGAGACCGAATTTTATATCACCTTCTGGGTTCTTAATAAAGCTTTCGGATTTCTACCTCCACAGGAAAACCCGGGTTCATGATGTACCTTTGATTCTGAAGGAGATTCTTCTTTATTCTTGATAAATACTGCATATCTGTAGGATTTCAAGACAATAAGAAATGGATTTGTGTTCATTTTACTCTGTCTGATATCAAAACCAGACACAGTGCTCAAGTGGAAGTCACTTTACAAAACTCTACCATTGAGTTTAACCAAGTTCATAGGAAAGGAACAGTTATGAAAGTTAAGATGAAGGTCAAAGGAAGTTCAAATTCTCACTCTTTTTAAGATCACCGGTCTGCATTGAGTCCAGGACCCTGTCAGTAGTGACAACAATAACAGCCCCTTCTCAGCAGTGACTGTAACTGTCAATTTGAGAGGTCTTCCACTGGGATAACATGAAGCTCAAGTCTTGGACAGATGTTGGAGGGAAGGGACTCACCACCAACCTGCTTCCTCCCATCAAGCACATGGCAGCAGTGTGCACTGTGATCATGTTTCCTGGAGTTCTTCTGGCTCCTCCTTCCTGGAATTCTTGTGAAGCTTACAATAGAAATTGTGTGTGTGCATAAAGAAAATGTGGCCTGCACTTTAGAAGACAGAATGTTGTTCCTGGAGACTTTTATCCAAAGGAAAGCATAATAGAGGGAAAATGAAAGTAAAAGAATAAGAATGGACAAAATTATAAAATGAAGTTATGTGTGTGTTCATGTGTGTGTATAAATATCTGTGTTGTTCTCTCTTTCCAAATATATAAGAAGGTGGTGATTCAACAATTGAGGCTGGAGACTTTATGGTAAGAAATAATAAAATTTAAAACATATTCTGACATGAAATGAATGTATTAGAGAAAGAAAAGACAAGAATCTGAGAATTCTAGAGTTAGTGGTCATACTACATTACCTGTGACTATGAATCTACCTGTGTTATAGAATATTATTGTAAGGTATGTTACTTTTATTTGTGCTACATTTGTTTAACTCTGTGAAACTGTGTAATTGTGCCTGTCAAAAACACCTGATGGCCTAATAAAAGGCTAAATGGCCAATAGCAAGGCAGGAGAAAGGATAGGCTGGGCTGGCAGGCAGAGAGAATATATAGAAGTATAAATTTGGGGAGAAAAAGAAAGAAAAGGTAGCAAGGGAAGGAGGAAGACTCCAGGGGCCAGCCACCCAGCTACACAGCAAGCCACAGATTAAGAGTAAGATTTATAGAAGTAAGAGAATGGGAAAAGCCCAGAAGCAAAAGACAGATGGAACAATTTAAATTAAGCTGAGAAGAAACTAAGCCAAACTAAGGCCAGGCATTCATAAATAAGATTAAACCTCCATGTGTGATTTATTTAGGAGCTGGTTGTTGCCCCCCCCCCATAAAAAGCCAAAATACCAACAACATATCTGTCCATTTAGCTGCCTCAAGCAGGTTAGAGAGACATAAATCTACAGTTTCTGATGTGGGAACATATGAACAGTGTGCATCAGAAGAGTTAGACAATATGTCCAAATTCCCAATGAAGTGTCTAAGACATATTCCATATGCAAATATGATTTTCTGTCTCTCTTAATGTGTGAAATCTCTCCAAGTCATGAAACAACATCACTGAATCTTGTATGCAGGTTCTAAAGTAAATAAAGCTTTAACAAACCCCCAAATAAAGTTGACAGACTGATGTTGAATCAGTCAATTTATAAAAGATGTTATAAATAGCTACCTATAGGTAAAAATAACCTATTTTAGTTGAATAAGAGCCAAATTGGTTGTCTTCCTCCTATGTTGACTGGTTGTATCTCAGATGTTCATGATTTATTTTAAATAGTATGGACATGTGTGTACTAGAGGTTCACAAGAATAGAATATTAATTCACAATTTTATTGGGAGAGTGTGGTATAAAGAGATATAGAAAATGCTTTAATTGGGAAAAAATTCAGTTCTCAATGCTGACCTGTGAATACAGTTCAGAAGAAAAATATTTCAGAAGCGAAATTATGGGATTTTATAGTCAGAAACATAGTGAATTGTTTGTAGACATGTGCAATATAAAGTAAAATAAAAATTCACTTCATTAATCTCACAGGGAAGTCCAGTCAATTTTAACAAACAAATAAAAGTATTATTTTGGATTAAACATTCAAACTCTGACCAAAATGTCCTGTCAGGAACATCCATATTGAAATTCGAAGGTCATCTGTACTTGGAAATAGCAATGTTATCCTGTGGCCATTTCCTCCAAAACCAAATATTCCCTCTAAAGAAGGAAGGAGATTCATAAGACTCAAGAAGTAAGTGAAATTTACAAGGCTCAGGGAGTAATTGCTTTACTAATCTCCAAGGTCCTTCTTAATCCTATCAAGTTGACAATCAAGATAAACACCCCAAGTCCACCCCTGCTCAATTTGATAACCAAGCATAACCCTTTAAGACATAACTTTCCACCTCTGGCCTCTAAAATGCCCGTTCCAACTACAGAGTACGAAATGTATTTATTATATCTCCAAAACTTCTCACCTATAGTAAACATTTCTCATATTATTCAAAAATTCAAATTTAAGGTTGGAGAGGTGGCTCAGTGTCTAAGAGAAACTGCTGTTTTCACGGAGAACACAAGCTCATCCCCCAGTAACTCTAGGATGACTCACGATCAGCCGTAACTATAGCTCTGGGGTAGTCAGCACCCTCTTATGGGCCATATGTATACACACACACACACACACACACACACACACACACACATACACACACAGAGAGAGAGAGAGAGAGAGAGAGAGAGAGAGAGAGAGAGAGAGAGAGAGAAACAGACAAACACACAGAGATAAAAATAAAAATAAGTAATATTTTAAAGTCAAAGTCCATAAAACCAGAACTTTGAACTTCTCTATTTCACTCTCTCTGTTACTACCATATATTGCCTGACCCAATCAGATCTTCCTTGGAAGAAGTATAAGCCTCCATGGTTCTATAACTCTTGCATTCTGTGTGCCTGTAAAATTAGCATCACATAGAAAAAGACTAGGTCAACTGTCATCTGGAGCTGGAGCACTACAACCAAAGCTTCTTTGGACTCTGAGTGCTTTGACAGCTGAGCAGAGACACAAATCTGAAAAAACAGTTTGGAAGGTGACCCCGTGCTAACACAACCACTGGAAAATAATGTAACCATAGGAAAATGGTCCTTCTCAAGGAAAAAAAAATGGTGACAGTCACCTAAACTTTCATACCCCAGCCTGTGATGGACAGGATCTAGACAATTCTGGAGATATCTTCAAAGCAGCTTTCCTATTGTCCCAATTGAAAGTACTTCTGCACATGTACATACTTACAAAAGTATTTTAATTGTATCATGCTTTCTACGAACCAAGCCTTCCTGAGGCACTGCTCTCAATGGGATGTTTTTCAAGTGAACTGCATAGACCAAATCCTTCTGTGTTTTCTCCTTCCAGTTCTCACTGTAAAGGCAGTGAAAAACAGATAGCCAGGCAGAGCCATAGCCTGAATATGGACCACCTTGACAGTGTCACAGAAAAGTCTATTTCCTGGTCAGCCATCTTTTAGCTGATTTCTCATTTTCCTCTTATTTGTAACCAGTGATGTTAGTAATTCTATGCATGAATGTTCTATTTAGATCATGTCCACTCAACTACCCCTCTCCAACTTCTTACAGTTCCTCCAACTATATTCCTCTTCCTCTTTTATGCTGTCTACTCATCCTCTCCCTCCTCCTCCTTTTCCTCTTCTGCTTCTTTTGATAACCCACTGGGCAAAATCAGTGCTGCCCATACGCACATGGAAATGTATCACCACCAGCAGAATGTGAGTTAACTACAACCTACTATGAGCCATAACATCAAGGAAAACTGACTCCCTCTTCCCAGTAGCCATCAGTTTCCAGGGGCTAGAGTTGAGGCCTTATGAGCATCTTTCTGATACATGCTGGAGTGCTGATTTGCCTGCTCTTGTATATATCTTGTACATGCAGTCACAGCAGATGTGAGTTCATTTATATATGGTATAATCAGGTCTAGAAAACATCATTTTACAGTAATCTTCTCCCAATCTCCAGATGTTATGATCTTTCTCCCTCCACTCCTCAGCAATATTTTCTGAGTCCTTGTAGGGAGGGAGTGTGATATAGATGCCTCATTTATGTATGACCATAGTTCACTTATCCTCTGCACTTTGATCAATTGCAAAGTGTTTGTATTAACTGCCATTTGTTGCATAAAGAAGCTTCTGTGATGAAAGGTGAGGATTTTATTAGCCTATTAGTACAAGAATAAATATTTAGAAGGTGGTCTAATATTATGTCCCTTTAGCAAAATGAGAGTATGGACCTATAATCTCCCTAGCCACAGATTCTTGGCCATGTTTATAAAATGATTCCTTCTTGTATAATAGACTTTAAGTCTAATTAGAAAGCTGTTGGTCACCCCCATAATGTTTGTGTCATGACTGTACCAGTGGACATATACTGTCAGGCTGATTATTTTTATAATTTGTGGGGTACGCAGCTGGATAACACTGTTGATATGTTTTTTGCCTCCAGAAGCTACTTCTGTCACTATACAAGCTAGGCATCAGGGAGGATATTTTCAGGTCAGTTAGTTCAAATTGACATTTAGGCACCCGTTAACACAAAATATCACAAAAAAGCAGGATATAAGCAAAACAGAGATATATTCTCTACACGAATACAATGACCAGGAGTCAAGGTTCAACTCTGATGTTTCCAGATTCTTGGCCTGTTAACCAAAGAACTGAAAAAAGAAAAGCTCATACATGTTTGCAAAAATACAAAAAGACAGATTATAGAGGGATATGCCATCAAGATTAAAAGCAGGCCACGTGAATGAAACTACTCCAGGGCCTCACCTTCAGCCTATGTCCCTTTTTATGCTGTCTAAAGTAAAGAGAGGCTGGTCCCTAATGGACTTAGTGAGAGTTGTTCTCTATATTGATTGAAAGATTCAGTCATATATTGATGTTATGTCATATTGCACACCTCTCCCATAATGCATCTGATTTTAATTATATGCATGTTAAATTATGCAGGTATGAAATGATAAATACAAGAGCTCTCTCAAAGTTCTCTTGAAGGGCACAGTTTTATCTTAGTATTCATGCACCCCCCCAAAAAATAGTTTAGGTTAAGTGGGCCTCCCCCTTCTTGATAGCTAGATATATTGGAAATATGTATGAAGAGAGATTCTTTAAATGTCTTTGTTGTTAGAGGCAAAGGCACTTACTATTGTTCGGAGAGTGATGTATCCATAGCCTGATAGAAAAAAAAGGGTCTGAAAAGGGTGGAAATTTCAAGATTATGTGCACAGTATTTGCAGGTAAAGGAGTTAGGCTGCCAAGTGCATTGTTTACAGGGAACCACATAATAATATCTCAGGCTACCAAACTATTCCTTCTGTTTGCCTGCCTCAATATGAAAGTCAATTTCTGACACAATTCTACTTCTGGCTGAAACCTAATAAGCAATATTAGTCTTCATGTTCCTATTAGTATGTTGATCTTCTGAATTCCTAACAGAATGACCATTAAGTTCAACACCTTCACATGTAACACCCACAATGGCATAACTGGGAATATGCCACAATGCTGTCCTAGGCATTTCTCAACCCAGGCAAGTAGACCACCAAAATTTATCACTAAAGAAAATTTGCAGCAGCAGGAATTCTGAAATGAATTAGAATTGCATTATTGAAGAGACTGTATTAGCCGTGAGAATGTAGGGTAAGACAAGACTTGAGTGAAGCAAGAAAGCATTGTGCTGACTTCAACTTTAATGCACACATCAATATAGATATTGCACTATGAGAGTGGGCAGACAACTGACATGACTGACTCATTTTTAAATACTAAAATTGAGGAAGACAGTTGCAGTATCTGTATTGGGATATCTAAAAAGTATAGTTTGGAGAAAGAAGTAAGAATAGAGATGGAAGTTAACACAGAAAGGTGATGAGAGATGGCTTGGGCCACTATAGACATCATGGATAGGGTAGAGGTCTCAAGCCCAGAAGCAGATAGAATGTAAGTTCTTCTTTTCATAAACTTCTCTTATGGATGACCACACCTCAGCAGAAAGCTGATCATCTAAAACTGTCTGTGGATTCTGCCTCCTTGATGTCACTGTCTGTAAATGCCTCATAGATCCCCCTTTTTGTGCCTCTCCTCTTCCCTTCTGCCCTACAGGAAAGGATGCTGTCAAAAAGTGAAATGATTTTATATTTACAAGTCAAAGGAACCTCTAAATGACCTCAGAGGTTCACACACACTAGTCACAGCTCCAGGATGATCTGCAAGCTTGTGGTTGACAGATATCACCTGATGGACTGGAAATCAATTTGATCAGATGTTTTTATGGATTATTGTGGCCTTGGCTAATTACAAAAGATTGTCTCCCTAGATCCCAGAGTTTCCAGTGCTGACTTTGAGCAGATGTACAGAGGATTAAGCTGAAGGCCTGACAGTTTTCCCTAATTATCTGTCGCAAGGGCAACTCTTAGCTCATCTTGACATTTATGTCAAGAACAGGCTGAACTTTTATTTCTTAGACCACACACCTTTTCCGCCACAGTTATCTCTCTTTAGGTGATAAGGCTGTTCACATTCATCATAATTTACATAGGGCTGGAAGAAATGGCAAGTATGAAGAAATGGAAATCTGGTTTTTAAAATCTAAGGCAGGCACATAATATGAGAACTGTGGTGAACAAGAACAAAACAGATGGTGTATAAATTCCGTCACTGAAGTTTAACTGTAAAGCATGGGCTTATAAAATGATTTAACCAAAGAATAGGTAGTAGGATGACATACTTAAAGAAGAAAGAAAGCAAAAATGATTGTGTTATGTGTCTAGGTCAGCAGTGGTCTTTACTCAGCCTGATAATAAATATGCCTCACAAAAATATCATTGTGCTAAAGAGGATCATTTGTTGGGAGATTCAGAAAATGTCTCCAGAAAGAATTTGACCAATGCACAGTCAAAATAAATGTTTTGCTTTGCTGAAAACAAGGTTACTTTTTCATGATTATTCAATGGAGATAGCATTTTTCAGGAATGTTAGTTATTATTAAAGGGATATTGCTGCTAAGCTCAGATGCAGGTTTAACTGAAAATGAGGAGCACAGGTCCCTGAAACAAAATCCATTTGCACATGGGTAAAAAGACAGCTTATATGGACAGTTTTGTGTGGAAATAATAAAACAGAACAAAGGCAGAGCAATGGTAAAAAGAAGCTTGAAGTCTAGTACATCAAGATATTAGGCCAAGAGCTGAAGAAATTTTTTCTTTTAATGATTCTTACATTGTGGATCTAGATTAATTTTTCAAACACATGCCTGGTAAGACACATTACTGAGTGGAGAATACAAGCGTGTATTGTATAGAAGACAAGATGCTCCTGTCACCAGGAGATGTCCGGTCTATGTGAATTCATCCAGAGCAACTGTTGAGTCAGGGGGAAAGAGTCAAAAATAAGAATGACGTTTGACAAAGAAGGGTAATGTCAAAATCTACTTAACTGCATTTTTCTGTAGGCACATGTGGCTAGGATAACACCAAGACTTTGTACAGAGTAAAAATCTACAACATCAATGGCTCAGCGAGTGTTTCTGGTGCTTATATGAACTATTGTATTATATGCTAGAGACTAGAAGTGAAGGGTAGTTCCCTACTGCTGAAGACAACACATGAATTTCAGACCTAGGGACCTGAGGACTCTTGAGTTGGAATTGACCTCAATGTCTCCTCCTTGAACCCTAGCTTTCATAGTACAAGAAGGCATCATGAAAACTTCTAAAGGAGGTAAGCAGACACCAGCACCCCACCCAGCCCCCAGCTATGACACCTATGCATCACAATAATGACCAGTGTGGCAGCACTGACCCTCAGGGGACAGTAACAGCACACATACCTTGGTGGTAAGCAACAGCCCTCTAATGGGACTTAAGACTCATTCAACAAGAAAGAAATCATCCCTTGTACTAGAAACCTAACCAATTACCCAGAGCTAGTGAAACTGTGGAGCTTGGAGGAGCACCTACAAGCACCTCTTAACTGAACCAACATAATCCATAACTCCACACTAAATTTGCATCTTATATTCATATATATATATATATATATATATATATATGTATATATATATATATATATACACACACACACATACAGTACTCACCCTTCATTAAGAAAATTTCTCTTTGCCACTGACAAAGACCATTATGTAAAAAAAAAAAAAAAAAAAAAAAACTAAAAACACAACAATCAAAATACAGGGTTTTGGAGCCCCATTCCAAAGGATACATCTCAAAACAAAACAAAACCCTACACCTAAAGGTCAGGAAACACTATGGAAGAGGTAGAGTTTCAAGGAATTTTCTATGGAACTGTGTCCCCTAGTAATGTCAGCAACTATACAGATGAAGTCTCACCATCATGACTGCCTTAACATGAGCTGGAAGAGAACAATAGACATACCAAAGTGGACAAACACCAGGAGGCCTCAATCCTAAATAAATAACTGCAGGCAACTGAGGAACGCTGAGAGTAAGGGAAATAGTCTTCTCTCAGAAAAAAAAAAAAAAAAAAAAAAAAAAAAAAAAAAAAAGCACACCTATTGGCTGTCTCATACCAAATGCTCAGCCTTGAAAGCATACAGATGAGAAGCATCACATAGACTGAGCAGCTTATATTTTAAAATGTGTGAGTGCGTGCATGCGTGCGTGCGTGCATGCGTGTGTGTGTGTGTGTGTGTGTGTGTGTGTGTGCATGTAAAAACAATTCACAGTAAAAAGATTACATGAATTTGAAAAAGTGCTAAGAGGAGTGTGTGAGAGGTTTGGGGCAAGGGGGAAATAATGTGATTATATTATAATCTAAAAAACAAAAGAAACAACAACAACAAAAGACAGACCACTAAGAAAAGAAGGTAGGGTTTGTGATATCATGTACTGTGTCTCTTATATATTGGAATCCTTTGTAATCTATAGAATTTAAGTTTACATAAAATATTAAGCATGATTTAAGACTTAATTTGATTTAAAAGGTCCCATTTGTTCTATATTTCAAAAATACCACTTCTGAAAAATTGACTCTTTGAAGAAACAAAATGTAAGCACATGGTTCTTTCAATTTTAAATTGCCAGCTAAGTTTAAGATTTTTGTACTTTTTTCAAGATAAAAATTTCTGCAAATATAAATTTATTTAAAACTAAGAGCAGTTATGGTAGGAAATAAATAATAAAATACAATATTACCAAATAATTTACTTGCAATGAGCAATGGTTGCACTGAACCACTATCCCTTTAGGTAGTTTCTTCAGAGGTAATACAACAAAAATAGATGTGTGCAAAGTAAATGACAATCAGTGACCCATAAGGTGCATCACTAGACCTACAAAGATAAAATTCGTATATATCTATTTTAGAAACTACATCATTTAACCTGATTCACAGAGACATTAGGGAGATTAACTGACTAGATAATTTCACAAAGTGCTAGACAATAAAAGATAAAGAGATAAATGACAAGGATTATTGCTTTAGACCTTTGCCAATACTAAAAGAGCAAAGTTAATGTTTTGTTTCGTTTTCCGCTGTCTAGGTATCTCAAGTTCATTAGCACCAAGAATGGGGGTAATGGGAGGTAAGAAGTTGCTCCAGAGGAAAAAAGAGTATAAGCTCGTATCCCAGGGGAGGCCAAAGTTGTTGGAATTTATTAGAGCATTTCTCCACTTACAAAGAGTTGAGAAACACTTGTCCGTGAGTGTTTTATGCTTCTTCCTAACTTACTGGCAGAAACACTGGCCTCCTTTGTTTTCAATTATGTGTTCAATGATGTCTGTACCTCAAAGGACCATGAAGATGAAAACCTGCTCTCTCCATAGCCAATGGCAGGCTTGTTCACAATCTTGGATGATGTATGATCTCATTTGTATATTCTACAAGGTTTGCAGACTTTATTATGCTGGGACTGCCTCTCCTTGGTCTGGTTCAGGTTTATGTTTTCTGATTCTCTGTCATGCTATGTGAACTGAGGTTTATGGAAATGTTGACAGTGCAACTTCTGATGCTTCTCAGTGGAAGAGTCCTTAGTGTCTGACACAGGGACATCCCATGTCTGCTTTAAAAATCTCTGAAAGTGTGACAGGCCAGTGATTATCATGATGTTTGGGTAAAATATCAAACCCTTGTCAATTCGTTATACTTATATGTGTACATGCACAGGACCACAAGGAAGCTGACAAGAATTAAAATAAAATATTCTATTTCAATGTGAATTTTCTCCCTTACTACACAAGAACATGTCTGTTGAATCATTCTACAAATACTGACTTCCTATAACTTTATGCTACTTAAGAATTCCATTGTGTGGTTGTGATATACATACACACACACACACACACACACACACACACACACACACATATATATATATATATAAAAAGGATATATATGTCCACACATCTATATGTACATATATATCTTTACATATAAGTCTATCATATATATATATTCTTTTCTTTCATATAGTCACACTATGGAAATCTTAAGTGCTATAAAACTATTTGCATACAAATTTACATAGAATTTATAAATGCATTAACATTTGTGTGTGTGTGTGTGTGTTGTGTGTGTGTGTGTGTGTGTGTGTGTGTGCAATGGAATATACCAGGAAGTATTTGGCATACATTTACAGAACTAGACTTAGACCCCTTGTAGTGGTTTGAATAAGAATGGCCCACATAGGCTCATAGATTTGACTGCTTGATTATCAGGGCGTGGCACTATTAGGAAGTGTGATCTAACTGGAGGAGGTGTAGCCTTGTTGGAGGAAGTCTGTCACTGGGGGTGGGCTTTAATGTTTCAAATGCTCAAGCCGGAGCCAGTGTCTTGCCTTCCTTCTTGTTGCCTGCAGATCCAGATGTAGAATTCTCAGCTCCTCCAGCACCATGCTGCCTGTGTGCCACCATGCTTCCCACCATGCTGATTTCCTTTATAAGAGGTGCCGTGCTCATGAAAGACACCACTCTAAATAAATAATCTCAAGTCAAGAAAAGTAATTTCAGAAGTTGAGCTAAACAATATTCAGCTAGGATGTGCTGTTGTTTTTTATTCCGATGCTGAACTCATTACAGTATAGCTCAGGCATGCTGCCTTCCACATGCCAGTCGCACCCTCTTAACCTCCCCACTCTCTCATTTCACCTAAGGACTGAGGTACAGTCATTCTTGATGTGCATATTCTACTTCCTGATTTATAATCCAATATCCCTTCACTGACAGATGATTTCTGACATTATGCCATCATACAAATCATACAGTTACCTGTAACCGATAACATACCATAAAGAACTACATCTATGAAGCAAATATTATTTGAATCTTCCTTCTACATGTTTACAATGTTTTATAATTTATTTTTCAGCTCAGTTAACAGCAACATATGCCATTGGATGGAACAGCCTGCTGCTTACCACCCCCATTGCATTGTTCCTTCTTTTACTTATTTACTTGCTATACCTGTTAAAGTGTGGGTTCTGTACTTTAGATTTAAGTGATAGACTAATAAAAATTCTAAAAACAAAAGAGGATTGGGATGAGTGAGAGATATTTGGGCTGATTGAATATTGACCGAAAGACATGTGTGGGATTTACCTGGTGAGGGACATGAAAGGAACTTTCCATTGTTTTTGTCCCTTTCTTCCTCTCTGTGTTTGTCATGGCAGTCTATTCTCAGATAGAAATGGAGTTAGCATTGTGGTCTACCCAGCTCAGGCCAATTATGAACAGCCATCGCCTAGAAAGAGAATCAGAAGCTCGCGCTTCACGGCACTAGAGTCTCCCAGTCCTCCTATCACTTATTCTAGGAAGCACAGTATTAGAAAGATGGTCAAACAATGCATTACAAGACAAGCTACTGACTCTCACTGAGTGTCTCCTAAACTTTGGAGGTTTAGATGTCTAAAGGATGTCAGAGAAGCAAATGTATGATGGAAGAAAGGAGAGAAAGGAAGAAAGGATTTTGGAGAAAATAGTCTTGAGTAAAGAATACAGGCCAGAAACTCTTCATTCATGACAGTACTTCCCAATATCTCCACACTCAGTGCAGCTTTGATAACATTTAATCTGATCCCACAGTGTGCTGATGAGTCAGGATTCACTCGCTAAATCTATTCTTTAATCTCCCAGTGGCAGTCCACATGATTTCATGGTTCAGCTTACCTGATCTACTGTTTTCCAAAATCAAGCATCCAGCTCAAAGGACTTGTTTAGTGAGTCCATATGCAGGGTGGGCTACAGACAGTCTCCCAGAAATTCCTTACTACTATACTTATGAATGTCTTGTACTCATTACTCAAAGTTATGTATTCCTCTGGGGGAGGGGAAATCAGACTGCATCAAAGCCAGTATGTTTCACGATGCATCCTCCCCTACAGGCAATATTGATTGTAGGGATAGAATCAGGAACATCGCCGTTCTTAAGAGGGAATAAAGCAAAGATAGCAAGTCAAAAATATTTTTAATAAATGGAGTTTAGGAATAGTGAGAACCAACCTCAAAACACTTGTGTGAATTAAGCACCAATGTCCAGGAATCATTCTTTAGAATTGTCATTTACAGTTAAAAATGTTAGCTGAGATAAGGTTCCAGTATTAAGCTGAGAAAAATACGAAGACATTTAATGTGGACCCTGTGCCTTATTGTCTGACTGCTTTGAAGTGGCTCATGATTTGTCATGATGGACTGGCTTATGTTTCAGAGTTCTTAAATAGGGGCAAATAGAATCCCCAATAGTCAACAATGAGATGCTATAAATGCCAAACATAAAAAGGTGTAACAAATTGAGCAAGTCTAAGTGAGGTAGCTGACATTGTCTTGTAACCCTAAACACATTCATAATCACCTGGATTTTACATTGGTAAAAATATATACTTAAATACTGACAACAGACTTCCCTAAAAAGATTTGGCTTTGTAATCATTGGTCTTAAGGGAAATACTAATGAGTAGAATTTCAGGATGTTTTGACCCTCCTGCATGTAGGTGGAAGTATTTAGATACTCTCTTGAAGCTCAGCCTTGCTTCCCATCATTAAGAAGTGTTCCTCCTTACTGTACACTTAGTTTAAAGGGCTCTGAGATGAATTCTGGACAACAAGTATCATGACACTGCCTGGTGCTGAGCACAGAAGAAAAGAACATCATCATTTGTTATTAAAGAAAGGTATAAATTATAAAGGGATTTGCTTTATTTTCTTTCAAGGATGTTCCCTTTTTCTCAAGAACAGTATTTTTGGAATCAGCATTGGTGGCATATTAGAGTTCTTCATTTATAGAGACCTTTCCTATGATTGCAATGTCCCAGGTTACCTCTGAATTTTACCACCATGCTAGAATTCTCACCCCTAGATGTGAATCCATACATCCAGATGTTGCCAAATCCTTTTTACAGCACCCTCATTGGCAGCTAAGGGACTCTCCTATAGACTGCCAAAGGTATAACAGTATTCCTAATGCAACTGTGACATTTTCAAGGACTGGTCACATGTACTTGACAATTTCTCAACCACCCTTCCCATTTCTGTAAAGGAAGTGTCAGAAATTCATTTTGTTGTCTCAAAGACCTGATGTGCTTGAGAGATCTGCAGCAGCACATTTCCAGGGGATGATCAGAAGGCTCTTCAGGGATATTTTTGAGCTACTTGGTATAAATGTTTTAAAAAATAGAATGTGGAGCTTTCTTTTTGTACACTTTTTATTTTAGCTATTTTAGAATGCTATAAATACTGTGGTCATGGTGTTTATGGCTGTGTGAGTGGTCTATGGTCTACCACAGAGATGGCAATTCAATTTAAGACACCAGAGGAATGCAGAATGTTAGGAATCACACAAAGAAAAGAAATGCAGAGTTCTGTGAAAAACCCCTAGTATACTGAAAGCCACCATGAAGAAGGTGTGGTGGCACACTTCTGCAGTTAGTAACTGGAGGCAGGAGGATTCTGACCTGAAGGAAATGCCTAAGTTACATACTGAGTTTGAGGCATGCCTGTGCTACTTAAGGCCCTGTCTCAACACCCATCTCTCAAAAGGGAGCTCAGTTACTCTACATTATGTTTCTAAGGTTTCCCAATTCTCCAGAACTTCCATAACTCTAAGAACCAATAAGTCACAGGAATGGGAACAAAACTAAAAGATAACATAGTTTGCTGTTATTAAGGAGTTTAAAATCTAGCAAAGGAACTAAGTTTCACTTAAGGGATTCAATAGCAAGTTATTGTATGTCAGAATAGATTTACAATTCTAGATTATGCTTAAGCATTCTGGAAGGAACTCTTGTGTCAGGTGGGAGTCAGAGATTATTCATTCAGGCACTCTGTCTTACAAATCGCTGATTTCCATGTTTGAATAATATGTAAATAATATTTCTTTGGATTTAATAAAACCTAAAGTGTAGTCTAATATAAGCCCATATGTGTGCAATTTTTAAATATTTTAAGATTAAAATTCCACAATTTCTTCCTTCCCTTTAGTCTATACAAACCCAAACAACCCTCCCTTGCTCTCTTTTAAATTCATGGCCACTTTTTTCTTTAATTTTTGTCACATATATATTGGTGTGTGTGTGTGTGTGTGTGTGTGTGTGTGTGTGTGTGTGTTAAGTCAC
Organism: Peromyscus eremicus; assembly: GCF_949786415.1. NCBI lineage: Eukaryota > Metazoa > Chordata > Mammalia > Rodentia > Cricetidae > Peromyscus > Peromyscus eremicus. The sequence goes on from NC_081435.1 coordinate 18,705,726, forward strand.
TGTGTACATACAGAGATCTAACATGACATTTTAAAAGCTGGAGATGTTACAATTTTTCTAGATTTGACTGATAACAGAAAATTAATTTTGTCATTTCTGTCCTTTGGGCACCTGATACTACTTACTACTTTACATGCTACTACTTTGTACAGATCTGACTTCACATACTGTGGGTTACACATACTTTCATGTGCTCATTTTAGTAAAAAATGCCTCTTAATTTATGTATGTTTTAGTGAACTACTCATGGAACCCTCCACTTTGTCGGGGTGTGGGGACTTGTCTTAAATGCCAGAAAGAGGAGGGACTCACTGATATGGAACTCTTGGAGGAATTGGTTGCTATGCTTTGTTCTTCCCATGACTCTGTCTGACACATGCATACCCACTGGTAGTCACTACATGTGACAATTCAAGAAGATCCGTTCTTACCTTCTTTTTCTTTAGTGGTATAGGGGATTGGCTTTTGATGAGCCTAGCACTACAGTACTGGGCATTAGTTCATGTTGATTACTAAGGCAGACACTCCTCATATCATCTATGTTCCACCTCCTCATCCCTTTCCAGAGCAGATTTGCTTGACAAAGTTGCACAATGACAAACACTCCTGTCAACAATGCAAATCTTGCTCTGGAGCAAAGAGCAATTTAGAAGTTGCTTTGAGACTACTGGTGGCATCTTTCAACTTTGTTGTTATAGACTATTCAGATGCCAGACAAAGATGCTGGATAATGTGTCACATTAGGTAACTGTAAAGATAGATCATTCTCTTTCATGCAACACTGGAAGCAAAGTACCTTGTGTTGCTGAAATGGCTTTAATGTTCATATAAGATTTAAATGGACTAAGTCTGAATTGTAATTTTGTTTTATCCAAAGGGACACATTAATATAGGAAAGCCATTAAGAATGAATTAAAGACACTTAGGACATTATATTCTATTGATTGTAACTTGGTTGCTCTCCTTTGATACAGCCCACTTTTAGCTTGCTTGGTTAAACCTCTGTGATACTGAGGATATTAAGGGGAAAAAAACTGAACTCCTTGAGTAATGACTATCTTATTTAAAAACAGTGATTTTAAAGTGAATAATCACTATGAGATATACTAGCAATAAAAATGTTTAAGTATAATTTACCCCTAATTTTTAGCATTTCATGTGCATTTCAAATATGCACAGCAATCATCATTTTAGATGTAAGATTTTAAATGCTCATTATGTACTTCTAATGCTTATTAATTTTACTAAATGTGATTATTATTTCTATGAACATTTTACCATTTAAGTTAAATTTTAAATATTTTAGTGCTGTGGGTTATCTCTCTGTATGCTGTGAAGATGTGTTGCTCTGATTGGTTAATAAATAAAGCTGTTTGGCCAATGGTGAGGCAGAATAAGGTTAGGTGGTACATTCCAACTGGAGAGAGAGGAAGAGAAAGGCAGAGGCAGAGGAGACATCATCCTGCCATCCAGAGAGCAGCATGTAATGGTACACAGGTAATGCCACCAAACAAGTGGCAACATACAGATTAATAGAAATGGGCTAAGTTTAGTTATAAGAGCTAGCTAACAAGAAGCTTGAGCCATAGGCTATGGCTATAAATTGGTAATTAATATTAAGCCTCTAAATAATTATTTTTTAAGTGGCGGGGGCAGGGGCTGGACGGGACACAAGAAAACTTCCAACTACTTATTAGGGTCATGATTAATACTGTATAAAATTTCCTTTTAAGTGTAAGAAATTATGACTATATCACAATGATATTCAATTTATTAGAATATTTTATTATATAAGAGGGTATCTCTATGGTCCAGAGACTATCAGAAAAAAATAACATTCATTTAATATTTGTTTCCTAAGACATATCTATGAGGTATTTGAAATGAAGTAAAAGGAGTAAAAATCAGTGGTAGATTGATAATTCATCCCTGTTACATATTTGAGGATAACTATTGAAAACATTTTCTATCAAAGATATTACAATATATGAATAATTATCCAGTAAATATAAAATCTGAAGTGCTTCAAATGTGAACAATTTTGTATTACATAACACAAAAAGTGAAATATCTCACACTTTGAAATGTGTAGCATACATGAGATTGTCAACATGACATCAGAATATTGACTTTCCATGAAACTCAATGATCTTCAACTTTAGAAAGGGTCCCACTGTTATTATATTCAACTGTGTCTTTGTAAATATTGCCAAATCTGAAACCCAAACACCCCAGTCCCAACCACATTGAATAATGTAGTCTCACAGGACTTTGAAATGTTTCCAAACCATTATTTTTGACTTCACACTTGCTTATGTTTCTTTCCTTTGTCAGCTTGAGTTCAGTGCCATGTCTTTCTTATAAATTCATAACTAAACAATTTGTTTATAGCTGATTAATCCTTTGAATTTCAGAGTTTACTGTATGCTTGGGAAATCTTAAACTGAGGAGCAAGAGAATGACACAGGTGAGTTCTCACATCTTTAAAATTAAAAAAATCAACAACTGTCAAGACTGATCTGTATGTTGGCAATAACACTGTGAACAGAGAGTTTGCAATTTATGAAGATATGTTCTTGGAATCAGCCTTGATAGATTCTTTGGAATTAACTGCAGAATGATATCCTGATATTTATCACAGGTTGGTACTGCTGTATTAACAACACACAGATACTCTGGTATTATCTAATAAAACCACACACAGGCCCCCAAGACTATGGGATGGGAATGAGAACACTGGTGAAATCATTGAGGCACTGAATGTGTGAACTACACTGCTGTGTCTCTCCAACTCTCTTCATGCTAGTCTATGTAACCACTTCTCCTGATGTCCAGTAACAACTCCATCTGAGACATAGATTTCCTCATCTCATTGTGGAAAATAACACTGTGATTAACCTTGTGGATTCCCTAGCCAGCAATTCTCTTAGAAAAATCAAGAACTTATATGATGACTTAATGCATTTCTGTTGTGAAAGTAGGTAAAGAGGAATAGATACAATTCAAAATACTGGGGAAAAACTGGATTGTTTTTCAGTTTACACATGAGGTTTATCTAATCAACACCAAAGTTTTAATTTAAACTCTATTTCTGCTCCTTTATCTACATTTGATGCTACAGACCATGTATTTAAGGAGCTTCTATAGAAACTGAATTGGCCATAGTATTTGGAGCTAGTCTCATTTAGTTCACTAATAAGCCATGTAATCCGGAGCAATTTATCTTCGAGGTTTGAGTTATTCTGTATATAAATAAATGCATTAAAATTCATGCAACTTCTTTCATTTTTAAAATGGTAATAATATCCATTCACTTGTACATGTTCTCATTTATTACTGGTTAAGGGTAATTACAAGTACTTTCTTGCTATTTCTTATTATTTTTCTTACATAAGCTAAGCATTTTCCTACTTTAAGACTACTGTGAAGTGAGAGATGCTTATGTTTTTGAGATAAGACCACAGCATAGTTATATAAAAATAAGTAAGAAAAGAAAGAAAATGAAAAATTATAAAATAAAATGTCATGAAATAATATGAAAGAAATTAATAAGCACATCTCCTCAGGAATGGTCCCAGTTGACTACTTACATAAGGCACCTTTAACCTTAGAGAGTCTCAGGTCAGTTGATTAAATAAAATGATATCTTCTAAATTACATCTCATGTAGGATGATCTGAGCTTCATATGGGGTCACCCATCCCTTTAAAATCCTGACCCTGACATCGTCAGTACTCCTGAAATATCAAATCCAGTATTTCATCTCAGATTACATTCTCTTGCCACCCACATTGTGTTAGTCAGATCTGCTGTCTCTCTGGCCTCTGCACTCACAGTCACCTCTTGATTTCCATCTTGACTCTGTGGAGTTTTCACGATTCTACTATATAAGCACATACCTGAAAATTCCCTTCACAATTATCTCTTCTCAATCATACTTCTATAAGTTATCCAGACTGTGTGAAACTTGTTTCTTCAGTGCCTTGAAGTTGGGTGTGACTAGAGAGGGTGACTACTCTCTGAATATGTCCGTTATATTTATTAGCAAAAAAAATGATCTTGTGGTAATATATACTACTTTCTTATGAAATACACAAAGCCCATTATTCAATCTGTCATTCACAGGTCATTACATCAGTTCAATTTCATTAGAAAAAACAGACAGAAAAAAGCAAAGCATTTGTCATCTTATAATCTAGCATACCTCTGCCTATACTTTCTTTTGTTTTCTTAACATCCCTTCATCTAGCTCACATAGTGCTTCACAGATGGCTATGAATCCTCATCACCTTTCTTGTATTTAAAGCTGTGCATTCACTGTGCACATTCTTCCTCACCCATCTCTCATAGTCAATTGTTCTTCACACCGTCATTTCCTTAATAATAAAGATTTTCTGTAATGTTGTCAGCATTGTAAAATCACTTTTTATATCATTGAGATTTCATCCTCTACCTACTTCTCTTCTCCTTTCAGAAGAAACTGAAGATGATGTCCTGTTCTTAATTTCCCTTTTCTCTGGACCCATTATCACTAACTGAAATTTCCTCAGTTCTGTGGTGATATTTTGTTTGTACTCTAACAAATAAAATTTGCCTGAAGATCAGAGGACAGACCCAGTCACTAGATTAGACATAGAGGCCAGGCAGTGATGATACACATGTTTAATCCTAGCACTTGGAAGGCAGAGATCCATTTGGATCTCTGTGAGTTCAAAGCCATCCTGGACTACACAAGATTAATCCAGTCTAAAAGAAAAACAGATCCAGGCAGTGGTGGCACATTCCTTTAATCCCTGTACTTGGTAGTCACATGCCTTTAATCCCAGCACTAGGAAGGCTAAGACAGGAATTGATATGGCTGGGCAGAGAAAGGAATATAAGGCAGGAGGAGGCAGGAGTTCAAGGCCATTTTGACTGAGGACTCAGGGGCATTCAGTCTGAGGATTTGTGGAGACAGGATATTCCCCTTTTGGCTGAGTAGTGGGAGAGGTGAAAAGTGGCTGTGGCTTCTTTCCTCTGATCTTTCAGCATTTACCCCAATATCTGGCTCCAGGTTTTTATTATAAGACCAACTGGGATTCGTGCTACACCGTTCTACAAAGATCTCTTTCAGCCATAGCTGATTTCTATCTTGACAACCAATTGCTAATATTTGTCCTCAGTGAAATGACTTTACAATCTTAAAATGGTTTCCTTTATAAAATATATTTCCATAAGTTCTCAAGGAATACTTTTCTCTCTTATACTAGATCATATTTCTTATGTATCTTTAACTTCTTCCGTTTGTTTTGCTTAATATGCCAGCTTTCTTTCTGTTACTTTTATGGAATACTGACCAAAATGACCTTATGTCAGCATAAAATTCCATCATGAGATGAAGTCAAGGAAGGAGACAGATACCAACGCAGAGACTGGGGAGGAACATTGATTTCTGGCTTGTTTTCCCTGGCTTACTCAGCTGTCTTTTTTATTTAGCCCAGAACCACTCACACAGGGATTTTACTGACCACATTGACCCAACCACATCAATCAGTAATCAAGAAAATGCCCCTATACACGTGATCATAGACCAATCTGAGGGAGGCATTTTCTGAAGTTCAGATCCCTCTTCCAAAATTGCTCAAGCTTGTAGTAAGTAGACAAAAATAAATAGACAAATTATGTGACACTCAACATTTTAATCTTAGTATGTCCTAGACTTAGGGTTTAACTTTTTTTCCATAAGCACAGTCTGTCCCTAGTTGAGATGATATACCCAACAAAGTTAAACATTATTCCTACCTCAAATAGTTCTCAGTAATATCTATTGTGCTGGTTTCTATGAGTTGAAGTCAAATAATACTATATTTTAATGACCACATAGCCTATGAGTATCCCAGCCTATTAAACTGAAATGTTCAATGATGTAAAACATCTCTTTGATGCATTTGAGCATCTCAAAATTAACATATGTAATTCAGAATTCTTGAATGTTACTTCCATACCCACAGTTCTTGATGTTTTTTTCTTTCAGGCTGTTTACTAAGTATGAAGCACTGCCACCTAGTCTGTCGACTGAAGCCCCTGCTGAATCTTTCTCTCTCCAATCCTTCCTCCTCCACATCACCAAGCCGGCTAATGAAAATGCTTCCTGTCCAGCTCCACTGTCCCTTTCCATAGACCTTTTGCTAATGGTTTATACAGAAACCAAAATAATCTTTTGAAACATGAAACTGAATGTATCTGTCCCCCTTCCACTAATTCTTATACACACACACACACACCTCTCCAATGGTTTATTATTACAATTAGAGCAGAATAAACATTTTATCCCATGGACTTACCAGTACATATTATCTACACACATCTTAAAAATCTCTTTCCTACCTCATTTTATTACCTGCCCTCCTTGTTTCCTCTTCTTAAAATTGTCATTCTTTTCTCCTAAAACAAACACTTCAGAATCTTTCTTTAATTCTCTCTCACTCCCTCTACACAGAATTCTCTCCCCTGATCTACATGTCTGCTTCAAGTTCCCATGTAAGAGAATACCCATGAATAAATGGCCATATCACCACCCAGCAGACCAAAGACGGACAACCACAATCTAGTGACCAACTGCCCTCCATGTTTCTTCTTTACGTTACCTCTAATTGTGTGTTATAATATAGCATACAAGCTCTTTATCTTTCCTGGTACCCTATTTCTAAGATATGGACAGAGATTAATGCTCATAACAGACAGATAAATGGGCCATTTGCATGAAAAATGTATACAGTTAAGAAACCATGGGCGATGTGTCAATCAAGTACCAATAAAATTGGGAAAAGAGGAGCAGTCATTGGATCTGTTTCCTTTATTTTAAATCACTTTATTTTGTTTTGTTATTTCATTTTCATCCCAAGGACTGAATTCAGGTACTCACACACACATACTAGAAGACAGCTTGTTAAATATCATTTTAGAGACATGGATTCCGAGATAACACAAGCGGCACTCAAATTTGGGATCCTCCTGTCTCAACCACTGTGGTGATAACATTACAGAAGTGTGCCACTGTACTCGACTCAGAAGGTTACTTTTAAGCTGAGGTGACTTGGAAGTGACATGAAAGCCTAAAATTGCTATGGAATGTTTTGTAGAAAAGCAGCTTCTCAGTGTGGTCTGAGAAGAGAGCACACCAGACAGAATGAAGTAGATCAGCCTAACAGTGTAAGTCCTATCCATAAAAGTTTTCATATGACATAAGAAAAAAATGTTTCCTTTATTCATAAATATCACAGAAAAAAATTCAACTTTTTACAAAGTGTAAAGATATAATAGAGTTTTGGAGTCACAAAGTATATTAATTTGTATTTTTCAAGCACTCACGAATTCGAGGACATTATGTATGGTCTCAAGGAAAGGGAACATGTGTTGAAAAGAATGATGGCCCAGCTCTCGCCTCAGAGGCTTTGGTTCTCAGATGAGTTTATATTAAATTATTCCAAATAGTGATGATTCTAATCTATGATGCTTCAAATGGATGTCTGTCAGCATCCTGCATATAATCAGAACCAATGTGATACGTGGTTGTAATAGAAGCATTATAAAATTTGTTTACAGGGTTAGTGGTTGCATAGTCCCATTGTCGATGTCTACAGGGTGGAAAAATAACTAAATCAGTAGTTTCTTAATCCAAAACACTGGCCCTATTACCAGAGAGAGAATTGATGCATCCTTAGCCCAAAGTCAAAGCCCCAAATATCCTGGAGAATCATACAAGCAGAACCATGATTAACAGCCAAAGAACCTGGAGCCTGATGGCCACAGGCAAAAGCAACAAATATGGCCACTGTGGGAAGGAAAAATAAAAGGCACAGTTATTTTCTTCATCTTTCAAGTATTTGCTCTGTCTTCCCCAGCTTACTATATGGTCCGTCCTTGCTCAGCTTGCTGACCCACACAACAATTTTCTCTGGAAACATCCTCACAGACACACTCAGATCTATGATTTCCCAGTTCCCTGGAATGGTGAGGTTTGCAAAGTGCCAGAGCATATAGTTGTCTAAAAAATGCAAGGAGTATCCGTATCACCTAGAGAACTAGAGGTTATCCATCTAATTAAAAAACTCAATGGGTAAATGATACTGGCTTCCATATTGAAGAATATTCTAAAATACTACTTAATAACCCCAACAGAGTCAGAAGGCAGTCTGATGGCTGCTTCCCCACCAATAAGCCATGAGCCTGAGAACAACAAATCCCTGAATTTTGGCATGTATAGGTGTCAAAACTGCATTTATAGCATACAAATTGTACATGTTCACTCATAGGACTACTTCTTTCAGACTAGCAAAAAACTGCAGTTCACAGCCTGCCAAGGGAAGAAGGTATAAATAATAAGAATGTAATGGTATTTCAGATATGAGAACATGGTAGAGATTATTGGAACATGTTAAAACAGTGAGAAACTCTCTTCCTAAATATGTGCAGTGAGTCCATTCTGTAGAGACAAGGAAAAAAAGATACTAGAAATAACTAAAGAGGCACACAGTGAAGAATCCCAGCTGTGTTCATTCAAAGTATGAGTTACTGTCCCAGTCATTTTAAATTGTTATTCAATCCAAAGATGGGAATACACAGCCTTGGAGGGCTTATAAAGTGAGCACATATAAGATACCTGCTTTTCAGCAGTTACCAAATATTAATCCTCACCCTCAATAAGCCTTTACCGAAAGAGTAACTTAGCATATAGATAGTTTCCAAGTGACCTGTCACTTAGCTGAGAATAGGTTGAGAAATAAATACCACAGCCAGTGAAAACTGCGTCAGACCTAACACCTCCCCTCTATTAATCCTTTTCTTTGGCAAACACAGAAATGAAAGATGGAGGGAACAAAGGCAATGAGACAGTGAACTACGAGAAACAAAGAGTGACGCTTCTCTTTATCCAGGGCTTTTCCACAGCCTCCCTCATTTCCTGGCCATTGTTACCCTAGAAGCCAGGTGGAGTGGTCCAAGCAAACACAAAATTATCTCAGACAAGGAGTGGCAGAGCATCTGAGTTAATCTATGTGTGATGGATCAATAACTTGATCCGTAAGACACAAAGTGGCCAAATCAAATGGCTTTCTGTTTGCTTGGCTATTTAGGCTTTGAAGCTCTATTTTTAAAATTTCACTTTGTCTCTCTTCTTAAAGGTGTTCCTGCAAGTGAAAGACCACACATTCCAGCCTTGGATGAATACCCATGGGTCTCATAAAAGCAAGTCAGAGATAATTTGTATCCTGACTTTTTTAGATACAAAGGCAGAGTTTGAGGTAGAGTGAGTTCTACAGCACTCGCTAAGTATCAAATAAGAACTGATATCTTTCTACAGTCTTTGGAGAAGTTTTATTTTAACTTTTATACTAATCCACATTCAGGCTCTAGCCCTGAAAAAACATATTTATATGCTTCATTCAGCCTCTGACTAACCTTAAAATTTATCTGGAATACTAAAATTTAATTGAAACAGTGTCCAATTCCACACGGACAGAATCCAAGTGAGAAAACAAAGTGCCATTCAATTTATGTGTCCTGAGACTCTAACTTTACACTTGGATTCCGTCTTTACTTCCTTTGGGCTGTTCACAGCCCAGTCAAAGACATTGGATGCAAAATCATCAGTTTTTATTCCTGGAATTCAAACCAGGAGGCTTTTAGAAACTGAGAGGGGAAATAATCATGAGGTTTTGCATTTTTGTCCCAAGACAAAACCTTCCTTATGAGATAATAACTGAGTCGTATCAAGAGGTATGCATAACAGAAGAGCAATAGCTGTGCAGAAAGGTTCCCTTGCTTTGAAACAGAGGCAGCAACAGGGGACAGGGTATTCTAGGGTCATCTCCATGCTCTGAAATGCCTCCTGAAGAATCTTTTATCTGCCAGTGAGCTGAGAAGTTTGTCATATCCTCTGTGAGTCCAGCAGCATGACACTAAATGTCTTCAAGAACAGACTTAGCTGGGACTTACAACATTCCAATTAATCCCTGAAAATACCTAAGCATCTCAGCAGAACATGCCAAACATAGCATTTAATAGTATTCTCTTTCTCTCAAATATTAATCAGAACAATAGCTGTCTAAGAATATTGTCCTCAATAACAGTTAGATCTGCCAGAAACTATGAGAAAAGCTATCTAGGTCATACAAATCACCTCCTGAACTCTGGGAGTGGAGCCCAGTCACTTCAATATCGACAAAAATGTTCTCAAGATTTTAATACATCAGCTGGAGAGATGACTCAACAGTTAAAATCACTGATTGCTCTTCCAGAGGACCCGGGTTCCAGTCCTAGCCCCCACGTGATGCTCACAACTATTTGTAACTCAAGTGCCATGGGATCTAACTACTTCTTCTGGCCTCCATGGGTGCCATGTGCACATGTATTACACAGACACATAGTCAGCAAAAACATTCATACACATAAAATATTAAAATAAAAATTTTAAAGTCTAAACATTTGTAAGTAGAAAGAAGACAAGACACTATGCGATACTGAATCAAAGGAATTATGTTTTCATGTTGAAAATACCTGTCTTTCTGTGCATTTGGTTCAGCAGGTTTTGAGGCTCCATGTCAGATAATGTCCTTGTATTGCCCCTTTCAGGAGGTTATGCCAATAAAAAACAATGTGTTTATTCATAGCTAAATACTTTAGACTTAGTAAAGGTTTATAAAAAGCTATTTGTTTCATTGTTTAAGATATACAGTCTCAACATAAGCCATTTCATTACCACAAGCAAAAATTATTTCAAGTGAGTCAGGATGACAAGAAAAAGCATTAGACATTATAATGGTGAGACAGACATGTAGTATATCTCTGGCATTAAAATTTGAAGAGGAAGTAAATACAGAAGCAAAAGATATATATAAAATATCTTATGAATTTGTCAGTGCTCAAGGAAAGCAAACAAAAAGCAAACAAACAAACAAAACAATAAAGAATGAAGACTTGATAACCTAAGGAAACACCATTATGTCAATTCCAAGACACGTTTTATACCAATCCCTTCTGTCCCAGATCACAGATATTTAATACATAAGATCTTGGATTTCAGACAATCAGTTCATTTTAGTTCAAAAATATAGAGATAATTCTGAGTTATTCATATCCATAAAAGGAAAACCAACAAATGAGTTAGATTTGCATGCAAGCAAATCTTCTTAGCATTCTTAGAGCTCATTTTCTTTTTAATAACTATTTTATTTGTTTACTTATCTTACCTTTGCAGATTTGAAGTTAAACATCTGAAATGCCAATCGTACCAGTACATTCACTCATTCAATAAACATTTACTCAAAATATTAAAGATTAACAGTAGATGATTAGGTCACATCCTACTGGGGAGATATGCTATAAAACTAGAAAATGTTTATGATGAATGTTTAAGATGACTTGTTAAAAGAAAAAAAAAAGATTCAATGGTATGGGCAAGCATGGAATGCATGTAGGAACGACCGTGGTGTAACTTGCCACAGTCCTATAGGAAAACCAGAAAGGGCTTCCTGGACTTGAAACAAATTTTAGATTTATTACAGTAAATATGAGCTACTAATAAAGTTTTGTACATGTGTGTATTCTCCTTTGTGTATACAGTTGTTTGTGCATGTGTTTCTTAGTAAGTACACACCTGTGTGACGAGGCATATAGAGGCCAAAGGGTAATTACTGGGTGTCTTGCTGATTGCTCTCAACGTTATTTTTTGAGATTAAGTCTCTCAATAAAATTGTAGAACACCAATTCAATTAGACTGGCTGGTCAGTGTGCGCCAGTGACCTTCATTTGGGGAAGACATTTTTTTCTCCCTAGCACTGGGATTAGAGGACACCATGCCACAAGACAAAAAAGAGGGGATACAGAAATAGGACTAATGTAGAGAAGAACTTCAGAGACAAAGATTAACAAAAGTGTCCTCTGGGGTGTGGTAATTATGAGGCCCTAAGTGACACATGAGACAGTTAAAAGAGTGTTGTGCAAAAATGAGCCTAGGTGAGGGACGCTTATAGCAGGCTGTTGGGGCCACATTGTCACCTGGCTTGCCTTGGTATATATCTTTTTTCTCTGATACCTTCACGAATCATGGTGTTTTATGAAACAAACAAGGCAAGAGGGCTAAGAAAGATTTAATATCCTACTTAAAATTTGCTTGAGGCTTCCTTATTGACGAGATGGGGCTTCACTTTCAGATAGTAAACTTTCCCTCATTTTATTTCTTCACCTTCCTGTAATTTTTACATATTCATTACTACTACCTGCGCAGGAATGAACAAAGTATTTGCATTTGATTGACACAGACGGAAAGTGTTTGAAAGTCATTATCTCAAATACAAAAAGATTTTGAATAATCCTTCAGTATGTCAAGGCGTGCATTTCATAAGCAATTGTTAAGTATTTTTGTGTGTTGAGGGGAAGAAGTTAATTCAAAGCATTTGTGTTGTTTCATGTCACTCAGGACAACAGGGAGAAAAGAATTGCGATCTCTGATACACCTCCTACCCCTCTAATCCTTTCAGAGGTCAGAATTATTGCAGGTAAAATTACACTGCCCCGAAGTTCATTCTCATAGCCTCAGCTACCTGGTCGCACTATTTGCCTTTGCCTCATTTATTCTTCTTTGATTTTTTACCCTTAGTTGGCTATGTGATCCCAAAGTCTTTGCTTCTGTGGGTATTTGCAATTCAAAAAGCATTTAGGAAGACTAACACAATCTAAGGTTGCATGTACAAAGATTCTAAGGCACTGGTGATGTTGGTGAAGAGATCTGAAAACCGGGTAAACTTTTGGCAACCTCTAAAGACAGAGTTGGGGAATCTCTTGCTGGCCAGTCTGTTAAAAACACTCTTCAGGGAGCCTGACCCTGAACATGCCAGAGGACACCTTTCAATTCCTAATGGCACACATGGAGTTTACGTAAACAGAACCTTCCTTCTTCAGAGTTGCCTTTTAAGAAACTCTTATTGGGCTAGGAAGAAAGCTTGGTGGGTAAAGTGCTTGCCACATAAACCTGATGATCTTAGTTTGAATCCCCAGAGCCTACTTAAAAGCTAGACACCATAGTCCAAGTGTCTGAAATCCTACTGTGCTTCTCCCAGGAGATGAGAGGCTGCCGAGCCAGGCTAGGACAATCTCCAGATAGCCTCATTTGGAAACAGTGACTAGGAGATCTTGTCTCTATCAAGGTGGAAGGTGAGAAACACCTGAAGTTCTCCTCTTTTACCTCTAAAGATGTGCTGTGACACATGTGTGCCTCCATCCTCTATAGAAAAAGAGAAAAAAGAAATTACTATTATGTTTTCTGATCAAAGGGAAAAAAAAACAACAGCACATTTCCTTTTTGTCAGAGATTTGGACTCACTTCATTTTGGGTAGCACCAGAATGTTTTCAACAGAGTCAGAGTATCTTTCCTTTGAGTTACACAGTGTCTGCTCCTTAGCTAGGAGAGGTTTGCTGTATCTCTATTGAAAGCTATTCATATAGGAAGCTGATGAAGCTACAACAGGACATACTTATGTGAAACCCTCACAAGCTCAATTCCTTAAGAATTCTCTTTGGACTTACTTAAATGCCATGTAGTACACAGGGGACTTTCACTGGAAAACAGATGTCACTACTCTGCTACTACCACATATGCAGTGTTAGACCTGACTCAGCCTAGAATTTGGCTAAATGTTATCCAAAACTTTCTTCTACCCATCTAGAGATGTCACATTAATGAACTTCTACTGTTCAAACAAGTCATTTTATAAATAAAGATAAATAAAATGCTTAACTCTGCTGATTAGATACAATTCTCTCAGGTGCTTGCTCATGGTAGTACGTAGTAGTGATGTTTCAGAAGTTCCTGTTTAATCAAACTCTACTTTAAACCTGAATCAGGAGGAAGGAAGGAATTTCTGGATCACCAAGCAAGGGCTGAGCTGCCAAGTGGCAAGCACTTTATCCCTAATTTAGTCATCATGATGAAGTAGCTTTCTGTTTGCTCTTGTGTGAAACAAGGAACAGACAAAACCTGGGTGAAGGAATTGATACTGTTGAGTGTAGTGTGCCACACAAACCTTCCTTTAACGATTTTTGTCTGACTATTATCAACCTTCTTTTCCATGGAGCTCATCCAAGCTCTATCCTGTATGTTCTCAACAGCCCAAATTCTCCTCAGGGGCAGGCTGAAATTTGTTTCCTACTGCCTGCCAGTCCATGAATGACTTCTTTAGCCACTGTTGCAGCCTTCCACACAATCTCTCAGGAACCCTGATCAATCATGCATTGAAGTAGGAGATGGTTCCCAAGATAATATAAATGGTGGGGATGAAATAAATCCTGTTGTATTAATGCTGTGTCAAGTACTAGCAGCTCAGTTGTGGGCCATTTCAGCTTGCTGATTCCATAGTTGAAAGAAGTACAACGTGACCAGTGTACTTTCTTTTCAGTTAATGCCTATGTATATTTTAGTTTTTGCTGCAGCTGATGTTATGGCAGCTTGTGTGGCATACAGCCTTCAGGTCCTTTTGTAGGTTTTTACCTCTTAAACCTTCTATTCTCTGTTGTCTTTATTATTCAATCAAACTAAATTCATCAAAGCTCCCTGGGAGAGATATTATCTCTATGTTGAAAGCTATTTTTCCAGTCTACTCTGGTTGAAAATACAGCTTAAATATAATTTTTTTTAAAACCTGGCTTTGGTAGAATTATGTCTGAAGCTACCTTCCAAGATCCTAAAAGTTCAACAACAACAAAAATACTACACATAAAAGAAATCAGTGATGGTTCAACCGTTTTCATTATTTCACGTCTTGAAATTTCTTCTTTTCAACTTGTTAGCAGTAAGAGAAATATTTTTATACCTTATTAATATTGGTCAAATTGTTAAGGAATTAAGTAAACCCAGATTGATGTTTGCTAATTATCTTAATATGTAGAAAATAACACTTGATTGAGAATGGGGGAGAAAACAACAATGTTTCTGATAAATTTGGGAAAATCCAAGCCATTGGAAGACTTTTAGTAACTCTTTAGAACAGTGGTTCTCATCTCTCCTAATTCCAGGACCCTTTAATACAGTTCCTCATGTTGTGGTGAATCCCCAACCATAAAATTATTTTTGTTTACATTTTATAAGTATAATTTTGCTAGTGTTGTGAATCATAATGTAGATATTTGATATGCAGGATATATAATATGCAACCCAGTGTTAGACCTCTAAAGGGGTCTTCACCCACATTTTGAGAATCACTGCTCTAAAAGATGCTGCAGAGAAGTCAGATAAAGAGGCAACCCCTTTTCTACTTCCACATCTGTTTTCATTAAAAATAAATCTTTAATAATTAACTGAGCTTTATAGACATGTCTGCTTTATATTTGCAATAGTTCTGTGCCTTTACATATTTTACAAAACTCAATCAGCTCTTCAGCCCTTCTCTTAAAATCCTCTCCTTTCCCATTACTCTGCCAACCGTTGCTGCTTTCCTGGCTCCCCATTTTGTCTCATTATCATGCATTCCTCAGCATTGTGAAAAATGAAAAGTAGAAAAATCACATATTTTTCAGCTGACTTAACACTGCATAAAGTGCTGAGATTATTAATTGAACATCTTGATTATAAATTAGGTGGAAATAATGTTGAAGAAGCAGCCCCTAGTCATATAGCATTATTATTAGGACTACACACTGAATGATTCAAATTCCAGTCTGGTAATAGTAAATATAGTTAATACCGATGAATGTGAGCTCATAGATTTTGGCTGAATATCAACCAAATCAAGCAAGCAATTACCTCCATCAATCCGAGGTTTATATTCTAAAAACTGCATTGCAGCTGAATCTTTTCCCCTGTAACCACTTGAGAACTATACTAAGAATTTAAAGTCAAACTGATAGTTCTGTCCCTTCTGGAAACACTTAATTCAAAATCACAACATTTTAAAACCTCATTAAAATTCACTCAACTAATTTCAAAGAGATAATCTTTCAAAATGAAGCTGGGTGGATGCTCACCTTAAAAAGACTCATGAAAATTTGCTCACCTTGGACCTTATAAAGCATTGTCCTTGTTTTAACAAGTGTTTATTTTGCTCAAGTTGATGAAACAACTTCAACTTCAAAGTCAAATTGATTAGCATATCAACACTCAATTTTTAATTACAAGCTACTTGTATCTGCCCATTAAGCAAATATGGGAAGATCTCTATCTGCCAATACTTTGCATACTATTGACATGGGATTGGTTGAGGTAATAAGTCTTAGGACTGCAATCATTTACACGACAGATTTCTTAAGTCCTGGATTATAGGACATTTTAGTGTGAACCTATTTCCCTACAGTCCAATAGTACCACAGCTGTGTGTTCACTGTGTATCAGCTTATCCAGGCTACAGAAATGGTTATTTAATCAAGCATCAATCTACTGGTGCTATGAAGGGCACTTTGCAGATGAGATAAACATCTCCAATCAGTTTCCTAAGTAGACAAGCTTGTCATTCATTGTGTGGTAATCTTTGTCCAGCCAGTTGGAAGACCATATAAACAATACTAGTGTTTCTCTGAGAAGACATTGTTTGTAGACTGGGTATCTACTCCTGTAAAAGCTTTCAACCTACCAACTTCCCTGCAAATTTGGGGGTGACATCCCCAAAATTGCAAAAATCTGATTCCTCTGAATCAAATTATACACCAGTAGGTAACTCATTCTCTCATTTTTAACTCTATGTGTTTCTGAGCGCACACGCATGCACACACACACACACACAAATAAACATAATCATACACACTATATATATGTGTGTGTGTGTGTGTGTGTGTGTGTGTGTGTGTGTGATTTTGTAATTGTGTTCTACTAGTGTCATTTCTTCAGAAAATTCTGATAAAAAGTGACCCCACCTTCACTCTTCCCATCCAATGGCTTTCCAATAATTGTCATTATTACCTTCTTCTTTCATTTGGAAGAAGATAAGAACAAAGTGTACCCGGAGAACAACACACCTGCAGTATTTTATGATCTGTGGTACATGGAATAGTTTGGATTTAAAGAAAGCTATTCTAGAATGCAGGAAGAACAAAGGCTGAAAAGCTAAGGATAGAAGTAAGGACCAATTGATTCTTTGAGATGAGCAGATAAGATGTATCTCCCTGGACCCTGAGATCTCATTCCATTTCCCTATCTTCCTGTTAGTTCATCATTACCTCAAAGAGGCAACATTACAGATGGGTACGGCATGTTTTCCATCCATGTGTGAAAAAAAATATTGGGGACACTGATCTAGATTCTGCAGTCCAGGTAGAGGATTCAGGATGGAGAAAAACACAGCCAGTGATTCAGTAACTTGAAGACCCTGGACTTTTCTGTTGACAGTGAAGAATTAATACAAATTATTGAAAGGCAGATTGATGTGATCAGTGTCACCAGCTTGCTCTTTTTTTAATTGAGTGGAGGATGGAGAAACATGACTAAGATAGAATAAAAGATATTCATAATGGCATAGGAGAGTGGAGATAAATGTTGCGCATTTTGGTGGAAAGAAATGGGGAAAGATACTGTAGAAGCAGGAGAGACAACCTTTAATCCCCAAAAACTCATGGGGTAATTTAAAGAAAATATATGAAGACACTGAATAATATCCAAATTCTTGTTTTTTGAGATCATTGTGTTTTAACTGAAATTACTTGCACATTTTTGTTCTGTGGAATAAACAAATTCTGCAGAGTTGGCTGTGAGACTGACTACTCCTGAGACCCATCACATATTGTGCAGGGGCCCAGGTAAACACTTAGTACACTGCCCATTTTCTTTCAATCTTCAAATCTCCTGTATTGATATCCTTTACTTCACTTTAGAAAGACATTTAATGTTCATTAAGGGGACATAAATAAGTTGATTCTTTATCAGTCTGCCAACTGGGTCAATTCCACACTGAGTCATTAAATGTCTTAAGAACTAAAAATCTATCATGTTTTAATGACAACTGTAAAACGGTATTTTAAAACTAAAAGATTTATATCTCATTAAAAGATGATTATAGTTTACTAGCATTAGATTAGACTCACCCAGTGAGAGCTATGCTTTACAGAAGGCTGGGAAAGAGGTAACTACTTTGCAATATAAAAGACAGCTAACCACTTTGAAGTTCTTTTTAAAACTAGCATTCAAATAATTTGTGGCTTGTAAAATACATGGTACCAACAAGCACTGACAACACCAATATTTAAAAGAGATATGTTAACCAATAAATGTGAACAAAAGGTTTTGTACCCAAAAAAAGATGTAAAAAGTGAACAAAACCAAGCACTAATGTCAGTTACTAAAAAATCTTAATAAAGTGTAAATGAAAAGAAATTAATCAGGTCATTAGGATCATTGCAATGGTTCTCATACAGTCCCTCTTTCTCACTAAGATCACAGTGAAAACATACAAACATTTCCCTGTCTTTTCTAACCTTATACTGACTCAGCCATGCTTATAGCCACAGTGATGATTCTCAGAAATGGAAACTCTTTTGTGAATTTTGGTGTCGGGCTCCCCAAATTTTCCTAACAGCTAAAATTATTATTTCAGTGCATGCCTATATCTAGTTTAGATGCTGTTGATTGTATTGTTATTATTCTGATACCATTATTTTACTTTCTTTTACTAATAGTCCACCATTGTGTATTAATGCTAAGTTTACATTTCCAAAAGATTCATTTGAGGCCTGATAGCTCTACTTTTCAGTTCTCATTTGCATGATTTGTGAAGATTTGAGCACTTGACAATTTCTTTATGCTGCCCAGGTCCTAGGATCACCCTCTTAGTAGTGAGTCTGCATTAGTCCTTATCATTTCTCATTGTAGACAAAACTCCAAAGGCTAGAAATATTTTTAATTTTATTTTTTAAAAATATAATGCTTCTTATGAGTCAAACTACTGGACCATTTGATGAGGCAGTCCATGAGCAATAGAGTATGGGCGGTATTACTGTGATGACTGTGGTACTGACTTGTAACTATGAGTGGACTTCAGTTTTCCAGGGCAACATCATTTCCTTGTATCAAAAAACCCTTGCTAAGATTTAAGGTATCTGAAGGTTTTTATGAATCATAAATACATCTTTATATATTTTAATGCTTTGTTTTCTCAATCATAACAAGAAAGAAGTGGATTGGAGACCTAAGATTTTACAAAACTACAGTGTTGTATATTTTATGGATAATTTCTAGGCACATATGAAAATGCCAAAACCAGGCGGTGGTGGCGCATGCCTTTAATCCCAGCACTCGGGAGGCAGAGCCAGTGGATCTCTGTGAGTTTGAGGCCAGCCTGGGCTACCGAGTGAGTTCCAGGAAAGGTGCAAACTACACAGAGAAACCCTGTCTCGAAAAACCAAAAAAAAAAAAAAAAAAAAGAAAAAGAAAAAGAAAACGCCAAAACCTCCTTTTCTTAGTTTGTTTTCAAATAATTCTTCCATCCTTAGATCTGTAATAATAGAAAGATAAATGGTATTTTAACTGTAAAACTTTTGTTTAAATTGATACTTTTCTTATGCAGAGAAACTATGAACAATTTAACAGTCTTTAGTTTTGTTTCTTTTTATATTTCAATGCAATTTCTCTAAAGAGTAACCATTTTCATGAGTTATGATATATTGTGGGGATATAGTTATAGTTCAACATCATGTTATAAGTGGAAGAGGAAAAGATTTACAGTTCAATGAGTAGCTAACAGTAAGACCTTACATGACTAATTTAAAATATAATTCTCATACTTTTAAAATCATCTGCTACAAAGATTCAATGTAGTTGTAGCACTAGCAAGTTGATGAATTATTAGTTAGATTAATGATACCACCTAAAACTTTAATGCCACTTTCATTAGACCATTTTTCTGGGTGTGATATTATCTTATTTTTAAATAGTGTAAATGGAGAATTGCTATTATATTTTTTCATACAAAGGCATTAGGCTGGGGGATCAAAATTAATTTATAGTCCTTAAGTATCTAGTGATAGCATTAGACACAACTTATTACGATTTTTCTCTTTTGTTTTTGTCTGATTTTATCTAACACAAAAACATAAGTTTCTTTAACTCTACTTAAACCAAATGTTAGGGATTTGTATGTATTCATGTTTCTGACATAGAAATCAGTCATGTTTATTCAAGGAGTGGTCACCTGGATGCCTAGTGTTAGATTCTAACAGGAAATGCAGAAGAATAAGGAAATAAATGAAAAAAAAAATTTAGGGTCAAATACGAATCTCAGATTCTGGAGGTCATTTTCTATTTATTAGCCAATGAATATAAAGAAGCAGTATCAATAATCTGTTTGAAAGACTACTAAGAAAGATAAAATGTAATATTATGCAAATAACTAGGTAAAAGCTTTTTTTGTCAGTTAAACAGTCTTTAGTTTTAAGGTGATAGGTAACTAATCACCCATCTAAATTTGAAAATTTAAAAATCAATCAGAGATGTATAAGTCAAACTCCTCTTTCTTGTAGGGCCTTGTATTATTTTTTTTCTTAGATGGAGTAGTAATCCATCTTAATTAATAGGAAATGTTAAAGCATCAATAAAACAAAAGGCAATAATGATATAAAATGGACAGAAGACTTGAATAGACAAATTATTAAAGATAATAATCAAGTTGCCAAAGAACGTGAAATTTTAACTGTATTAGACTTCCAAAAGAGAAAATAACCATCCCTGGGTGGCAATAGAAACCTTGAGTAACACCTGGAAATTAAAGTCAGATCTTAAAATACAGGTGAGGGCCTAAAATAGCTTAGTACACACATTCTGCTTCTGGGAGTGAGAGTTCACAGGCTATGGAAACCCCTCAGCAGCATCAGGTGCATGTTATCTTACATATAGTGAGGCTGAAAACATTTACGGAGTTTAGTTTGTTGGGAGGCAGAACATATGTCATGGCACATGCGTAGAGGTAAGAGGACAACATGTGGGAGTCATCTCTGCCCTTCCATCATACGGTTCCAGGTTAAACTAAGATAGTCAAGCTTGACTGTAGGTAACTTTACTCATTGTGCCATCTCTTAAGCTCCAACAAGAGATGGCAAGAATGTTATTCTAAAGTCTACATATGTGTGTGTGTGTGTGTGTGTGTGTGTGTGTGTGTGTGTGTGTGTGTGTATAATCAGCAAATGACTTTAAAGGAATAATATTACTTTATAATAACCAAAAACTAGAAAGAGCTCAATAATACACCAATTATAAAATGATTACACTAGAAATGTACATGCAGCAAACATCTGAAATTATTTTTACAAAATAATTGCACAAAATGTTGCTCAAGTCACCTAGACACACAAAAAAAGATGTAAGATACAATTCCATTTACTTAAAAGTGAAATACAAACAAGATAGTTGATTATTAAAGGTCAAATTTTTTTTAACTATTGAAAGGAAAGGATATAATGAAAGAGATATGAGGAAGCATTTATGAGAATGGGGTGGGGATTGTGACTTAGGTACTTACCTCTGCAGCATATGAAAAGAGGATATTAGCTGTCATGTTTGTTTGTATATGTTTAATTTAATACTGACCACATAGTTATGTCCAGCATTGCAAACCTTTGCATGATTGGGCATTTTCATTTCTCGCGTCAGCACTGGGTGGGAACCACTGAAGTGGGAGCTGACATGATTAGATGGGTGAAAAAGGAATACAGACTTCCCAACTTCAGCCCCAAAGTAACCAATATCCCACACAGGGTGTTGTCTCCATCAGTGTTCTATCGCTGTGAAGAGACACCACGACCATAGCACTCTTAAAACAGGAAGCATTTTACTGAGGCTCGCTTGGAATTTTAGAGGTTTAGTTCATTGTCATCATAGCAGGGAGCATGCGGCACAGCAGGCAGACATGCTGTGGAGAAATAGTTGAGAGCTCTACATCTGGATCCACAGGGAGCAGGAAGAGAGAACCATTAAGCATGGCTTGGTTTTTGAAGCTGCAAAGCCCACCCCCCAATTACATATTTCCTCCAACAAGGCCACACCACATCATCCTTCTCATCTAGTGCCACTTCCTGATGAGTCAGCATTCAAATGTATGAGCCTGTTCTTATTCAAACCATCACAGTGGTTAAGGTTTTAAATATCAGTGGATTCCTTCTAGAAGCTTTCCATCCGGGGCCTTCTTTATCAGTTCTACCTTTCTTCATACAAAAGACATGTGTATGTCTTTTTTCTTTTTCTTTTCTTTTTTTTTTTTTTTACAAAAAAACAAGAGTTTTCAAAAAGAGGGCATTGCATGAAATGAGAAGTTAAAGTTTTAATAAAATATTTTAATGTTAATTTAAAATAATCATGGTCATGAAGTGTTCAATGCATGTGTGGAAAAGGCAACTTTAAAAAGAAAATTAGCTAAATGTTGTGTGCTTTCTGATGGAAATGCTTTTCCCCCACTCACAAATATAATCCAATGATTAAACATGACTTCACAGTATCTTTTCTACATTCTGGAGATAATGGGGGTTGGGGTGCTGAGTATGTTACCCTCAAAGAGCTTCTTTCTGAAAGCAAAGATGCAGTAAATAAATCTGCAAAGAAAAGGAAACTGGCTGAAATTGGTCAATTAAAAAATGAATAAAACAGAGAAAATGAGGTATCCTGTTTTGGAAATGTATTGAGAAAGAAAAATTTAGACTATTGAAAATTATACAAGGCCAAATACACACACACACACACACACACACACACACACACACACACGCACACACACACACATATATTTGTGTGTGTGTATGTACATATGTGTTCCTGTGGAGGTGAGAGGCTTGTGTTTTCCAGCTTGTTGAGGCAGGGTATTTTGTTTCTGTTGTTGGGATGCTCACTCCAGGGCCATTCTCTTGTTGCTACTGCTACTTCCTTTCTCATGGTAGAAGAGTTGGGATTACAATTACATGGCACTGTG
Source organism: Peromyscus eremicus (assembly GCF_949786415.1). NCBI lineage: Eukaryota > Metazoa > Chordata > Mammalia > Rodentia > Cricetidae > Peromyscus > Peromyscus eremicus. The sequence continues at coordinate 18,728,633 of NC_081435.1, forward strand.
TGTTCTGAGATCTGAACTTCACTGTCAGGCTTATGTGGTCAGTGCTTTTGCCCACTGAGCATCTCACTGGGCCCTCTCAAAAAATATGATTTCAGAAACAATTTTCCATAAGGGGAAGACGTGAAGGATCTCTGGATCAAAAGAGAAGTAAGAAGAGATCAAAGACCATAGCAAATAGACTTTCCTTAAATTGTGACTCAATGAATGTAATGTTAAACTATTTTAACATGAGAGATGGGTGGTTATAGAGAGGGTTTGGTAGCTTTATTCAAGGGGTATAGATACATTATTTGCTTTATATTTTTCTAGTTCTCTTACTTTCTAAATATATATAGTAAAATGTTTACAGGTAAAAACATGTAACATTTGAGATTTCCCTAAAACACTGATGTGATATAAAGAAATTAGGAGCTGAACAGAGACACAACAGGGTTAGATAGCACTGGTCAATGTTTAACAAGATTGAAAGGTCTGCAGTCATTGCTTGCACGATAATGGGCACTTTCTATTATATTTGAAACTCTCTGCAATAAACTTAAGGCATATTAAGGGAACTGAAGCAGAGAGCTGAGTCCTTGAGTCACTTGAACTTTATACTGAAAGAATTGTGCAAAGATAATTACACTGCAAAACCATAAAGACACGTATTTGAGTGTGATTCAGAAACATCACATTTTAAAGGCGATTATTCATAAAAGCCAAAGGGTGAGGCACGGTCACAGGAACATCCACTTTTTGAAAAAGCCAAGAACAAAACAACACATCCCTGCCTTTCTGCCTTTTGTGAATTAGCCGGTGTATCAAGTTGTTGGAGAGGCACTTTAGTCTGATACCTTCTGTGCTTTGGGGACACTTCTTACCGGGTTGAAATTGCTGCTGTTAAAGAAATCTGTATCAACCATGAAGTTACGTTGACTCTTGGGGCAAAGGTGAGAGGAGAAGGTCAGGCTGAGAAATGAAGACAAGAGGGGAATCGTGTAGAGAGGGTTGGAAAATGTCAGAGAAAACTTTCTGTTTTTAATGAGCTGGATTTTCTTCCCAGTACCCAAGAAGGCATGCCCTGCCTGGTCTCCAGAGGAGGCAGCCAAGTGCCTCTCACTGCCCTCTGCTAGCATCTCCATCATCAGTGTCAACAGAGGAGGCCTCTGCTTCCTTGCGGAGCAACAGCTAAATTGAGAGCTGTCTGGGTCTGGCCAATTACAGTTCACAGATCTGCACCTTGTCTTTTCCCAGACTGTGAGGATTCAGATGCTCACCGATGCCAGGCCCCAGGGAAGGGTGCCACAGGGCACTGCACCACCGAGAACCAGACTGTGCAGTCACTCACTCCTCTTTGGCCTTTCCCTCACCGAGTCTGAGTCTCTCACTGTGTAAATGAGTGAGTGTAGCCAAAAATTTTCCCGTGTCCCTCCAGGTAAAATAATCACACAAAGGCTTATTATTAATTACAAACTGTTTGGTGTATGGCTCAAGCTTCTTGCTAGCTAGTTCTTTCATCTTAAATTAACCCATTTCTATTAATCTATACTTTGCCACATGGCCGTGGCGTTACTGGTCTGCTGGCATGTTGCTCCTTGGACGGCTGGCTGGCATCTGCCCTGACTCTGCCTTTCTTCTCCTGTATCTTTACTTGGATTTCCTGCCTGGCTATAACCTACCTTGCCACAGGCCAAAGCAGCTTCTTTACCAACCAATGGTAGCAACACATATTCATAGCATACAGAAAGAATATCTCACAGCAAGTGAGTGTATAATGATGATCTTGAATTTGTGTTCTGCTCTATCTTTCTTTTATATATCTACCTTTGTATTTATATTCTCTGGTTACCTCTAAGAAAAACAGCCAAGCTTCTTCATTGTTCTTCATTGACAGCATGGGTGAAAACAGAAGGAAGGTAGAGAGGGCTAACTGTTAGGATGACGTGTTTAAATTACTCTGGTTTTGTTCTGGCTCTAGCTTACAAGTGGTCTGTGTTCTGTTTTATTTTCTGTGAAAATCATTTCTAGTAGATATGGCAGAATGATCTTGTGGTTTCCTCCATAGAAGGGTGCACACTTTTCTGTAGTAGACTATTCTTGGAGAACTCTCTGAAATCTATCCTCAGTATTTCAAACTGTACATTTTAAAATCACTAAGCGTGACAATCTTTTTTTTGAACACAAGTTGGGCTCCCATAGTTCCTAGAGGGAAATTTACCTGCACATAAGACACTTCCTGATCTTCTTTCACAGAAATTTTCTACAATTCTACAAAGTAGTTGTCTAAATGTACTTCAAGTGTTTGAAGTACAAACTCCATCAAATAAAATTGAGCCATCCAATTTTTCACAGGTGATTTCTTAGCCAGAGAGTTCCCCTTCCTCTTGAGGCCTCTTTGTGCAGAATTGCTCAAACCCTTTGAGGATTGCTCAGTCCAAACACTTGCTTCAGGTGACAAATAGGTATAAAAGGAGACAACCAGGAAGCCCACAGTAGGTTGCCACCCTACTGCCTTTGTTGCCTGGTATCTTCAGCCTGTACTTGAGCTATAGGATACCTGTGCTTGCTGAAGCCTGGCTTTTAGAACAGCCGTAATGAGCCTCATGGAGGCTTGCAAGGTTATGTGTCAAATGCTTAGTCTAAACTACCACTGCAAAAATAAAGTAAAATAAAAATCTTTCCATAAACATATCTATACATGGAAATTTATTTATTATTTATTTTATCTATTTATTTAGTGTTTCAGCACACAGTCTCATGACGTTGCCTAGCCTGGCTTTAAACCCGTAGAATTCCTGGTCCTGCAGCTTCAGCCTCCTGAATCCTAGGACTACAGCTGTGTCACAATGCCTGTCCAGAAACTGAAATTTTCTACTAACTTGATTATTTAAACTAGCTTTTTTTTACATATTATATTTTATTTAAAAATCAATATTATAATAATAAATAGCTAATTCATAAATGACAATCGAAATAGTTGGAATATACATAAAAATTACTTTTTTCAAAAAAATCACTTATTTGCAAGTTCATAGACCCTTTATCATGATGAAACATGTTAGTCGCTGTTGTTCAACTTTTACCAACTTTAGTTTCTTCAAATCCAAGTTTTCTTTTGGCTAAGGGTTTCACTGCAATGTACCATCAGCCATTTTCTTGACATGGATCCTCCACATTCTTTATGGTTTCTATTTGTAGTAAACTTTGCCCTTCTATTTCCTTCTGCTTTGCTGTGGTTTTGTATGTTTTGGCCTTCCCTTCAGACTGAGATGCTAGACCATCCATCTGCATCTCCTTTCAGGGTAAATCTTACTTGATGAGGCCAATAATAGCTAGTAAGTTTCAATAAAAGAAGCTCTAGTCACCTAACAGCCAGCCACACCATCCAGTGCTCTCTTTTGCTGAAACAGCCCCAAATCGCCTCTCTTTGGGGGCAATCTTCTCCAGGATTTTTAACTGAAACACATCCTTCATCTCAGAAACTTTCCCATCAAGCATGATGTCCTTCCTTCTATACTCAGCCTTGTTTTGAAAAATGGTATAAGCTGCAGGCCTTCCCATGATGGAGCCATGAATGTGGAACCCTTACAACATTTAATATATGACATATATTCTCCCACTTGTTGCTCCTAGATTTCATATAGATACATAAATTACCTATAATTACACACACATATATGTACACATACACACACATTTCATGAAAGTAGATGTAGAGCTGTGTGTGGGACAAAGACAACTAATAGCACTAGGGAGGGGTGAGCAAAGGAAAGCTACACACATGAAGAAGCATTTGTTCAACATAAAGTATACACATGTACAAAATCTTGAGAAAATAAAATATTTTAAAAAATCATTTTCAAAGTTAAAATTAATTTTAATATAGAATATACCCTTACATATTGTTTCATGTGCAATCAACATAAAATTATTTGTGGGTACATTGCATTTCCTTTTGCATTAGGCCTTCGCAATCTGCTGTTCATTTCATACTAGTAGCACCTGGATTCTCAGAGAGGCAAGTGTGACATGCACCACAGGACATGTGACTTGTGAGCACTGTATGTGTGTCTGGCTGCCTGGTATCCTTGTTTGCACTTTGCCACTGCCTCCCAGACCTATATTCTGATCATTGACAGTCTTACTTTAGAACAAGTGACATCATCAGCTGCTGCCATCCCCTGTCAGGAACCATCTGTTTGTCGATCTGCCTGGCCTTTATGCTCAAGAATGTATCCAGTATACACTGACATGGCCAGCCTTTAGGCCTAAAGGCAACCTGATGATTCTCTGGGTGCACAAGCCCCAGGCAACAGGTAGTGGTAGGCCAGACATAACCCCACCACCCAGAGCTGTTTCAAATGTCTCTCCAATGTGACATAATACTAAATCTTCTGGTGTCAATCAATGTTTTCCAGAACCTATCTCTACCCTATTAATAAATTAATTAGAATGAACTTGATTTTATAAAGAACCAAACGCTCATGTTAACAGTAGTAAAGCAGGGTGTGTTTTTCACAATGTAATGAACTCAGCAGGGAGGGTCAGGCTAGGAAAATGGCCCTACACTCTTTAGATATGAAGAGAGGACTCCTGGCCCATTTCAGAGCTTAGGGCCCATCCTTACAGCCTCCTCATTATATAGCAGGTTTGAAGATCCTGATGGTCTTGCCCATGGTTGTAGCAACTAAAATGAAGAAGGGTTAAAGGAGGAAATATATTGTCTCCATATACAACAGTATGAACTGGAGATGAGGGGGCAGTTGCTGGAAAAGGAGAATAAAAAAGAGAACCAGAAAGAGGTCATCAAAGCAGTGCTGTGATTTTTTTTTTTTTTTTGAAGAGCAGGGAATATCATTGAATTATTGAATAAATTTCTTTAGAGTGAGACAATAACAACAAACACAATAGGCACACAACATGGGCTGCATGAAACTGAAGCATGGATCGCTATTTTATTAAGGACAATAGCTGCATTTTTCCAGATTAGTTTTTTCTGGTTGGAAGATGTCCAGGAAACCCTCCTTCACTCAGACTTGGACTATGTTTTGTTTTGAATGGAAGAATCTGTTTGAAAACTCACACTGTGTATTTATGGGTAGCTGTGCCAGCCTGTAGTGGCAATATCTTTTGAGACACTCAGTGGGGTTGACTTTGTCAAGTGTAACAAAGAATATTTCAAATGCTGGAGACTTGGCAAAGTCCTTAGTGTGTTTTGCCAGGTGCTGTTCCATCAATTTTTAACACCCATTTTTTTAAGAGACATTTAATCCATACTTATTTCTTACTGCTTTACTTCTTAACTCATCAAAATGTTATATTTCAAGAGCATTTTGATGTGTATGGTACCTTTGGGCTTTTTTCCCTCTTCTTCAAAATAAGAAGTAATGTTAGCTAAGAAAATAAAAGAGTAGAGGGAACCCTTGAATTCTAGGGATGTTGATTCTGATTGTGTCAGCTCAGAGATTTGAACACAATTGTAATTATTATCAAGGAAAATAGGAAAACTGATTTCATGTGGATTCTTTGTGTATCACTAATGCAGTATCAGAAGAGAGCAGTGATTATCGACCGTCATCATCACTCAGCTTGAATACCTCTGATGAGAAGCAGCTCCTCAGTGCCTGCCAAGGATGACATACTTCTTAAGAAAATCAAGTGGTTATAACCTTGAACTGATTTCTACCATCACTTCTATCCTTTGGCTTTAATGTGCCCTGCTGGGCCACACAGCAGCTTTCTAAAAATCTGAGGACACACTGTTCTGCAAATTTACATGTTCTTCCTTTGAACAGAAAGTACCAAATCCCCAACCTATTCACATAGGGAGATTTTATGTACATCTAACAACCAAGTAAGTCTTTTCTATGCACCAACATCTGTCAATTTTACTTTTGAATTTTGATGTCCATTATCCATCTAGATGATGCACCGCCAGCTAACAGGACAGAAGGAATGAAGATCTATTTCAAGATATTGCATTCTATTCTATTCATGGAGCCTAAACCCTTGCAAACATTTCTGTGTGTCCTATACCATTTTCACATACTCCCATTTTATTTAGATTAAAAAAAATGAATCATGAATAATTAGGAAGTGAGTTGAATGTGGTCACATCCTTAGACTATGTACATATATGCATATGTATACATGTATGTATAAAATCTTAATCTATGACAGAAAAAAAATGTGGGTTTACTTCATACTTTCAGGTTTTTTTTAGTAGCTAGTGTCTTGAATTTACTAAACAAAATAAGTTCATTCCTGAGCATGACTGAATGAATGCATCAGGCTAAAAGTGATCTGGAAATTTAGGGGGTAGTGGGAAGATAAAGATCTATTGCTTTCATCTGATGTGACAGGAACTTCTCACACACTCTTGCATTCTTTATGATAATGATGTTCTGAAGTTACAATGGTGATGAAAAAGGAGACAGGTCATTCATTTCCATCCACTGCTGAAGTTGCAGCCACAATGATATACTGTACACAAGAAGTCTGGAATCTCCTTGGTGCATATTCTTCTACAGGTTTCCATTACATCATTTGTATTTCGGTTAGGGTTAGTGTGAGACAGAGGCATGAAACTTGTCTAGCACTGAGAATAGTAACTAAAGGAACAAAACAATACAGGTTTGTTTGCTAGTTACCTTGTAGAAGTTTTTCTTGACTCAGATTTTTGTTGAAGGAAAACTGAATATATCACAGAGAAGCAGAGCGGGGTGTGTGTGTGTGTGTGTGTGTGTGTGTGTGTGTGTGTGTGTGTGTGGTGTGTCAGAGACAGAGAAATACACAGAGACATAGAGACACACAGAAATAGAGACAGATAGAGAGACAGAATAAATCAAACTTCTATGGGGAATATAAAGAATAATAAACATCAGTTCCATTTTCAAATATGGAAGATAGCTATGATGTTTAGTGCAACATCTGGCCCCTCTGCTAAGTTTTAACCAAAAACATTTATGTTTTATCACCCAACTTTGTGTAGTTTTAGAAGATTTCCTTGTTTGTCTAGCAATTGTAGTTACCAACATTCCTTCTGATAACTAACATTTCTGCAAAGAAAAATTTAAATATGACCATAACATCCTTCTATGAAAGCCAACATGCATGTGCCATCCCCTGAACTCACTGTCCACACACCCCCCATTTACCCCTAAGCTTATAGATCCACCAAAAGCTTGGAAAATTTTGAACCCAGTGTCCCCTTGTAATTAATTCTATAATAACATTCATAAACATTACTTCAGTCTGACAGGCATTGTGTAAGAAGTTACACATTTTTAGGGCCAGTTACATGAAGTAATAAAGCATAATGTCAAAATATTTGTTTGCTAGCCTTTTTTTTTTACTTTTGCAAATTCTGACAGATATATAAAGAATATCAGAAAGAAAATTTGGGCAAATGTTATTGAAGAAAGAAAAGAGTTGGCACATTTTAGGTGATTTAATTACTTTTGTACAAAGAAATCTTTTAAAAATAAAAATGCTAACCTTATTTAAGGAAGAAGAAATATGTCCTTTCATATTTAGCCACTTATATCCACTGATAGAAATACTGTAGTAGTTTCTTGAGGAAAGTTTGGAAAAACTTTTTTAAATTATATAAATTTGAACTATTCAATTGAAAATGAATTTAGAAACATACTAAAATCATAACTAAGGAAGACACAGGGAATGAAACAGAAATTATCCCCCAAAATATTAACTTAAAAGAGGAATATAAATACTTTCTACATTAAAGTAAAGCAATACTGAAGGGCAGGGGAGATGGATCAGCACCTAAGGGATCATGCTTCTCTTTTGGGGGACTTGAGTTCAGTTCATAGCACCCACATCAGGCAACTCACAGCCACCCATATGTAATATCAGCTCTAGGAGATCCGATGTTCTCTTCTGACCTTCTCAGGCAACTGTACTCATATGCCGTATCTCCACACAGACACATACACATGATTAAAACAACAATAAAATAATAGTTAAAAACAATACCAAAATGCTGTCCACTTTTAGTTATTTGCTGTATTGAGACTTCAATCACAGACCGGGGAGGGTTATTTTGAAAACAGGGAAGAAGAGGGTAAAATTTTTCTGTGTAAGCAAATGACTAAGGGCAGTTTGGAAAGGTTGAAATAATGAAAACAGAGACTGACTTCTAACTATGAAACGGCATTACAGGGTTCCACACACTTGTGTGTGATGTGAAAAAGCCAGTCAAACACATGACATAAAGTTTCAGGTGTTGGGATAAGAGCATACACACTAGGATATTTTCCAAAGGTGAAAATGACTTTCTGTGGTATAGATCCTGGCTTAACCCTCAGCAGAAAGAGCAGAGCAAGGACATTAAAAGTTTGGGGCAGCTACACGTGTCAGGGAAGAAAATTCAGAAAGATGGATCATTGAAAATGAAGTTACAAATCTTTGAACTTATCAGTGGGATAACATATAGGGTTTGCTAAATGTCATTTTTTCTCAGTCAGAATGAGGACCAGGATAGGGTTTCTACTGAAATACAAGACTAGATGAATCACATAAAATAAATACTGGCTGACTCTCTTTCACAATTACAGAGTCTGTGCCTCTGTAGTGGTTTGTGTGAGAACTGTGCACTGTAAGATCTCATATTTGAACACTTAGCTCCAGGTTGATGGTGTTGCTTGGGGAGCTTTATGTATTGCTGCCGTGCTGAAGGAAGTATGTCACTGTGGGTCACTTTTAGGTTAACAGCTTTGCTCCACTTCCTGTTTCCTCTTCCTGCTTCCAGCTCTCAGTTCAAGTTGTGAATCCTCAGCTTCCTGTTCTGACTGCCATGTCCACTCCTTGTTTCTGGGTTTTCCCACCACAGTGGACATTTACCCTGCTGGAACTGTAAACTCCTAACGAACTCTTCCTTCTATACATTGCCTTGGTCATGGTGTTTTATCACAGCAACAGAAAAGTAACTAAAACAGCCTCTTCCAAATACACTCCAAATTCTCTATAAGGACATGTCACTTTCATAAACATGAAATAAATAGTATATTAAACTTCAACAAACAAACAAACCAATCTAATCAGGACTTTTGAAATTCACAAATGGACCACAAAGGAAACATGTATTGTGGTCAGAAGACAAAATCAAAAGAAGACAAATCAGCATACATCAAGCTTTTTTAAAATTGCGTGCACATCCATGCCACATTTGGTAAAATAAATTAGAAGAACGGATATGAGGAGAAAGACTTCTACACACAGAGCCTCTGATTCATGCATTTATTTATTAGGCTATCAGAGAGAGCTAATCTTGGTGGATTCACTTAGTAGTAGAAATCACTGCAGAGCATAAAGCTTACATAATCCTTCATGAATTAGAAGTTTTATCAAACCACCTAATTAGAAGTTCTTTCTCTCTTAAACTGCTTAATGAGTCGCTGTCTTATGACGCAGGAGTGGGTCAGGGTTTTCGAAAATTTTGGAAGTGTCTGGCATGATACATCATTAACCAGCAGAGTTTCGCAGGGGACAAATTGACACAAGCAGTGGCCTATATTACAATGAAACCAAGAGCATAGGAAACGATAAATATTCCCTACAATTTCTGGAAGGGAGATGTTCTTTTGCTCATCTCAGACACGTATTTGTCTTTCCTCAAACATGTTGTATGAAGTTTGATTTCTTTGCCATTACTGTTTCCTCAAAATACAATCAATCTAAAATATATAAAGTTTTGTTGATAAATTTGTTTGGTAAAATACCTACTATTTACATATGAGTGTAGGTTTTAAGTTTGTGTGTAGTATAGCCTGCTGTTGATGATGATCTCTCACTGTATAATCACATGTGTGTCTGGCTCTGTAAATACATAGCTGTCACAGTCCTCCATAGAGTATACCCAACACAGTTGGTGTAGTCAGCCCTTGAAAGCTTTTCAAACCTCCAAGACCAACTGTGAATATTCACTACATACCTCCAAATTATATGAAACTCCTTATAGTTTATCTCTAACAGCTATGAGGCTATCTCAAAATTGATGTAATCAGGAAATGTCTAAAGGAAAACTGACCAGAAGAAAAGCACAGTGCATGTCCCCACCCTAATAATACTCAGCATTTTTTCCTTGCCTTTGTTTAATTCCATGTCTCTACACAGATACCCTGTCTTTCACCATTGATTAGTTTGAGCATTTCTCCATAGAATGCCATCTTTATTGCTTTCTAGTTTTAGACTGTTTAGTTCTGTCTCCTATCTATCTATACTTCTATTACAGGGATTACTTTTTATCTTATAATCAGGAAATTGTCTATATCTAAGATTGCATGCCATGCCATGTCTGTTTTTAAACTCAATATTATATTCTGCTAATTTATTATGTTTGTGACTCTTTCAAGAAACACTTTACAAAGACTAGAAAGATAAATTCTTTATTAACAGATTAGTTTATTTTTATTTTATGTGTATGAGTATTTATCTGAATGTATAAATGTGTACCATATGCATTCAGTGTTTTGAAAGACCAGAAAAGGGCATCAAATATCTGTCTACTGGAGAAAGAGGCTTGTTGAAGTCACCTTTTACTAGATTAATGTTAATCTGTGTCATAAAAAGCAATAGTAGATTATTTTTCTTTTTAAAATTGGGTGCCCTAGGGCTTGCTGCCTGTATGTTTAGGATAGAAACGTCTTATAGGTTAACTATTCTCTTGGATAAAATGAAGTGTCCTTATTTATCTCTTCTGGTTAGTTTTAGTTTGAAGCCTACTTTGTCTGCTTATTTTCAGAAATTTTCTAAAAAGAATAGTTGTAAAAAGTAAAAAAGACTAATAATGGCTTCAAGTTTTCTTTATCTCCACTGATTGGCCACATTTATAGCTCTCTGCTGTTGTACTCCTATTTTCTTTTAGAAAGAAATTTCACTTTATTTTGATAGTTATTCTGCTTGATCTTACATTTATAATTATTTTAATCATTCCCTTCTACTTTGCCCAACTTCTTGTGTATTTGCCCTCATTGTGGATTTTTTTGAAATATCAAGGATGTTAATTTTCACTCCTAGGTATTGAATTCATGCATTCTTGTATCTTCTATGTTCAATTTTTCCTTTAACACTTTGGGTGGATGTGTCTCAGTATAAACAACCATTTTGGATTTGAGTCTTTTTTTCTTTTCTTTTACTTTTTTTGTTCCATTGTTTGATGGCCCCCTTTTCTCAAGACATTAACTTCGAGGGTTCCTGTGAATCTTCTCTACTCCATGTTATCTGCATCCAGGGAATGGATGCTTTGACTAAGCTTTGATTCCTAGTTGGGTTAGAGTAGATGACAGAAAGGTCCTTCATGTTAGGGCACTGTCAAATGTCAGATACATTTTAAAAAAATGTTTCCTGTGAGAAATCTACATGGTGCCTTTTTAAGAAATTGCTGGCTTTCTTCTTCATTTTGACCTCATGTTGTAGTATTAAATGTCTTGACTTTTCCGTGTAGGCTTCACTGCCTAAAAAATGGTGATGATGGCATGTTCTCATACTGGGCGGAAGCAAAGACTCTGGGAGAAAGTTCCACCACAAGAGTTGATAATCCTGGGAAGAACAAACTTGAGCAAGAAAACATCATAAGACCACCGAGAGCCAACCTTTGGAGCCATACCCTGTTTTGTGTTCTTTTTCATCAGATACATTTTGTTGGGAGGGATATGCTTGTGAGCAATCTCCTCCTCTTCCTTATTATTCGTTTGCTCATGCTAAGTACCTTCATTTAGTTTTAGTAGGTTTTATGACTCAGTTATTTATTTATTTCTTTTAGTTGTTCAATTTGTTGAAATATATGTGTTCATAATTGCCCATTATGATGTTTTTATTTTTTACTCGTGTGGAATCATTACAATGTCCCTTTTCCACATGTTCCTTATTTACTTGAGTCCTTCATCTTTTCCCTTAGTACACCTGAATATTTGCATGTCTTTTCTTTAAAAAAAATTGCATTTTAATTTCATCATCTGTTGCATGTAAATTTGCTCTAATTATTATTTCATTTGCTAAGTGTCTATTAGAGTTTTCTTTTTTCAGATTGAGGAAGTTTAAATTTAGACTCATTATTAAAGATTTCTTTTCTGTTTTTGATCCCATCTTCTATGTATTATACCAATGCATCTCATAAATAAATTTTAAGGGAGTTTTTTGTTCATAACAGTACATTTTTATTCTTGCTATCATTTTCTCTGTTTATTATACATTGTGTGTTTACAGAGAAGCTTGTTTTCTACCTCTTATAGTTCTAGCATTTTATTGTAATTTGCTAATAACATACTTCTGGAAGCTTGGAATATCTCCCACCATACATACTTCATGTGACTGATCAGATCTTTTTGCTTTCTGTATTGTGTACTCCCTACAGTGAATGTTTGTGATTGTACTCATTCTTACCACTTCCTATTGATATATATGCTAATATTAAGTGTCATTTTCATATCACTTTGACAATATAACAAAAATTTTTGTGTTGCTTTTTAGTTCAGTCTGAAGTATTTCATACATTTATTTCTTATTTCTTATAAGGCATGTCTAGTGGTGAAAAACATCTTCACTTGTATCTTTAAAGTGTTTTTTCTTCCATCATTAAGCTTTTTTTTTCTAAGACAAGTTGCCACAGACCTCAGGGTGCCTCCTTCTCTCTATGTAACTGAAGATGGCCTTGAACTCCTCCTAAATGTTGGCATGACAGGCATGCCCCACAATATACTGTTTGGCATACCCAACCATATCCTACTCAGAGGATTTTGAAAAATGAGTTAATTGGTACCTTTGTTTTACTTAGCAAATTGAATATTTAAAGACATTTTTTTCGTGGTGATCAAAATGCTTGCTGAGAAATTCACAGTTGGTCGGAAGGGGATGTGTTTTTACTGTTTACCTGCACATAACAGGTCAAAGTTCTGCTTGCTTGATTGACTTTGACCATCCAACTATACTGGGTTTCTCTGTAGACATTAAGAGATGCATCCTGTTCAGGTGTTTTTGCTTCCTGAATATGAATGTCTATTTCCCTCAGGAGATTTGGAGGCTTTCTAGACATTGTGGATTTTTTTGTATTTTTTTTTTAATTTTTATTTTGCAATACAATTCAGTTCTACATATTAGCCACAGATTCCCTTGTTCTCCCCCCTCCCCCCCTCACCTTCCCCCCAGCCCGCCCCCCATTCCAATCTCCTCCAGGGCAAAGCCTTCCCCACAGACTGAGATCAACCTGGTGGACTCAGTCCAGGTAGGTCCAGTCCCCTCCTCCCAGGCCGAGCCAAGGGACCCTGCATAGGCCCCAGGTTTCAAACAGCCGACTCATGCAATGAGCACAGGACCCGGTGCCACTGCCTGGATGCCTCCCAAACAGATCAGGCCAATCAACTGTCTCACCCACTCAGAGGGCCTGATCCAGTTGGTGACCCCTCAGCCATTGGTTCATATTTCATGTGTTTCCGTTTGTTTGGCTATTTGTTTCTGTGCTTTATCCGACCTTGGTCTCAACAATTCTCGCTCATATAAACCCTCCTCATTCTCGCTAATTGGACTCCCAGAGATCCACCTGGGGCCTAGTCATGATCTCTGCATCCAGATCCCTCAGTAGTTGGATGAGGTTTCTAGCACGACAATTAGGGTGTTTGGCCATCCCATCACCAGAGTAGGTCAGTTCGGACTGTCTCTCGACCATTGCCAGCAGTCTGTTGTGGGGGTATCTTTGTGGATTTCTGTGGGCCTCTCTAGCACTTTGTTTCTTCCTATTCTCATGTGGTCTTCATTTACCATGGTCTCCTATTCCTTGTTCTCCCTCTCTGTTGTTGATCCAGCTGGGATCTCCCACTCACCCAAGCTCTCTTTCCCTCGACCCTCGCCCTTCACTACCCCCACTCATGTCCAGGCTGTTCATGTAGATCTCATTCCATTTCTCTGTCATTGGGCGATCCCTGTGTCTTTCTTGGGGTCCTGTTTTCCAGGTAGCCTGCCTGGTGATGTGAGTAGCAGTCCAGTCATCCTTGTTCCACATCTAGTATCCTGTTATGAGTGAGTACATACCATGTTTGTCTTTCTGAGTCTGGGATACCTCACTCAGGATGATTTTTTCTAGATCCATCCATTTGTCTGCAAACCTCATGATGTCATTGTTTTTCTCTGCTGAGTAGTATCCCATTGTGTATATGTACCACATTTTGTTTATCCTTTCTTCAGTTGAAGGGCATCTAGGTTGTTTCCATGTTCTGGCTATTACAAACAACACTGATATGAACATAGCTGAACAAGTGCTCTTGTGGTGTGGTTGAGCATTCCTTGGGTATATGCCCAAGAGTGGTATAGCTGGATCTTGGGGGAGATGGATTCCCAATTTTCTAAGAAATCGCCATATTGATTTCCAAAGTGGTTGTACAAGCTTGCATTCCCACCAGCAGTGGAGGAGAGTTCCCCTAGCTCCACATCCTCTCCAGCATAAGGTGTCTTCAGTGTTTTTGATCTTAGCCATTCTGACAGGCGTAAGGTGGTATCTCAGAGTTGTTTTGATTTGCATTTCCCTGATGATTAGGGATGTTGAGCAATTCTTTAAATGTCTTTCAGCCATTTGAGTTTCCTCTGTTGAGAATTCTCTGTTTAGTTCTATAGCCCATTTCTTAATTGGACTGTTGGGCATTTTGATGTCTAATTTCTTGAGTTCCTTATATATTCTGGATATCAGTCTTCTGTCAGATGTGGGATTGGTGAAGATCTAAAATACTCAATAAAATACTGGCAAACAGACTCCAAGAACACATCAAAACAATTATCCACCATGATCAAGTAGGATTCATTCCAGGGATGCAAGGATGGTTCAACATACGAAAGTCTGTCAATGTGATACACCATATAAACAAACTCAAAGACAAAAACCACATGATCATCTCGCTAGATGCTGAAAAGGCATTTGACAAAATCCAACACCCCTTCATGATAAAGGTCTTGGAGCGATCAGGAATACAGGGAACATACCTAAACATAATAAAGGCAATTTACAGCAAGCCAACAGCCAACATCAAATTAAATGGAGAGAAACTCAAAGCAATTCCACTAAAATCAGGAACGAGGCAAGGCTGTCCGCTCTCCCCATACTTATTCAATATAGTACTTGAAGTTCTAGCCAGAGCAATAAGACAACATAAGGAGATTAAGGGGATACAAATTGGAAAGGAAGAAGTCAAGCTTTCCCTATTTCCAGATGACATGATAGTATACTTGAGCAACCCCAAAGATTCCACCAAGGAACTGATACAGCTTATAAACACCTTCAGCAACATAGCAGGATACAAGATCAACTCAAAAAAATCAGTAGCCCTCCTATATACAATGGACAAAAAAGCGGAGAAGGAAATCAGAGATACATCACCCTTTACTATAGCTACAAATGACATAAAATACCTTGGGGTAATACTAACCAAGCAAGTGAAGGACCTATATGACAAGAACTTTAAGTCCCTGAAAAAAGAAATTGAAGAAGATGTCAGAAAATGGAAAGATCTCCCATGCTCATGGATAGGCAGAACTAACATAGTAAAAATGGCAATCTTACCAAAAGCAATCTACAGATTCAATGCAATCCCCATCAAAATACCAACACAATTCTTCACAGACCTGGAAAGAATAATACTCAACTTCATATGGAAAAACAAAAAACCCAGGATAGCCAAAAGAATCCTGTACAATAAAACAACCTCTGGAGGCATCACGATCCCTGACTTCAAGCTCTACTATAGAGCTACAGTAATAAAAACAGCTTGGTACTGGCATAAAAACCGACATGTGGACCAATGGAATCGAATTGAAGACCCTGACATTAATCCGCACACCTATGAATAAATAATTTTTGACAAAGAAGCCAAAAGTGCACAATGGAAAAAAGAAAGCATCTTCAACAAATGGTGCTGGCAAAACTGGATATCAACATGTAGAAGGCTGCAAATAGATCCATATCTATCACCATGCACAAAACTTAAGTCCAAGTGGATCAAGGACCTCAACATAAATCCAGCTACTCTGAACCTGCTAGAAGAGAAAGTAGGAAGTAGTCTTGAACGCATTGGCATAGGAGACCACTTTCTAAATAGAACACCAGTAGCACAGACACTGAGAGAAACAATCAATCAATGGGACCTCTTGAAACTGAGAAGCTTTTGTAGGGCAAAGGATACGGTCAACAAAGCAAAGCGACAGCCTACAGAATGGGAAAAGATTTTTTTTGTATTTTTAATACGGGATTTGTTGTTGTTAATGGTGTGTGTGTGTGTGTAAAATGGGAAAAATAACGTGGAAATAAATGAAGCCAAAAGAGCAAATGTACCAAGCTTGCATAGTAATCCTATGTTAAAGAAGGTCTTGAGTAGTATTAATTCTTAATTAATTCAACAGAGTATAACATTTTTACATTTTTTAAAATATTGGTGAACAAGAGGATGAAAAGCAGTAAAAGTTACATAAATCAGATGAAGACAATTTCGACTTCTTTACATAAAAAAATTAAAAACAGTTTTATAATTTTCCCCCTCACAGTGAGAAAATGTTAATAATTGTCTTCGGTAAACTTAATAAAACATGATATAGATTAGAATGAATGAAGTTTTCACAGCACCATCAACGTACAGGCAATCCCTTCATTGAGTTTAAATGAGTGAGGACTAGTGTGTCTGATAACCTGTGCATCCCGAAGACCACAGTGCATGTTCAGGTTGGCTACCAGTGTGTTAAAGAAGAAAACAAAAAAGCAGCACAACAAGAAACCAACAGAAGTACATGAATAAGCATTTGGGACTAAAACAGATAAACATGTGCTAAACAGCTCTTTGAATAGTATTATGAATTTATCATGTAACTATATATAAGGACTCCTTCTTCTATACTGTGCAATAACCAACTTCTCTGCTTGAAAAGATCATTGTAGATGTAACCAACCATCTTATTAAATAAGAAACACAGAGCTGATTCAGAGAAGAAAGCCAAGAGGTCAGAACTAAGAGCCTTACCCTTCCTGCTTCAGCCAAGAGAGTTCTCCGAAAGGGAGCTACTTCCTGTCTGTTCGTCTTTATATAGACTGTCTGTTCTGCCTTCTTATTGGTTGTAAACCCAAACATATGACTGCCTCGTCATTGCCTATATATACAGCCCTCCAGGTCCTCTATGGTATTGAGATTAAAGGCATATGTCTCCAATGTTGGCTGTATCCTTGAACACACAGAGATCTACCTAGCTCTGCCTACCAAGTGCTGGGATTAAAGGTGTGCACCACCACCGCCACGCTCTTGCTATGGCTCTAATAGCTCTGACCCCTGGGCAACTTTATTTATTAACATACAATTAAAATCACATTTCAGTACAAATAAAATACCACCATAGATCATGATTGGGAATTGTCCAGTTTAATTTTCTCTCTGATATCTTATATTTAATACAGTTTAAGAGGGAATAAATCTAAATAAATCTATTTTAAATATATGTACATGTGTGTGTGTGTGTTTGTGTGTGTGTGTGTTTGTGTGTATCTTTGCTATCTCCATGTCAGAAGAACCAGAAGACAATATTCAGTGAACCCAGAAGGTTCTTTACCTTCACAGACCTGAATTGCTGGGCCTTGGAGGGTTTGGTGGGTATTTCAAAGCTATATTGCATTGTTCTAAAGTTGTAATTTGAAATCTAGCATGACTTCAATACTGAGGTCACCTTTTCTGAAACCTTAAGCAACACACTGACCCTATAAAACTGGGTATAAAATTTTCAGGGTCTGGTAAAATGGAAAAGTAGTTGTATGTTAACAAATTGAAAGGGACTGGAGAGAAGGCTTAGCCAATGAAAGGCTGACCTGAGATCATACCAAAGCTGAGAAACATAGTGAACAACTGTAGTGTGTGTCCTGGGCTTGCAGAGATGGAAAGTTTCCTCGGGATTGCTGGCCAGTCAGTCTACTAAAACTGATAGCTCAAAAAGAGACAACAACTCAAAATATAAGGTGAAGAGCAATTAAGAAAGGCACTAACACTAACTTCTGCCATCCATTGGCACATGTGCCAATGCAAGTGTGTGTGAGGATGTACACATATTCATATGGACAGTCATGCACACACAGACACATGCAAACACACCCATATATGCACATGAACTCACACACAAACACATTCACACAATGTATACAAATACACACACACACACACACACACACACACACACACACACATACACACACACACACCTTGTAGTAAAGTTTCTAGACTAACTAGATTTAAGTATGCAAGTGGTTGAAAAGCAAGGACTCAAAACAACATCCAAATGTAATTAATATAGGAGAAAGAAGAAAGCTGAGAAATGAGACCCAACACAGGCATAGGACAGGGGGTGGAGCCCGAGCAGAGCAGCTTTCGATTACTTACACAATTGTTCTTCAGCTCTTTACTTTTCAAATCCAAGAGAGCAGCTTTGGCGACTGTTTTCTTATGACAGGCAACAGCTAACCAATGTAAAATTGCCTTTTTCACTAGCCAGCCTGGTGTAAGAACTGGAAATGTATGAGGTGCCTGGTGTCTCTGGGCATCAGGAGACGACATCTGATGTTCTAAGTGAAATGACACAGAAGTGTCTACTATGAGTTTGACTTACTGTGCTTCTCCTTCCT
Source organism: Peromyscus eremicus (assembly GCF_949786415.1). Classification (NCBI taxonomy): domain Eukaryota; kingdom Metazoa; phylum Chordata; class Mammalia; order Rodentia; family Cricetidae; genus Peromyscus; species Peromyscus eremicus. The sequence goes on from NC_081435.1 coordinate 18,747,261, forward strand.
CCCTCTGTGTCTTGGTTTTTACTTTTGTTTTTCCTTCTTTTCAGTTTTATTATTTTGTCAGACTACAAAGCATTCTAAACTTATCCTTTGCTCATGACAGGTCACATTCTCAGTCTGACTTTAAGATGGGTGCAGGACTACTAATCCCTGAGACAGCTACAATCCCTGGGGCTACATGACTATCTTAGGTGGTAAAGTGCTTGCCATAAAAAGCACGAAAGCCTGAGTTCAGATCCCAAGTACCTGTGCTGAAAAGCTCAGCATTAAATAAAACAAAAGCTGGCCATGTGTCATGTACTTGTGTGACCCTAGTTCTGGGGACACAGAGGCAGGAAGATCACTGGAGCTGACTGGCCAGCCAGTCTAGCAGAATCTAGCTGTACTGCACGTGGAAGTGCTATGACTGTAAGTTCAGACGTATGCCTTACGAACTGTTTACATTTTATGATTACTCAGTAGATTTGCTTGGCTTTGTTACTGTGATTTATTTAACTATTTGTTCCAAATGTCGTTCACATGCATCTGTAATTACCAAATATAACTCTCTGAAAATGCTAAACTATGAATGTTACACTATTGGTGAAATTATTAAGGCCACTCCACATAGTTAAAAGAGAGGTTTATTTTGTGGGGTAACTTACAAGTGAAGGGATAGGTAACAGGGTCTGGGAAAGGTGTGGCACAGTCTGGCAGTGTTCTCTGGAGAACTCTGCTTGGTCTACCTCCAGCATCCAGGGTCCAGGAACCAAGAGAACTGGCCTATCCGGATCTCGGGTCTTCAGGGTCCTCTCTCAGCCCCGCCTTGTAGGCGTGACAATTACCGAAACTTCAATAAGGGTTGGAACTTCCAGATCAAAGCTGGAATGGCTACCCACTACATCTCCCCCTTTTGTCTAAATAAGAAGGTTCTAACCTAATACAAGACTATATACAAAGGAATGGTTATCGAATATTGTCAAGGAGTAATGAGGGATAATGACCTAGATAAGATGGAACTACAACCAATGCGAACAATATCAAGCAAGAAACACATACTAAAATCCAGAGAAGTCTGGAGCATAGGTAAATGGCGTGCTGTGGGATGGTCTGTATGTCAAATGTGTTGTTGATTGGTCAATAAATAAATCACTGATTGGTCAGTGGCCAGGCAGGAAGTATAGGCGGGACTAACAGAGAGGAGAATTGAGAGAACTCTGGGAAGTGGAAGGCTGAGAGGGAGACATTGCCAGCCGCCACCATGACAAGCCGCATGGGAAGATCCCGGTAAGCCACGAGCCATGTGGCAAGGTATAGATTAATGGAAATGGATTAATTTAAAATATAAGAATAGTTAGCAAGAAGCCTGCCACGGCCATACAGTTTGAAAGCAACATAAGTCTCTATGTTTACTTGGTCGGGTCTGAGAGGCTGTGGGACTGGCAGGTGAAAGAGATATATCCTGACTGTGGGCCAGGCAGGAAAACTTAAGCTACAAATGGCGCCCAACGTGGGGCAAGAGTTTCCACCTAAAAATGAAAAAAAAAAAAAAAAAGATTCTAAAACGGAGCTAAAAACAGCTCCTAGTTGTCTCTTTCAAGCTAATGGCAGCCTGCATGTTTGAGCTACTATGGCGGGTTCCTGGCGTGTGCGCTCGACCTGCAGTATGGCGGGAATGAAGCCTCTGCAAATGGTACATTAAGCTGTATGATGGATTTAGCCTTTGCTAGTACAAAACAAAACAAAACAAAACAAAAAAAAGAGGTTTCTGGGCTACACGCTACTTTGATAGAAACATAGACCCACTGTTTCTGAGAGTTGATGGCTCCCAGAGCTGGCGGAAAACGTACTACCGCCATGTTGGGAAGCTGAAGTGGGCGGAGCCAGCAGCCATAGCGCCAGCGCCATTTCAGGCTTAGAATGCTGCAGTTTAAAAGAAATAGGCTCAAACTAATATAAAAAAATAAGCCACATAAAGATGGCTACCACACAGAGAATTTGGATTATGTTCTCTTTGATATTCATAACTAAAGAAAAACATTTGATTACAAAAGCTGTTGAGTTATGCCAAAATGTATATTTTAAAGGTACCTTGACTTCAAAGTTTGGATGTAAGGATATGTTGCTTTGAAAAAGAGTCTCTTTTGTTTCCACAGAAAGCCAGAGGCTATAGATTTGTTCCAGATTAAGATACATCCAGTTTGACCAGCCAAGACCACCTGAAAGGTCTCCAATGACCCCATGGCTGAGATGATCCAACATCCAGAATGGTTTGAAGGCAACTGACTCAGACGATACACTCTCATGGACTATTCCATAATCCTAAAAAATTTCTTTATATCCCCATAAGATACAGCGCCCCCCTCCAGCAGGAAGTAATAAGAGAAGCTACGCCCAAATTCCCAAATATACCAAGCTGACTTTAGAGATATATAAAGGTTAAAACCTTCCTTTTTAAGAAAAGAAAAGGGGAAGTGCTGTGGGATGGTCTGTATGTCAAATGTGTTGTTGATTGGTCAATAAATAAATCACTGATTGGTCAGTGGCCAGGCAGGAAGTATAGGCGGGACTAACAGAGAGGAGAATTGAGAGAACTCTGGGAAGTGGAAGGTTGAGAGGGAGACACTGCCAGCCGCCACCATGACAAGCCGCATGGGAAGATCCCGGTAAGCCACGAGCCATGTGGCAAGGTATAGATTAATGGAAATGGATTAATTTAAAATATAAGAATAGTTAGCAAGAAGCCTGCCACGGCCATACAGTTTGAAAGCAACATAAGTCTCTATGTTTATTTGGTCGGGTCTGAGAGGCTGTGGGACTGGCAGGTGAAAAAGATATATCCTGACTGTGGGCCAGGCAGGAAAACTTAAGCTACAATGGCGTGTTACAAAGATGATTTCAAAAGGTGTCCTATCCTAAAGAACCTGAATCTAATACTTAATATGTTCTCTCTAAGATATTATATATATACTAAGTTGTAACTGTAACTGCTAGTCTTCAATTCCATCAAAGACCTGAGAAGGAATATAATGGTACCTGAAAAATGGAAGATGGATGCAAGCAACTTTTGGGAACCTTGTAAGAGTAGACAGAGATAGTTGGCAGCCTGGACAGTCACCTAATGTTTCTCAGCATTGTTGGTGCATTCAAATTGGCTACAGGCCTAGAGTATCTGACAGACCATTTGCAGAAGGAGGAATTCTGAAAGACCATCTTACCCTGTCTTGGCAGAGTTAAGAAGTCACTTTTCCTTGTGTCCACTTGTCCAGAAGGACAGTACTGGTATTGTCAGCAGTTGAGGCAAGGGCTGTTCTTTGCCCAATAGGCCATTTTGTGCCAAGAAGACAAACTTCCAAATGGAAGTGTCTTAGAAGCCCAACATTCTCTTGGGATCAAATTGGTGTTGCCAGGAGCAATTGTGTCTCACATCAACAGAATTCTAAGTTATTTAAATGCCATATTCTCTAGGTCTATGAAGTGTTTGAAGATTACCTGTCCATCCAACCTATGTATCTGTAAATCTGGATAACCTAACTAACATAACAATAGAGATGACAAGCATAGGGGACTATAAATCTATAAGTCTTGTCTACCTAAATAACCTAAGGACTAAGGCTTCCTGTAAACAAGGTAAACAGTCTATAAGCAAATGTCTGATAAAGGATGATGACTTTAAAATTGTGACAATACACAAGATATTTATAACAGAGGTAGGAATGTATAGTGCAATATGCAATATGACAATAATCTTAAATATGTATCAATATACAGAATATCCTAAACAGAAGTAGAACATACATACAGTATGATAGATATAAATTTACATTTGTATCAATATACAAATATTTCAAATAAGAGTAGAAATATATGTACATTATAACAAATATAGTTCTGTATTTGTATCAATATACAAATTATCTTAAACAGGAATACAAAAATAGTTTACATTTGTATCAACATATAAGAATCCATAACAGTGCAATTACAGTGCAAATTATGTAAGGCTGCTATTTTACTAAATTTGTTTACTAGTATATACAATAATCTTCCATAGTATCTTATACCTATCCATTCCATTTCTTCTTTTCACTTTTTTTTGAGACACTTTTTCCCAGCCTTGTATCTGCACATGGACATCCTCCTCACAAAATGGAGTGCTAACTACTTGCCTGCTTCATTTGAAAGGAAAAAAAAAAAAAGAACAAGATAAGGACAGGAAAGTTTGTTCATACCTCAAACTCTGACAAATTCAATTTGACAGTAATGTGACTAATGCAATTTCTAGACTTGCAGACCCCAAATTATGACATGAGGTGGGTTCCCAAAACCAGTACAGTTTCTTAGCACCTTCATTACCCTAAATTGCTACACAGATAAAAAATACTTATGATAAATCAATCAAATAATGAGAGGTTGAAGAAACAAAAGCTTTGCACTGTAATGAGGATTTGAAATATCTTTCCATGGCTCTTCATAGGTTCTAGCTTGAAAGTCTTTCTTTAGTAAGGAGTGTGTCATGGCTGAAACATCTACCCTACAAAGTAAGTTTCTTATCTGCTAAAAGTTCATATAAACAGCTTCTAATGCCTGCTTCTGAAGGATTACTGAAAGTTGTCTTCTGCCCATATTTAGAATATAAAGAAAAATTTGCTTTTGATTTTCTCAGTTAAAAAATTGTTTCTCAGTCTTAGCAATTGACTATTAGCACAGGACTCTATAATTTTACTCATTAGATTGCAAGGATTCAGGCTGTACTTCACTGTGCTACAAAACCTCCCAATGAACACAAGGAAAGCATGCTCTTCTCTGACTGAGATCCTCATTTTATGAATAAATATTTGGGGATATGCTGAGGAAAAACAATGTTAATTATGGTGTTTGGTTCACATTTAATAACTGTTGTTGGGTTTGGGAGTTTTTGCATTTTTTAGGCATTTTACTGGAATGTTTCTTAGAGTCAAAGTTCTTGAAATATATAGTATCAAAGTACTCAAGGCAGTGTGGACCGAGTGCTACAACAATAATACTAGTGTGATGATGAAGATGATGATGACAAGGACGACCACAATGATATGATGATAGGTTATGGCTCTGAGCATACATAACATGGACCAGTTATGAGATCCAGAACTCCACCCTTTCTAATATTTTGTCCCCATTACTGATATAGGGATGGAGGCCCCCAACTGACTACTTGTATGCTAGTTAAATTTAGAAGAGAAAATTTCATAAATGTGCTCTTACCAACTCTGGAGTCTAATAAGAATGGTCTCTAAGAGGCAATTGTTAAAATTTAAAGAAAGGAGAAATGGCTATTTTGGAAGAGGAGATGGTGCCATAACCAACATTGCCTTTAACCCCTGAGCATATATCAGACTGAATGAATGTCTGTCTTCTCAGAATAGCAGTGGTGATGGTCCCAACCTTGAAAAGATCGTTAACAATAAGGGCACATTAAATCACACTGCCCAGTCAGAAGCTGAAGCAGGTGAGCAAGGCAGGGAGAATTTTGACAACATGAGAAAGAAAAGAAGCCCTTTGCCCAGGCATCTGATTGAGGCCTTCACCAACAATGGGGGCAAGCATTCTAGCACATTAACAATAGATTAAGACCTTCTCGCTGCCCAGCCATGAAATTTCCTAGGAACCTCACCACAAACCTCACTTATGGGAAAAGAACATTTATCAAACCCTTGTGCAGCCTAAGTGGCTTTGTGTTTGACCTTATCAGATTAGAATTCCATAGAGACATCTCCAGAGATATCTCTTGTATCTCTTATCAAAAGAGAGGAGAAGGAATAAAAGAAAGATTTTTTTTAGCAGTCTTTTGAGATATAACTTGAGAGCTACCAAAGTGATTAGACGAGTAAGAGTTTACTCTTCTTCAAGGCGTTCCTACCCACACTTGGGTGTGTCTTATTTTCACAACTCTTCATTGGGAAGTATCTACCCTATGTGTGTGAATTTTTTTTTTTTTTTTTTAGTGCCAAAGTCAAGAACCATGACTTAGTCTGGGTCAAAATTCTAAAAGTCAATGTGAACTCTTCAGGTTGCTGAGGCTGGCAGTCTAGTACTGCATCCCTGTGTTTCTCTGCTGATAATGCCACAAAGCTAGAGTCTAAATCCTGAATCTGCCATGGCTATATGACTATATACATAGGAAAAAAAGCCCATCTTGGCATGTTTCTTCATTGGTAAAATGTGGGCACTGATAGCGCCTGCCTCCTAAGATTACTTCAAGGATCTCATTAGTTAGTTTGTTTAGAATACTCATAGTATGGCTTTTCACATAGGAAGTGCTCTAGCATGGTGACTCTCACCATTATCATTTAGCAAACAATGTGAGGTATAGGCCATCTGGTTGAAGCTATGGTTGATAAAGATCAGGCAACAGCTAATAAGTATTGAAGTCTTGATTTGAAAAGTCTATGATGTGGTAAAGGGATCAATGATTGAATTTTTATATATTAATATTACTGTTTTCCCAGCCTGAGAATTAAGTCAGTTATTGCTATGGACATTGCTAAATGATACTGTCTTTCTCTGGAGTAAACATTTTAACTCTGGGAATAAGGATAATTTAAGAACTGAAATTATGGCAGTCTATTTTTGAGTTTTCTAATCCTTCATTCTTCATGGAGGACAGATGAGGTACAGGTCAGAACTGGTATTGTAATGGGTGCCTATAGTCCTAGTTAGGTGGGAAACTAAGATAGAAGGGTCTCCTGAACCCAGGAGGTCAATGGACACCTGGGCTACAATTCGAGATCGTGTGGGGGGAAAAAAGGTGAATGATATACAATGAAACAAGCTAGAGATATGGCAATTTCACACCAAATAACTGTTCTGTGATCATTACCCTTAGGCTGGTAAGGCTTAGAGGAAACAAATCTAAAGAATGGTAAGTGAGAGCATAGGCTATACTAAAAAAGATAATTAATGTAGTGTGCTAAATATTTCAATTAAACTTTGCCATTATGAGGTGGTGTGGTAATCAACATTTGGGTCTCAAACTTTATGATTGTTGGATGTGACCCTTCCTGCAGCTATTAAAAACTGTGCTGTGATTTGGCAATGGAGAAATAAAAGGACTTTCACTAACGCTGAGTTTTACATTGTCAGTCTCGGCATAAAACCACTGTGGGCATTTCACAGACGACTGGGAGTAAGTACCCTCTTCTTTTTCCTTCTTATGTATCCTCACCATCTACACCCTTCTTTCTCTTCAACTAAACTTCCCGTCCTCCCTCTTCTTGCCAATGAAGTCAACTTAGCTTTTTTTTTTTTTTTTTTTTTTTTTGCTCAGCACTTCCCACACACTCTTTGAGAATTCTCGTAAGAAGCTGGAAACGGAAAAGTTGTGATTACATCAGCTGTTCTAGAGCAAACCGTGAGATGGAAGAGTATTTAGAAAAAACACTTTCTCTTCAGCAGGAACACTTGTTGGAAATGTGACCTGGACTCTTGAAAGAAAATTAAAACCCAAGTCCTGTCCTAGCATAGAATATCTGCCTGAGTTAAGCAGGGACTTTGAAAATATTTCATGTGGTGACATTTTATTTGTGCTGAAATGTGATATTTTATTTGTATATTAATAAATAAAGTTTGCCTGGAGGCAACTGGCTGTCAGAGGTCATAGCAAGCCATAAAACAGAAGTCAGGTGGTGGTAGCACTCACCCTTAATTCGATCACAGGGCAGGCAGAGTCTCTGTGTGGTCAAGGACACAGCCAAGAGTGGTGACACACGCCTTTAATCCCAGTATCAGCCATAGAGACCTGGAGGTCTATATAGACAGGCAGTGACCAGGAAGTGATGTGTCTGGGCTTAGAGCCAGTGAGAAGGCAGAACAGGAAGGCAACAAAAGCACAGGTTAGGCTGGGCGGTGGTGGCACACGCCTTTAATCCCAGCACTCAGGAGGCAGAGCCAGGCGGATCTTTGTGAGTTCGAGACCAGAGACCAGCCTTGTCTACAGAGCGAGATCCAGGAAAGGTGCAATGCTACACAGAGAAACCCTGTCTCGAAAAAACCTAAAAAAAAAAAAAAAAAAAAAGCACAGGTTAGGCAGGAAGAAGTCTCTCTCTTGGGAAGCTACGGCATGGTGGTAAGCTAAGGTTAGTCAGTGGCTCTTCGCTATTTCTCTGATCTCTTCAGCTATTACCCCTGTATTTGGCTCTGTGATTCTAATTTAATAAGACTGTTTAGAAATTCATCTACAATTTTATATTAAAAATTCTTTAAATCAGAAGCCTGGGGATCAGTGGATGTGTTCATATTTTGCCCCAGTTACTGGTTTCATGGCCTCACAATCTCTGGTCTCTCTTCTTCAGGTCCTAGCTCTGTCCACACTGGCTGTCACTTTTCTCTAATCAGTTCTTCCACTTCTACATTCTCTAAGTCTTCAATTATGGATGGTGCCATTCCTGTTCTTTGTAAATGTGTTAGGACAGACTGCTAAAGCCCTCCATATCTGGTTTCTCTTTTTAGGAGCAAACCTGACATATTGTTATTATTGAATGGCTCCTTGCTGAAAACCCTACCAAAGAGGGTGCAGAAGAACCTGTGTATTAAGTTGAGTAACTAAGTTGTTGCAGAATTTCAAACAGATACAACTCAGGTTTTAATTTGCCTCATTATAAGTTACTATATAAATGCTATCACTCAGACAATGTATTGTATAAGAGAGATACTTCCGTATTCTTAACCTAAAAGAATAGAGGGAGGGTAGAGAAATGGGTAGGGTAAGTTTAAAGGCATCATTAAATGAGCAGCAGGCAGAGATGTGTTTACAAGAAAACATCTCTTACCTCATGCACAAAATATTCAAGCCGGTAATAGAAAAGATTAATATCCCCAGTTTCCTAGTTACTGGCCTGTAGCCCTTTCCTAACTAGACACCTCAGGTTTATCACACCTGGTGCTTTGATAAGGTCTCTTTACAGAAATTGAGTTGCTTCAATCATCTGGAGTATTTATTTTTATTTAATTTTTCAGCAAAGACACTGGACATTGATTTCCTTTTGCATTTTATTAAAAGTGAATCTGCGATTGCAGATGGGAAACCAGAGCTAAAGTCTTTGCCCTGAGCACAAAACCAAACAAAAATCAAAGCATTTCTAAGACTGAGTTGTTCGGTTAAATTTTCTTAAAAAAAAAAAAAAAATCATCAAGCAGTTGCACTGCTGAAATGGATCAGACATGGAGACAGAAATCAGACGAGAAATTCTCGGTGTGCCAACTTGTGCAGCATAATTTTCACATCAAAGAACTTCAAAATGGGATTTTCCCAAGTATTTTAACTTCTAGCTAGCTGAATCAAGTCCTCTCAGGAAGTAAGCAGGCTATAAATTATAACTACCTATGTAAATAAGAGAATATCATGGTCACGTCCATGTATTACCTCGCTCCTGGTTCTTCCACCCTCTCCTACCCCAGACTGTGCAGGCAGGATGAGACCTCTCCTTCCAAAGCATCTTGTTGCTTCCAGTGATATATGACAGCATCCACACACAGGAAGAACTTCCTGGAAGACGAGCATTTATAATGTCTTGATGGTTGAAAAAGAGACTCGGGAGCTCAGGAATCATGAAACTTCAATATGACCTCTAGGGAAAATGAGATCAGAAATGCAAGCTTGGATGAGGCTTAGCAGAGCCCTTATGTTGCATGGAAGACGTTTCCCTAAAGGTGGGATAATTCATAGGGGTTTATGGCCTGGTTTAGCTGCTGCTAATTATGTGCATAACTTTGTGTGAGACCTTTAATTTTTTAGAAATTTTTTCATGTTTAAGAGATAGAATTGCAGCTAAAGCTTTTCCTATGCCCAATATATATATATATATATATATATATATATATATATATATATATATATATATATATATAGAGAGAGAGAGAGAGAGAGAGAGAGAGAGATAGATAGATAGATAGATAGATAGATAGATAGATAGATAGACAGATAGATAGATAGATACATGATCGATGATTATACTATTTCTACATAGCCACACAAGGAAGTCTATAGATCTTCTTAATAATTCTCTGCAATGAAAATATCATTCATTTTTCTACAGTTGGATCCTCCTTTTAATTTTAAAAAATGTATTATTCAAAATTGTGTGTGTGTGTGTGTGTGCGCGCGCGCGCGCGCGCGCGCGTGCTCATGTCATGGTACGCACTTGAAAGTCAGAAGACAACTTGTTAGAGTTGGTTTTTCTCTTTCTGCCACTTGGGTCCTGAGGATAAACTTAGGTTATCAGCCTTGGGTGACACACAGATTTACCTCCTGAGATGTCTTGCTGCACACCTAAGTTATGTTTTTCTTTAAACTCTTTCCATTCATTACTTCAAACAACGTCCTAGGAATTTGCATTCCTAGACTTTCCTCAAACAGAGTCCTTTCTCTGAGCTGCTCTGAGTCCATGACTCTTATTAAAGTCATGGTTTGCTTTTAGATTTCCAATTAGATTCTCCTTCTTCCATGTGATCTGCCTTGAACCTTAAAGGGAATTTGGAATTACTTTGTTCCAGGTTCATACAGTACAAATGTGCTGTGTATGTCCACTTGTCCTCATTTTCAGTGTTAGCCTTATGAGTCGTATCCTTACTACACTGTCAATTCTCATTAAACAGTGACACAGAGAAAGTTTAATTCTGATTCCCTTATAAAAGGGATGGCAAGAAGATATCACGTTATTATTTTCATTCCTAAAGCTCCTCTCATATGGTAGCAGATCCTCATTTCTTTCCATGGTCCATCATGAAGAAGAGGCACTGAAGCCTAGACAATCTTGAGAATTCTGCACATTGATGTCATTTACTTTTGTGTCTAAAGGCAACTTTGAATAATGCCTCAAATTTAACTCGATTTCTCTAAGGTTTGCTACAATTTTCTTCTCATGTTCCATTTGTAAAAGAAAATCAAACCAAACCTGTGATCTGTTTTATAAAACCAACAGTGTTGGAATTTCAACCAGTTTTGGCGAGAAGCTCAAGAAACATTTCTGGTCAGGCGGTGGTGGTACATGCCTTTAATTCCAGCAGTCAGGAGGCAGAGCCAGGTGGAACTCTCTGAGTTTGAGGCTAGCCTGGTCTACAGAGCGAGATTCAGGACAGGTACCAAAACTACACAGAGAAACCCTGTCTCGAAAAAACCAAGAAACATTTTTGAGAGCAGGATACCACCAGAACACATTTATTTTTTTTTCCTGTTTTCTCCTATGAACATAACAGAACATTCATAAGGAATGATAATTGAAGTAGAAGGAAACATGTAGGGACAGCTTTGTGCTGCAGCATGCTTCAATCGATAATTTATTTTCCTTAAATTTCTCCCTAATCCTGTTTCAATATGCTAATCTGCTTCATTCCCTCATCAAGCTTGCTTTAGAATTGCTTTATCCATAATAGGCATCCACTCTGAAGAAGAGACTCAACATTGCTGCTTTGCTTCTGTCTACCTAGATAAGTTTATTCAAAGGCACAGAGATATGGGGATAAAACTGGCCATAAGGATAAAACCCATTATTAAATGGCATTATTGTCTTTGCTGTTATTCTCTCATCATACAGAGAGGTGCAGAACAGAATTGAAAACCATATGGTAATTGCTTGGAGGATAAGTGCAACTTACGGTCACACCTTCAGCATCCAGCAACATAGCTAGTTTCATTTCAGGTGCCAATATGGCAGCCAGCCAGCCCAGGAAAGATGAACTGGCAGAGAGAGAATGACAGACATTAGGCATAAGTACTTTCCACGTCAACTCTTTGGCATGCTCTTTGTTGAAAAAATCTGTTCTCACAATTGCCTTCCAGCATGTGCAAGTTATGCTACAAAGGCATATGATAATGTCTGCCGTCCAGGAATATGTTAATATGGTCCATTCTGGGAGATGCCAAGTCATAGGCAGAGTGATTGGAGACCCCAGATGTCTGTGCATCCCCACCCATCCTGCACAAGGGTATGTCAGCAACAGACAAAACGAGGCTAGGGTGGCATTCATGAGGCTTAATGACTTCCTTCTCTAAGACCTAGTTTTGAAAGTGAGAAAGATAATTTGAGGCCTCCATCAGTATGTACAACTGTCCATTTACAGGATTTTCATTTAAATTGAAGATTTTTAAATATCCTTCTTTCCAAAATCAGCAGCAGAGACTTTCCAAAGCCCTCATCTGTGAGAATTCCTCTGTGACTGTGAAGATTCCTCAATGTGTAAATAACATACAGTTCACTGAGGAGCATTTCATACATCACTCGTCACTGGCTGAATTGTCCCAAGTAAACTTCAGTGTGGTTAATATTCTTTGCCATTTTCCTTCTAGATAAATAATTCAAACAACTGCAGTAACATCTTGCCTGAAGTGACTCCATCAGATTGAGATATGGATAGGACAATATTTTATTTGCTGTTTTCAAGTAAAGTATCTCTAATATTTTGATTCTACTAATGCAGGATTATTGACCATAAATTTCTTTTATAAGCCAGTATAGTAACTCTACTACTGTGTTTTCATAAAACATTTTATATTCAGAAATCTGACACATGGCATACACTTTATAAATTATAAAACACATTTGTGGAATCATGCTATATCTGATTGATTACCAGAAAACACAGATAAAAATGATTGTCTAATATCTCAAAAATGAAAACATTTGACTCTCTAAAAATGCTCAAAGGCATAAAACATATCTACAATGCAACTATTTCTCTGGCTGATACATTTGCAGGAGCTCGCAACGTGCCACACAAGAGTCTACAAATCAAGGTCTCTTCTGAAGAGGGAGCTAGCCTTTCAAGATGCAGGAAAAGAGGCAATGGATCTAAGCTCTTGAAATTGAGTCATAACCACTTCTATCCAAAGAGAGCAGCTGAATATTCATGGAATGTTTTTATTCCACCAAACTTATCCTTGAGAAAACACAATTTTGGAATGATCACACAATATCTTGGACAGAAAATCATCTTATGTGTAAATGTTTGTTTCTGTCATAGCTATTTTCATATTATACATGCACACAAATACACATAAAGTGCACATATGAGACTAAGAACACATGCACAGTTTCGATCGTATTTTATGAGTTCTTTACTCTATCTTGAATATAAAGGCTTCCCTCATTGGGGAAAAAAAAATAAATGAAATATCCCTGTGGATAAAGCATCAGTGTGTTTTCATTGTGGGCTGTGCTCTTATCTGGTCACTGTGGTTATTAGAAAAAAAAAAAGAAGATGACTTTTAGGACATTACATACTTAGATTTAGAACATGCTACAGTCATGCTCAGCTGAACAACAAGACCAGTACAGAAGCTTAAAAGTCACTTTGGCCTCTTGTCTTTCTATGATTTCTCTCTATAATTTTGGAGTCGCCTCACTTCAAGGCCAGAATTTTATTCTAGAGAGTTCCTGACTGCAACTGAAGGCCAAGAATTGTTGGGAGGCATGTGACCTAGTTTCGGACCAGTATATGAGTGTTTGTCCGATGGATCTCCAGATTAGACAAAAGCCCACAGGGACAATCTCACTCAGCAAGGACCAGTGGACTTCCGGACAGCAAAGAATACTGCTGGAAATGCACAGCCTGCATGCTCTCTGCTCTCTGGTAATACTGGTGATTCTCTTGGAGGATTTAGTGTCATTTTGTCAATCATGAATTGAACAGACGTGATCATTCTTGGAAACCCCAGTATTTCTTGAATATCTTGCCCTAAAATTCTTTGGGAGCTGATGCTTCTCAAGGTTTCTTGTCTGGGATGGCAGCTGTCAATTCAGACCCCAGGAGCTGTTCTGATTCAGTGCTGACAGGATCGGAGGCAGATCACCCCTGTTTCTGTTAATATATTTTAAACATGATTGTTATTCTTGAAAACGTGTGCCTATGTCAATCACCTTTTAGTTTTGTAGAGACAGGACGTACCTGGCTCGATATTTGGCCAAACTAGCAAAATGATAAGTGTTGTTTTTTTGTTTAAAGATGTTTTGATGTAAAAGTTGGGAAAAAAAAAAAAAACATTTGACATATTTGTTTTTGCTCGAGGTTAACATTGTAGGATGGGAAAAACTTGCTTGTTAGTGTGGAAAAACATGCTTGTTTTGATGTATAAATAAAGACAGCTGGAGCTATTTGGGAATGGCCGTTTGTGTGAAAGTCATCTGGTGGTTAGACACCTCGTGCTGACACCCCTTGCCCATCTTAGAACCTGAACTCAGATTGTGACTGGACCATGGCAGGTTGGTGCCCAACTTGGGACCTAAAGATGGCATGCATTGGGACTGAAGGGCATAGGATCCTGTCTAAGGGAAATACAATCCTACCAGGAGAGTCCTTGGCTTTAGAAAGGACAGGTAATCAAAAGCTTTTGAGAAATAAATGAATCAACCCCATATATTGATATTACTAAACATATACTTAAAAAAAAATTAAGGTCAATACTGACCAGGGAATTTTAGATGTCAAAATATGAGATACAATAAAAACAGATATTAAAAACTAATATATAAAAAATGAGGAAAGGACATGCCTCCTATAGCATTTTTTATTTGGAATATGTTTAAATGGACACTGACAGGTGATAAAGAGCCCATATATGCTCTGGAGCCCTCTGCTCCTGCAGCTCAAAAGGGAATACCCTTGTTTTCTCACTTAGGATCTAAGGAGGCAGCAAAATATCCAAATTCTGATTGGCCTTCCCTGAAACTCCTGACTCTAAACCACTCCACAAGACCCCCTAAGAAACATAAAATGGAGCTGATGGGATTTGCTGCCACTGTGCATCAGGCCCACTAGTAAAATGATTCACTGGGGAAAAAAACCCTTACAAAATGTTTATAAATATGGGAAAATGGCTTGGAACAGTCGCTTGGCTGAAACTAACAAAGGAAATCTTGCTGACAATGTCTATGCCAGGTACAGGAGACTAAACTAAAAATTTCCAAAGGCAGTCCCCTTCCCCTTAAATTCCAGTACTCGGGACAATTTTACTTATTGATTTATATAGTTATGGGTCTAGATATAATCAGTGTCAGAAAAGAGGATATTTATATATAATATAAAACTTAGGACACAGGAACTGACATTTTTCATGATATAAAAAAATTAATAAAAACTAAATCATAAAATTCCCAATGCATACTCGGGAAACTGAGATGAGAATGTTACAGGAACTGCTCCTGACAATGATCTAGTAACAAAATGACAATGCCTAGTAACAAAAAAACCATGGAAAGCATTGTGGCCCCAAGATCAAAGCCTATTCTGCCTTAGTGGGTCTGAGGGACTGACTGGAATCCTCTCTAGGGCCAGAGGCCAAAATGTCCCAAACTGGTCATCCTGTCTACCCCTCACACCACAGCATTCCTTTAGTCTTTTATTATTACAACTCTCAGGCAGAGTTCACTCTCCTAGCTCTCTCAGGTCACTTGATTCCTATTTGCGTCCCTACAATGCACCTTGGGATGTAACATGTAGATTTAAAAAAAAATACATTCAGTTCACAGTTTGGAGGTATAAATCCAAGCTTGCGTGATCCCTTTTGCTTGGTGGCTGATGGTAGTAAATCATAATGATAGATGATATGTAGCCAATACTCATATCTGATATAGAATAAAGGAGATAAAGTAGCCGAACCTTTCTATCCTGACTTAAGCTGTCACACATAAACTATTCCAGACCCTAGAGCATCCTTACCCGTGAGTGTACATTCACTCATTTATGGGTCAGAAGGAAATTTTGTTGAATTTTTTCTCCTAACTTTAACCACTATAAATTTGCCTAAGCATAGCAAGTAGCATCTATAACAAAGCCTGAGTAACTCCGTATTTTGAAGTTTTCTATTCCAGGCAAATCATCTGTCAGTCTCAGATTATTCTTCTACAGATTTAGGACATTAACACATAGCAACTAAACTCAGACCCCCATCAGCATGGCTATATTACCAAGACATCTGGACTTCTTAGCCATCACTAGAATTGACCACAGCCTCTGCTTACAAAGTTATATGCTTCCTCTGAAGTCCTCTAGTCCTTTTCCATAAGCCAGTTCCAAAGATGCCTACATGTCTCTAGGTGTGAGTGCAATATCGAACCCATTCTCTATTGTGTTATTATTTTCTGTACTAGTCAGTCTTGCATCACTATAATGAAATACCTGAAGCACATAAATAAATCAAAATTATTAATTTATTCTACTTTGGAGGTTTAAAGGCAAAGTATATGTACTAGTTTGGACTTCTAGCTAATCCCATTATGGCAGAGACGCCTATCTGTGAAAGAGTTTATATCTATAAAAAAGTATTAAAACATCAAACAAGGTCCTGATAGAAATGTCAAGCTGTGAAAAAGCCAGTGTTAGTGTGGCGTTTCCCATAGATCCATGCATTTGAACACTGGGTCTCCAGGTAGTGGCACCGTTTGGAAAAGCTTTTAGGACATCAAGATTTGCTGGAAGAAATATATTGTTCATAGCCTTTTCCTGCTTCTAGTTCACCCTCTCTGCTTTCTGTGTGTGTTTGGCATTGTGATCACTCAGCTCCTACTCTGGCTTCTGTGCCATACCCTACACACATTGTGAGCTTTCCTTCTGGAACTACAAGGCAAAATAAACTCTTCCTTTTACAAACCACTTTTGTTCATGGTATTTTACCATAGAACAGAAAAGTAACTATTGCAGTTATCAAAGAACAAAATGGAGAGACTGGTGTTCCACAGCTGCTTGAGAAGACACATCACCAATGCTCTAGTCTAGGACTGTCCACTGGCATCTGCCCTTGAATAGTTCTCCTGTTCCCCCATTGCACCATCTGTGATGGGGTTTTCAATCTTAGCAGATCCCTAAGTATCCTTTATAAACCTCCTACAACCAAACACAGCAGTCACCATTTTAGAGATTTCCTGATGACCTGAAATCATGGCCTCATTCTGAACTTCCTGCCCATTTTTCTTGATTTTTTTCCTTTGTATTTTTAACATAGGTTATACAAAATACTTAACAGATTTTTCTTTTTTCCCTCATGAGAATAAAAGCATTAAGATGACAGTTGTTTTGCTAATTATTACAATCTCAATACCTATCACCTCATAGATGTCCCAAATATAACCCAAAATAAATAGTGTTCCAGCTGAGATTATGAAGCTTTTAAGTGGGTCAGATGAGGTCAATGGGATGAGAAACCAATGTCAGAGGGAAAATGGAACACTACCATGCGTATTTTAATTACTGATGCCTCCATATTTCCTCTGCACTCACTGCATCTCTGTCACTGGGATTATCGACTTCAGAAGCTTTTAATTCCCAAGAATAGATCAGAGAGATGAGAAATACAATGGAAAGAAGAAAAGAAAAAATTAATAATGAAATAGATGTGATTGACTGTATTTTTATTTCTTCTCATTTAATATAGTTTCAATAATTAAACAGCAAACCAATCTTTATTGTTATTATTGCCTACTTAAAAAATAGTAAAAGAACATGTATCAGAAAGAAAAGTAGGAGGAAAATGGAGAAAAAAATAAGAGAATAAAATGACTTTGGGCTACCTACCAAGTATTTCATGGTGTGTAAGCAGAGTCGTAGCTAAGTCTCCAACGAAATCTATGACAAGGTGAGAAATGGAGGAAGAAGAAACTGAATTATATAGATTAATGAACAATCTGAGTGACCAGGGAAATTTAATAGAATGACCAAGGGCAAACTGAACACCTGGGATATCAAGACAACGACTCTGGTTCCCTCCAAATGCATCTGAGGAAAGATGAGTTCCAGAGTAAGCCAGAGCCTCCTGAATGAGAAGCGGGTGCTTTCTCAGTCTTATTTTATTCACTTTGGAGGGATAAATTAGGATTAGCATAAGTACCATGTACGCTCCTTCTCAGTGATATATATGTGTTATTATTTCAATCCGTGTCCTTCGGGGAGCAGAAAGCTTTATGAAGATATAATAGGAAGAAAAGCAGCTTAATAGGGCACACCACAGCAAACATTATTGATCAATTTTGTTTTACTTGTAAGGATGACTGAGTGCACAAGCAATTGAGGTGTCATTTTGTAGTTTGAGCATTTTATTTTCTGGAATGTGTGCTTTCTATGAGAGAATTTATTTGAAAGAAAGAACCAGAGATGATGTATTAAAAAGAAGAAACATACCATTTGCCAAGAAGTTTTGTCTGGGTCATATCTCTGATCTCATGACACCCCCCCCTTTTTTTTTAACAATAGTGAAATTTTGCCAAGGTCAACATGAAGATTCTATTCTATTTTAAAATTTTCTTTTCTTCCTAAATGCTCTTTTGAATCAAATAATTTCCTCCAGCATTTTCTATCTTTTGTAATTTCCCCCTCAGAACTTGCTGTAATAAAAGATCTAATGAAATCGTGTATGTTAAAGGGTGAGTTGTAAGCAGTTTGTTTGAACCCATTCACAAATGCCCATACCCATTCCACAATCCTCCAAAAAGTTGCACAGTTTGGAGAAAGCAAAAATAATGGCAAAATGGAGGTATTCTGGTAGCAGGAAACATTTCAGGAGAGAATCACCACCTACCTCTGAGTAGTTGTAAATGGATACTCTATTCTGAATGAAAAAAAGTAATAATATGTAAGATTGTCCTAAATTATAGCAGGGAAAATCTGGATAGTTTGTATCTAGAATAAGATATTTTACATTGGGAAACATATGTTGTGAGTATTGTGTTTTAAAACACATTTTGTAATTGGTATCATGAGATTCAAGAAAGTTAAAGCTTTTGTAGCTAATAAGACAATGAATTTAAATGCATTTTCTACTATTTGGTTCATGACTTTCCTACACTTTAACAGTGGCTACAAAAAAAACCTCAGTGACTTGTTTGTCATGGAGTGGGTCACACAAGGTCATTGATAATGAGTTTATATTGCATAGGCCTATTTGGAAATGAAAAATATTCAAGTGGAAATTACCGATAAGTGGATAGAAATGAAACACTGGAATTCGGAAGATTAGCAATAAGAATATGTAATTGAACTTAATTTAAATAGGTTTTGGATTCCAGCTCTCAAAATTATCCTCAAAGGCATTTTAGGAAAATATGAACTTAATCTTGGTAATGTAAGAGGATAGTAGAAGAAAGATGGCTGTTGTGTTCATGTCCTGACTAGAACTATGCTGTATCTTCTCAGCACTTAGAAGACAATGCTACCTTAAGACCATAAGTAGACACTTCTCTGTTCATCTTCTTCCTGTATTTCTATACGTATTTCCTAATACTCTCTCACCCTCCAGACCTGATGAGGATGTAGTATTGAGTAGACATGTGTCCAATCATGTACTCCACGTGTTACCTACTTTTGGAGATGTTCCAGCTTTATCCCATATACAGATTAAGCTAAGGAAAGGAGTTGACAGATGGATGAATATTCAGAGACAGGTGAGGATGCATAATCCCGTGACAGCAAAGAAACTCTACTGTTCAAGTGATGTCATGTGTGCCCACTCAATATTAACCAGTGGTCCAAAGTCAGTGTGCTGGGGGGAGGACAGAAGTTAGGGAGGTCACACTGCAGGGATATAGGTACTTATTTGACTTCATTTTATTTTTATAGGTACTTATTTGACTTCGTTTTATTTTTATGCTGCTAAGGAACCACATTCCATTTTCGAACAATTGTCTTTAATATTTATTTAGTTTTTAAAAATCACATTTATTTATTTATCCATGTGTATATATGCGCATGTGTGAACATATGTATGGCACAGCAACTGTGTGGATCAGAGCCTAATTGGGAGGAGGTAGTTTTTTGCTTTCACCATGTGGACCCTGAGAATCAAACTTGTGTCATCAGGCTTGGCATCAGTTGCCTTTACCTGCTGAGCTTTAGCTCTGGTCCTTTCAATTGTTTTTGTTGTTGTTTCTTTCTTTCTTTTATTATTTTATAGTGGATTAAAAACATAAACTTTCTGAAGTAACATTTCTCAGTGGGCCTGAAAGAAAAAAAAAATTATAAAAATCAGGACATGAGGGCTGGGTGGTGGGGGTGAATGCCCTTAATCCCAGCACCTGAGAGTGTGGTGGTATTGTGTTCCCTCAAAATATTGTGTACCCTAGTAAATTTATCTGGGGTCAGAGAACAGACAGCCACTAGACACAGAGGCTAGAAAATTGTGGCACTCACACCTTTAATCCTAGAACTCCAGAGGCAGAAATCCATCTGGGATCTCTGTGAGTTCAAGGCCACATTGGAAAGAGCCAGGCATGGTGACACACGCCTTTAATCCCAAGAAGTGAGCCTTTAATCCCAGGGAGTGATGGTAGAAGGCAGAAAGATATATAAGGCGTGAGGACCAGGAACTAGAAGCATTTGGCCTGGTTAAGCATTTGGCCTGGTTAAGCATTCAGGCTTTTGAGCAGCAGTTCAGCTGAGACCCATTCTGGATGAGGACTCAGAGGCCTCCAGTCTGAGGAAACAAGACCAGCTGAGGATCTGGCGAGGTGAGGTAGCTGTGGCTTGTTCTAGTTCTCTGATCTTCCAGTTCACCCCAATACCTGGCTCAAGTTTGATTTTATTAATAAGAACTTTTAAGATTCCTGCTACATGAGAGGCAGAGGCAGGAGGATCTCTGTGAGTTTGAGCCCAGCCTGGTCTACAGAGACAGGCTCCAAAGCTATACAGAGAAACCTGTCTCAAAAAAAAAAAAAAAAAAAAAGAATGAGACATAAGACTTTCAAAACTAACTTTAGAAATCCCCAATTATAGCATTTCCCCTATTGCTGATATAGCTAATATTGGTCAGTGGTCTTCTCCCTGAGCTACTGCTTCTTCAGTGATTAAATGGCTGGAAAGAGCATGATCATAAAAGGGAATTCAACTTTCTTGGTCTTGGCTGTACTTTCCCTGAGCTATTATATTCCCCATATCAGACAGTCTCTGCTTTTTTTTTTTTAAATTCCCTCTTCTATTTTGTTCAGTTTCTGTGTTTGTCTCCAGAAAAATCTTAGTGTCTCAAGGATGAAGCAAGCTCATTCTAAAGACATCCTCAAACCCTCCAAACATATGGTTCTCATACCAAGAGTCACAGGGACCATAGCACAGGACAAAGTCATCTTTCTTGGGAACAATAGAATAAGAAAATTTCACTTGTGATGTGTGTAGCCAATGAGAATTTCTCCTTGGGTCTCATATTTTCATACTTTAATATTTGGTGTTATTTTTTATTGTTTTCTAATAACTCTTCACTCTCAGTCCAACTTTGGGGAATCAGATTATCTCTGAAGCCCCTCAGTTTCTGTTCTGTCATTCTTGGCCCATTTTCCTCTTTATTTGCCTCGTTTCTGTCTCTTGAGCATCAAGACATAATCGTGTTCATATCTGTTTTCCACATAATGTATATCCTATAGGTTTTGTTTTAAATTTACTTCTACCCTAAATTCTTCAAAATCCCCCATCCGTTAATATTTCAGCATCTCTGATTTTTCTTTTCTCATGAGAGACTGTCACTCTTACAGCAGCATCTACAATCCTTGCTCTTGGGTACCAAAGGCCAATAAGAACTGTCAATGACTCCTCATTGTAGATATATTTACATTGGCTATCTTCCTAACATGGAATCTATGATTATATTAAGATAACATAATGTTCATGGGCTGAGAGGACATGAATACATTTAATAGACTCTATAAAGTGTTTTGTTTTTTTTCTTTTATTGCATAAGAATAGTAGATTTACTCAAGCTTCATAAATATGGTGTTTCAATGCTCAATAAAAATGAAGAAAAACATAAATATCTCTAGGGTGTTTTTTAAGACATCTACATTTATAAAATAAATTATTATCCCCAATCACACATTCTAGACAATACCATTATAAGATGATCTTAAAGAGAGGAAGATAGCTTCCATTGGCTCACTGAGGCCAGTGACTTGAAGCAGAATGACTAGTGATTTATGCTAGCAAAATCTGCTGTGCTTGCAAATATTGTTCTTGCCTTCTTATTCTTTTCACTTTCCATTTGTAAATGTATATAATTTGCTTGGTAGTGCAGACCAAGAAGCATTTCCTGAACAAATTTCTGTTTCTTCAGAAATACATCCAGTTCTGAGACATTCAACTCTGTGAGTTGCGTAGAGGTCAGATAAGCACTAGATTGGTTTAGTTTAGTGATCAAAATAAATAAATAAAGCAAGTCCAAACACTGAACTTGATATCCAATTTGTTATACATCATGGTTATATGAACAGAAAAGTCATAGTTTAAAGACTCCAATATATGCTGCTGGCCAAAATGAGTAAAAGACTCAGCAAAAATGAAATGTGCTGCAGCAGCAAGACTGCAACTGCACAGCCCTGCTCAGTACAGAGTGCAGACCAGTAGTGAAAAATGTTTCTTAACTTCGAGACTAAAGTTTTAAAATAAATCCACACAAAAATAGTAAGTAAATTGCTTGTTACAACTCACACATGAATATGAACGCTATAGGATTGGCTATGATTGGCAGGGTAAAGAAACTGGTGGTGTAAAGAAGGAAACACTTTCAATGGCCATGATCAAAGGAGGGCTTCTTGAGGAATTCAAGTGAAAGACACCAGTGTGTGCTCAGAAATTATCGAAAGTAGGCCAGTGTGTATCATAAGCTTTGTTGCCTGTTAAAAGTAGTGTTCACTGAATGGCACTTTGTAGATTTAGGCAAGGCATGGAGTTGTAATTTTAAAGTGTAATTAATGCACATCAGATCATTGCATGATATTGAGAGACCCTATTCCAAAGTTTTATTATTTTAAATTGATAATTTCCATTTTGCCTGACTATTTTTGACAACCACCATATTTTCTGCACTTAATAGTTTTACACCAATAAGATCCAATATCCATCTAATACTCCAAACAAATGATTCCTACAATTTTTCCAAGACCAGAAACATCAGGCTGCAGATGTGTGACATGTTTGTGTCATGTTAGAATTTACAGTCTCTGAATTGCGGTCTTTATTTAGGAGAAATAGTGAAGTATACCTCAGAGTATTTACTGTAGATCTGTTGTGTAATATTTATTTAACTATGTAAAGATGTGTTTTATTTGTTTAATTATGTAGGGATATGTTGCTGTTTTACCTTGCTTGCCTAAGGCACCTGTTTGGTCTAATAAAAAGCTGAGCAACCAATAAGTGAGAGAGGAGGAATAGGTGGAATTTCCAGGCAGGGAGAGTAAGGAGGAGAAGGAATTTATGCTCAGGAAGAAGAAAAAGAAGAAAGTAAAGGAGCAGCATGAGAACATCAGGGGCCAGACTGACAAAAAGGAAGCAGGAAAGTAGGACATACGGAATGAAAGAAAGGTAAAAGGCCCTGGGGTAAAACACAGATGAATAGAAACAGATTAAATTAAGTTAAAAGATCTAGTGGGTCAAGCCAAAGCTACGACCAAGCATTCATAATTAATAATAAGTCTCTGTGTCTTTATTTGGGAGCTGGCTAGTGGCCCAAAGAAAATGCCAACTACATGGATCCCTGTAGGATTATAGACTTTTATGTTTTCAACTTTCAAAGTCCACCATATAGATAACTGAAATATAAAAAAGTAGGAGGTATAACAGTAGAGTAAATAGTTTAGACCAGCATAAATAAAAGTGATGGAAGATGAATATTCATGTGAAATAATAACACATAAATGAATATGTATGCACATATTAAAAAAAGAGAGAAGTAAAGAACAAGAACAAATGAGAAAGGAAAGAGAGATATTCAGTCTTAGTTTTAAAGATCTACACAGCCAACATGAGAAATTCCCAGCCTGGTTACAGAAGAGAATGGATGTGGGCTTAGGAACTTGATTATAGCACTTGTGACTGCTTTTCTGGTATGATAATTTGTTAAATCTGGAGGTAGAACCTAGAGATAATGAGACACTCTCTTACTGCAGATTTTTAAGCATATAAACATTGACCGATGAGGTACTCCCAGGTTGGAGCACATAACCCCTATTTTTGATTAGGACACTCCAAGCTAAGCAATATTAGAGTCATAAGCTTAAACCCAAAAAGGAGAAAGGAACAGAAACCTCGTCTTGAATCCTCAGCTCTACATTTGACAGTGAAGGACTACCTATCTAATATCTCCAGGTACCAGAGCAGAGGAAAGATGAATCTTCTTTGGAACAAACCCAACATTCAAGGTCTCAGATAAACCCAGTAATACAGCATTCAAGGTCACATACATAGCTCTGACCTTGCCATTGCCTGCCCTCAAATAAACAAATTAGTTTTTAAAATACATATTATATATTTTCATTTTAAAAACAAAATTAAAAACCACAATACATGACCTTAAAATTCTCGGGATACTATAGATTTTGTAATTACTAGTTGTAACTATGACATGATGAGAAAAATTGAGAAATTTTGTGATAAAATTAGAAACTTAATGAGGAAAAAAAAGATCGTAAGACTAAAAATGACAATAATAGAAAACAAACCTAAAGAATGAGTTTAACAAAGTGTAGACAGAGCAGATGTGAATGATCAGTGATGAAGCCTGATCTAATTAACCTTATCAATAAAAAAATAGGAGTCAGATACTGGGGTAAAAGCTGAAAGATCAGAGAAGCAGAAGAGCAACCAACAGTGACTTCTTACCTCTTCAAATCCTCCAACCTAAAAGGCCAAACTCCTGTCTCTGCCCCACCTTATCTCTTCCTGTCTCCACCCAGCCTTATCACTTCCTGTCTCTTGTCTGTACAGACCTCCAGATCTCTATGGTTAACTAGTGGCTAGCTCTGTCCTCTGATCTCCAGGCAAGCTTTATTTGTCAGAACACAAACAAAATTTCACACAACATTGTACACTTCCAAAATGTAGCATAAACGTGATATGCCTTGCTTTATTGATACCCATGCAAGGCCTGCCCCTTTCTGAACAGAAAGAGGAGGTGGTTTGGGGTGGGGAGGTGTGGGGGAAATAGGAAGAAAGGAGGGAGGGGAAACTGTGGTCAAGATGTAAAATAAATTAATTAATTAAGGAAAAAATGAAACTTACAGAGAAAACAGATGAAAACCATTATGAGATAGAGAGAGTATGTCATAAAAGCCTTACTTATGTACTTGAATAGAGAGAATGTGCCCAAGAAATGTATGAGGGAGTAATAAATAATAAGTTTTAAACTTATAAGAGACAGAAAGCCACACAAGAAGATACACTGAATAATATTAATGGTCCCAAACTAAAGAGAAGTAGAAATATTAAATCCAATATAACTATCACACAGATCAATGAAGTTGGCAAGTGAATCAAAATAATTAACCAAAGTAAAACAAAATGAAATTCCACAAAAAAAGTCACTGAAAGAGGGGTAGAGAGATGGCTCAGCCCTTAAAGACTAGGCTCACAACCAAAAAAATCACTAAAAGAAACAACTACAATTTACGTAAAAGCTGGTGAGATGACTCAGCAGACACCAGTACTTGCCATATAAGCCTCCTGACCTGAGTTCTATCCTCAGAACCCACCTTTATGTAGCAGGTCCTAACTCCACAAATCTGCCCTCTGACTTCCACACATGCATAGTAATAAAGAGTTTTCAAAGGTAAAGTTAAAACGTCCAAAAAATTCTTTCAGATAGAAGTAAATTCAATGTTTTTTAAATTATTTATTTACTATTTTTTAGTTATATATGTGTGTCTATGGGTGGGTATGTGCACATGAGTGCTGTGCCCACAAATGCCAGAAGAGAGCATCAGTTTCTCTGGAGCTGAAGCTAACGTCATTTGTAATTTGCCCACTGTGGATACTGGACTTGCTCTTAATCACTGAACTGTATCTATAGCCCCAAATTCAAAATAAGTTTGAAAATAATTCAGAAAACCAAAAGTGAAAAGATGATGATCTCCTATTTGCAATAAAGGAAATGTGGACAAATGTCCTTTCAGCCAAATGAAATAATACCATGTGAAAGTTGATGCAGAGTCAGCACAAGCTCCTGGGAATGCAGATTGAATGTACACCAACAAAGTGACAGTAGCAATTGCCACTGATTTTAAATTCATGTATGTAAATTCTAAGTTTACATTATCATGCACACATGGAATAATTCTAAAACGAAATGAGGTGTTGGGCCATAAATTCAGTCTCACCCAAATTAATATAATTGAGATCACACAAAATGTATTCACTGACTAGAATTCACTTTAGAAATGGATGCCAAAAAATGAAAGATCCCACTGTATGTTTGGAAATGGAGAAATGTGTTTTTTAATGAAAAAATTCTTTTGAATAATACAAATTGAAATTATAATATATTTGCATTGGAAGATGGTTACAATTCAAATATCTTAGAATTTTGTGAAATGTGCTTAAAGAGAAATTAATAATCATGAGTACATGGCTATGTTCAACAATCTATAAACTTTCCAAATTCTAGTTCACCTGTACTAAAATGTCAGAATATAAATAGAAGTTAAATACATGATTCTAGTGCAAGTATAGAAAGAACATACTTGAAAGGTTTCCTAATTCATTAACGAAGAGACAATAATTAGATAAAGCTGTTTCCAAGGCATTTGAAAAGACAAGTATTGGAGATATTTTGAATAGGAATGTTAGTAATACAATTGAAAAATTAAATATAAAATTCACTAATGTCCTACAAGGCAATACAATTTGAAGTTATCTCTTCTACTTATAGAGAGCCTACCAGTGTATATACAACAAAGTGTTGATAAAGTTTGATACAGATACCCTGTCCTGGACAATGACCCTGTGTGAGTTGTAAGTAAATGTTTTAGAGAACATGGTTTTTTCCTCCTTTGGCTTTATCTCAAGCTTTGGATAACATTT
This sequence comes from Peromyscus eremicus, assembly GCF_949786415.1. Classification (NCBI taxonomy): domain Eukaryota; kingdom Metazoa; phylum Chordata; class Mammalia; order Rodentia; family Cricetidae; genus Peromyscus; species Peromyscus eremicus. The sequence goes on from NC_081435.1 coordinate 18,774,030, forward strand.
CAATGCAAGTATTCACAAAATGCAAAAAGTCTCTTGCATATACAACAAGAATGGATAGTTCTGCTTCAAGGATTTTTTCATCTACTTCATAGATCAAGACTCAGGAATCAAGAACAGAACAAGACAAATTCCCTTAAAGGATGCAACATGTAGTTACTACTTATGATATTCATCTGTTGTGGAAAGAAGCAGAAAGACTCTAGAAAACAATGTATGGTGGGAAATGTTCAACTTCCACAGCCTCTGAAGAAGATGTGAGGAGACTGAAACTAAAGTGTTCAAATGGAAAACATCTTTGAACTAGCTTTCTACCTTTCCTGGGGTCAGAAATGATGGCAGAACTGAAGGTTTCTGGGAGGTCAAAAGAAATGGGCAGATTGTAAGACACTTAACATAAATCAGTAACTTGGGGCTTTAAAGGTCAGAGGAAATTTCCACATGGACATGGAAGTTGCCAGAAATCTGTAGTAGCAGGTAGTAGTTGGTTTTAGGAAGCAAGATGAATAAGAAGACAGTAAGTAAGAAATGCATGTGAAAATAAATGTTTATTGTGTGATATTGAGGCTGTATTGCAACATAAATCAGACTTTGCTTTCCTGTGCCTTTCAAGACCTTGAATGTTAGCCTGAGAAGAGTAAGATAAACTGGATATTTGCTTACAAATATTTGGGTAGAAATTTACCTAGGAATGTAGCAATCATATTGAATGCCCCTAATGTTAGAGTAATTAAGACTTGTCTTCTAGAGCTAAACAGATCATCATTTATTTCATTTTTTATTATTTAGTTATTTGTGTGTACATAATAAAGGCACATGTATGTGGTATATTCACTGTGTGTGTGCAGATGCACATACATGAGTATACACATTCATCTCAAAGCCAGAGGTCAATAGAAGTTGTCTTGCTGGATCGCTCCCCATTTTAACTTTTAAGATATTGTTTTGTGCTGAATGTGGAGTTCATGGACTTGACTAGGCTGGCTAGTTGGTAATATCCAGAGATCGCCCTATCTGCATTGCTTAGTGCTCTTCTGCACTAAGTTACAGACGTGCATTGTCACATCACTCTTTTATATGGGTTCTGGGAATCTGAACTCAGGTCCTAATGCTTGCACAACTGGCATCTTACTGACAGACTCTTCAACCCTTCCCTGTAATGCTAGTCCTATTGTTTACCAGATCTATGTAACCTTAGAGAAGTTGCATAATATCTTGTGTATATTCCTAAAAAGTAAGGTGAAATAATGTTCAATTCATAGAAGACTTGCTTTTAGTGAGATAATCTATACCTTCTACAATATCAAGAGTGTACTGTGGTCCTTAAATGTTGATGCTCTGAGTCAACTTGGCTGGTGTTACTTATAATTTTAAACAGGTGCCTTTATAAAATTATAAAATGTAGAGGAAATATATCTTATTAGTGACATCCCTGCTACTCAAGAAAAAATGTCTCAACTGGACTATAGTGTGAAGGATGTGATAGGTACAATACTACCATGAAGAGTATGAGGGATAAATAACTACCTAGCAGGCATCAAATCTACTGCAAACATCTGCTAATGAGCTGTGCCTTAGACTCTATTCCATGGCTCCTATAATGAATAACACTTCATCTCTTGACATTTCTTGTCTATCCTTGAGGCACTTCATGGACCCAATGAGTCTTATCATTATTAATCAGTTCCATGAAGACTAATGAAATATCTTTATGACCTAAAATGTCTTCATAAGCACATAAAAAGTAAATCCTGATTCTAGTTCTATAAAGAAGTTTGGTCACATATATTCATGTTCAAAAAGAATTCACTAAAAAACAGTCCCACACAGACAATGAGAACAACAATTAGTAAATATAATCTCCCGAAATTGAGAAGCTTTTGTAGGGCAAAGGACACAGTCAATAAGACAAAATGACAGCCTACAGAATGGAGAAAGATCTTCACCAACCCCACATCTGACAGAGGGCTGATCTCCAAAATATATAAAGAATTCAAGAAACTAGACATCAAAATACTGAACAATCCAATTAAAATATTGGCTACAGAGCTAATCAGAGAATTCTCAACAGAAGAATCTCAAATGGGCAAAAGACATTTAAGGAATTGCTCAACATCCTTAGTCATCAAGGAAATGCAAATCAAAATGACTCTGAGATACCACCTTACACCTGCCAGAATGGCTATGATCAAAACCACTGAAGAAGACAGCTTATGTTGGAGAGGATGTGGAGAAAGGAAAACACTTCTCCACTGTTGGTGGGAGTGCAAACTTGTACAATCACTTTGGCAATCAGTGTGGCAGTTTCTCAGAAAATTGGGAATCAATCTTTCTCAAGACCCAGCTATACCACTCTTAAAAATATTCCCAAGGAATACTCAAATATACCACAAGGACACATGCTCAACTATGTTCATAACAGCATTATTCGTAATAGTCAAAACGTGGAAACCACCTAGATGCCCCTCAATCGAAGAATGGATAGAGAAAATGTGGCACATATACACAATGGAGTACTACTTAACAGTTTAAAAAAATGACATCATGAAATTTGCAGGCAAATGCATGAAACTAGAAAATATCATCCTGAGTGAGGTAACCCAGACTCAAAAGGGCAATCATGGTATGTACTCACTCATAAGTGGCTACTAGATGTAAAGCAAAGGATAACCAGACCATAACCCACAGCTCCAGAGAAGCTAGCTAACAAGGAGAACCCTAAGAGAGATGCATGGATCACCCTGGGAAGGGGAAATAGATGAGCTCTCCAAGAGCAACTAGGCGTGAAGTGGGCCAGTGGAGGGTAGAAGATAGGGGATGAGAACATAAGGGAATGGGAGAGTCGAGCTGGAACTAGGACAGAGTGGAAGAGCAAGGAAAGAGATATCATGATAGAGGGAGACGTCATGGGAATAGGGAGAAACAGGGTGCTAGGGAAGTTCCCAGAAATCCACAAGGATGACCCCACCTTAGACTACTAGCAATAGAGGAGAGGGTACCTGAACTGGCCTAATCTGGTAACCAGATTGGTGAATACTCTGTCATCATAGAGCCTTCATCCAGTAACTGATAGAAGCAGATGCAGAGGTCCACAGCCAAGCACCAGGCTGAGCTACAGGAGTCCAGTTGAAGAGAGAGAAGAGGGGGCATCAAGATCAGGATGGGGAAATGTACAGAAACAACCAACCAAACTAGTGGGATCTCATAAACTGTGGACCAATAGGTGTGGAGCCTCCATGGGACTGGACTAGGCCCTCTGCATAAGCAAGACAGTTGCTTAGCTTGACCTGCTTAAGAGGCCCCCTGGCAGTGGGATCAGGATCCATTGCTGGTGCATGAGCTGGCTTTTTGGAGCTCAGTGCCTATGGTGGGACACCTTACACAGCCTTGGTGCAGGGGGAGGGCCTTGGACCTTCCTCAACTGAATGTACCAGGCTGTGCTGACTCCTCAAGAGAGATCTTGCCTTGGAGGAGGTGGAAATGGGGATTGGGTTGGGGGGAAAGGCTGGAGGTGGGAGGAGGGAGGAGAGGGGGATCTGTGGTTGGTACATAAAAGGAATAGAAAATTTCTTAACAAAAAAAGAAAAAAGAAAGAAAACAGTGCTGCACAAAAAGATAAGTGACCATCACTATAACATTGTTGTGATATAAAAACACAAGCTAAGTGGACAGCAGTTTTATATATTTGAATTGTAAGGCTAATTTAAGAAAAGGTAGGTAAATTCAAAAGAGATGGCAGTAATCAAAGAAGATATTTGTTGTTCCAAATAGTACATTAGGACTCATCGAAGAGGAAGTTGAGATAGGACCAAGGCTTATACAGTTGCTTGCAAAACCTTGAACATAACAGAAAGATGGAGGCTAAATTAACACAAAACTTTATCTCTTGCTGCAACTAATGTTGTACTGAAAAAAATGAATTCGCTTTTGTTATCATTGCTGGTGATGTCTTATGAAAGACAATTTGATGGAAAAGATCATGATTGACTTTCTAGCCCACAGTTTCATAATTTTAAAAAACATAGCTGCTTCATAATTATTATTAAGACAGTTCAAAAGTCTATATTAACTTTTTTTATAAGTTTTCTAGTCATCCTGCAAAAGAGAAAGGATTCCTTCCCAAAAAGATGACGAAATACATAGAGAAAGGAAATAGATAGATGAAGACAAAGAAGATAGATAGATAGATGATAGATAAATAGATAGATGATAGATGACAGATAGATAGATAGATAGATAGATATGTAGATAGATAGATAAATGATAGATAGATAGATGATAGATAGATAGATAGATAGATAGATAGATAGATAGATAGATAGATAGATAGATAGTAGATGAATATAGATAGAGATAGATGATGATAGGTAGATGATAGATAATAGATAGATATATAGATAGATGATAGACAAATGATAGGTGATAGATTGAAGATAGATGATAAATAGATTGATGATAGACAGGTGATAGGTAGGTAGACAGATGATGGATTATATATATAGATAGATGATAGATAGATAATAGGTAGATGATAGATACTTGTAACCATTAAACCACATTTTGTCCTTTCTTTAGCTCATTAGAAGAGCACAGACCTGAAGGAAGATCCGAGAAAGCACTGAATCCCCTTGCTTCCTCTTCATAGCTTTCACCCCAATAGGAAGCCTTGGATTTCAACTCTGCCACTTTAAATCAGCTATGAATCTTGCTGCTAACTCTTCTGGGTTTGAGTGCCATATTGCAATGTTAAAGTGTAAAATTGCATCTGCCGAGGCATTTGGCTGGAAAGCAAGTATGTCAATGGCAGTCCCTCACTGCCATCACACATATGGAATTTCTGTGTTCAGCTCTGCCATCTGGCCGTTAGGCTTCAATTCACTCCTCGTTGAATAAGGCCCATTCACCATGTCAGTGCCTCACGCAATATGGTGTCCTTTGCAACTCTGTTATGATGACATTTTCTCTTCCCTGTAACCTTCCTTTTCTTCCTTCATAAATGTTCTACAAAGAGCAACTTTCATTTCCATTTTGGAAAATAACAAACAGCAAAAGAAAAAGAACACACCACCTAATGGTTATAATCAGAGAAAAAGTATTCAAACTCTCAAAGCTCTGAGCAAAATGCTGGGAATGTCGTGCTTGTGGATGTTATAGATTATGCTTTGAAAATGTCCAAGGTGGCTTTATACATACAGCAACTGTAGCTGAGAACGTCCCCTGTACATGAAGAGAATGTAATTTATTATTTCTTCTTCTCTATTGTCCCACTGAAGTTATTATCACAAGACTAAGTGGCTTTTTTTCTTTTTTGTCCCAGAGATGTTGCCCCAGGAAAGTGCACAACCTCACTATGCATCCACAGCACGGCCTGACCAATCTCAACATTAGACAGAGATAGCTGACTAGTTCATTTCCTTGTCAACATTTTATCTCCTTATTAGAAAGAAGTAATAAAATACCCAACAGAAAACAAGCATCACCTTCATTCCATCAGGAGTATTCTCAGAAAGCAGTCTTCAAGACTATGAGCATATTCAGGAGCAGAGCTGACTCAGAACTCCATTGTCTTGATAACAACAAAAGAAACTGAAATTGTATCCCCAGAGTGTATAGTTTATAGATGAATAGAATTGAATTAAAATTAGAAATATGTCATAGAAGCCTATATTCATTTATATGTTTCCTATACAGCTTCTTTTACTTTGCATGCTCCAGATTTCTCACATGCCCCACAAGATTTTAGCCAATACATTTTATTCTGCCTTGACATCTGCTTATACTTAACTGTACAAGTCACATCAGAGTTCCATCAAGAATCAAAGTCTGTGTGGAACCCAAGATTCCAGATTTCTTACAATCTCTTGAGAGACAGCAGAACTGCTGGAGTGAACTAGATACTAGGTTTATCCTGGATCATTCACCTCAGCAATAATTTCACAAAAGATATGGGTCATGATTCTATCATGCAGTGAGCTTCTTCTGTGTGCCAGCCTTCATGTGTAAGCTGCTTTTCAACCTTGAGTCTCAGAAACCCTCAGTGGTAGTTACTGTTTTCCCAGTCTGTAGGTGAAGACTTGAGAAAATGATTTGCCAAGGCAGGTTGAAACACACTCCGGTATGTCTGCCTCACGTTCCCAGCACTCACCCTATTGTATTGTCTTGATTGAGTCACAATCTAGTTATACGTTCAGAATTGCTTCCTCCGGGACTCTTCCCACCTGCAAGAAAACTTTCTGAGATCCTCATGCATGCTATTTATTTCTTTAAAATTTCTGAATGCCTATAAACCATGACAATCTGCATTCTCATCAAGGAATGATGGTGAAAATGAAATGCATGAGCCCATATAAACAAACTGTTTCCACAGTGAATGGAAACAGAAGGGCTATCGATGCTGAGAGAAAAGTTTCAGGAGGACTGATGCTATCTGGGCATACATCCTTTCTCACATTGATGATGTAGTGTGGACCAACATCACTCTTCCACTTTCAGCTCTCTCTTTTGCCTCATTTATGTAGTACCAAAGTGTTATAAAAGAAAAGATGAAGGGCGATGATTATTTTAAACACAATGTTCAAAGCACTCTGTTGGCTTGCTCTGTGTAGTTAATGCAAAATTTTATGTTCATCCCTGTTGTAAAGCAATAGGCTTGTAGTGGCATACACCCTTCAGGTGTAGATGGCCTCATAGCGCTATTTTTCAAACTTGTTACATATTGTCTTCATCCGACTAAAGTTTAAGATTTTATCCCTGAATGGTATGGCCTGAGCTGGGCATTAACATATTTAAACATTCTTCAGGTGACTCTAACTTTTTCAAATTGGTTGTTTATTCTGCAAGTTATATCAATTTTAGAGGCATCATGAAGGAGACTGAGGCACTATGCTATCGAAAGTTCTGTGGATGATCACAGGAAGCAGTTTGAGAATGCCTGCTTCCAATCAAGGATGTAGTGGTTTTTTAACCCTTTCTGAATGTTAAAAGCATTTCAGTAGACAAATACGCAGGGCCCAATATTAAAGCCATCTGTGTCTAATCAAGGAATGAGACCCCAAATTTGCAATATGAAAAATTCCTTGAAGCCATTTGCTTTTAGGATTAAAATCAGGTGGGATGAAGACCCAGCTTGGCAATGATTGTCGCATTAGGGAGCTTCAGAGAAACCTGGAGTAATTACAAAAACTTGATGCCTTCTCCAGCCCCAGAGCTTCTTTAAATAGATTCTTAAGTAATGGGCTGAAGAGAGTCTAGTTACACAAAATGACAAAATACCAATTGTGTAGATACAAATGTTAAAACTGGGAAGGATTAATGGAATGTGTGTGTGTGTGTGCGTATATATGTATGCATATGTATATATGCAGGCATGTATCAAAGTGCTATCTCATAAAATGTTTACTGACAAAGGGAGATACAGTCACTTTATTTACAGAAGTCTCTCTAACACATTAATCAGAATGAGTATGAATGTATTAGTAATAACCAAATAAAAGTCTTGTGTCTTTGACATGATGTAATGAGGAATGGGCAACAGGACTGGGGATTTATGTGCTAAAGAAACATCCTGAATACAGTCACAGAGACTCACCCTACAAATCTATACTGAGGACCACTTTTTTTATTTTTAAGTAAAATAAAAATGGCCCCAGCATCTTTGTAAACTGAAACACCTTGAGAGATGTATGCTATGAGCTCACAACTCAGAATAGATGTTTTTGATAAGCTGACTGTGACTGGTGAATTTGAGAAAAAAAAAAGTCTGAATGAGTCAGTCTGAGAAAGAGAGAGCAGATAGACAGTACTAATGGATATTTTGGTGTGTTGTCTTGGAGATATAAATAAGAATGTTGAGGGCTAGAGAGATGGCTCAGTGATTAAAAGTATTATGGGGGGGGGGGGCGCGGGTATCAAGACCACAATGAGGAAATCTACAGAGACAACTGAACCAAGCTGAAAGGAACTCAGGAACTTTAGACCAACAGCTGTGGAACCTGCATGGGACCAGACTAAAACCTCTGCATATGGGAGATAGTTGTGTAGCTGAGTCTGGAGCCCCTGGCAGTGTGATCAGGATCTATCCCTGATGCAGGAGCTGGCTTTCTGGATCCCATTACATATGGTTCAACGCCTTGCTCACCTTTGATGCAGTGGGGAGGGGCTTGGTCCTGCCTGAAACGAATGTACCAGGCTTAGCTGTCCCCCCCATGGGAGAACTTACCTTGTTGGAGGAGGGGATGAAGTGTGGGTTGGCGGGAAGGGAGGGGGAGAGAGGAAGGAGGGATGAGAGGGGTAATCTCTGGTTGGTATGTAAAATGAATTTAAAAAAATTGAAAAAAAAAAGAATAAATAAAAGCTAAAGAGAAAAGCAAACAAACAAACAAAAGAGTCCTTGTCACTCTTTCTGAAGACCCAGGATTGGTCTCTAGTACACAGGATGGCTCGCAATGTAATCCCAGTTACAGGGGAACTAGTACCCTTTTATGACCTCCACAGGCATCAGGTGTATACATGATGGGTATACATACCTACAGGCAAAACACTCATATACATAAAATAAAAAAATAATTGTTTAAAAAGCTATAAGAAAATTTTTATCTGTAGGCAGCTCACAGCAGAATATTTTGGAGGAAGAAATCATTAGGTGTTTATCTTACTCCTTTAAAATTTATGGAAATAAAATCCATGCTTATATTTTTATTCTAAATCAACTTTTATGCCAACTGTTACATTTTTAAAACATTATCTTTAAAATTCTAATCAATTTTCACATTGTTGAGGCATTCTTGCGAATAGGTCTGAAATCAAAGCTAGAAAAATACAAGTTTGAGTTTCAGAAGATAGGCAAACAACCCTTTGGATAATTTTAATCCAAACTGATTTATGCTCTATCTCAACCTAATCTCCTGCAAGTAGCGTGAGGTATACTTGCATTATGGACTCGTGTTTTCTCTGCCACTTCCCACACTAAGTGTTTGATGGGCTTTGACGGCTTGTGCCATGACATTTGTCCTTCTCTTTGTGTCTCCAATCTCATCATCCTTCTAAATTTGTGAGTCTTGACATTCTGTCCCTCTCAACTCACCATTTACGTTTCAGTATCTCTGTACTCTTTGCCTGAACACTGCATATTCTACCAGTGCTGTGTGATCTACTGGGTGTTTCTAATTCAACACTCATCTTGCCTGGTTAATCCATTCTGTTTTCTGGGCAATTCGCTTTGATCTTGGTCCTGATGTCTACTACAGGCATTTATTTCACAAAATGGATCACTCTTGACTAGCCTCACCTTTTGTTTATAAATAATTACTATTTAAATTTGTTAATAATCTTAGAATCATTTGACTAAATTATTTGTCATCCTTTATTCATTCATCCCAGATATATACTTTTTTTAAATGATGGGAAAAAAACACTGCCTTCCGTATTGTAAAAGTGAAAATAAGAGAAGGCATGATCCTTAGCTTGAGATAATGTTTAGTCTAGCTGTGATTCTACAATGTCACATGCCATTCTTCTTTATAACTCCATTGCCAACATACATACCCTTTCTGATGGAGAGCAGAGTGAGATTTCTAATTGCAGAGTAAGAATATACTCGTCAACAGTAAGAGTCTTCCTGAAGGCAGTGGTGCCAGCGAGGAGAGATAGGGTCCACATAGATGCTCAGCAGGTCTTCTAGACTCTGCTGCTTAACACATCTGAGCAGCATGAAGGAATCTTTTTAGGAATCAGTCTTTATATGTAATACTTACCAATTCATAGAGCTTAGGAAGTTTAAAAGTTGAAATCCAAAAGGTGGAAATGGAACTTCAGTGCTACTGAGAACAAGGAGGGAAGTGAATGTGGAACTTGAGCTGCTAAAGAAACATTGGAGACAAAGTAGCATTTGAGAAGAACTGAGGAAGAATACTGGAATTCATGTGTCACATGTAGCTTGGGTCGGGGGAAGGCAAATGAATGCCACGGTTTGAGTCTGAATTGGCAATTCCTACTTCAGGTTTTTGACTGTGATAGAAAACAAATTAGGGAGATTTGGTCTGTGAAAGATAAAAGAATTAGTTCTCTTTTGAGCATCTGTGCTGTAGCCTTATACATAACCGGATGGATATATTAAGCTGGAAATCTGATGTCAATGACAGCAGCCACGAAGATTCCCATCTCGAAAATTTACATTTGGAAATTGTAATGCTATTCGTATACATTAGAACCATCACACAAGGTGGTAGATTTCAAGGGAAAACTCAAGGAAAGAGGGAAACTGCATTGGTTTAAATATTAAGCACAAAGAAGTGTCATTTGTAAGTGTTGTACTGAAGGAATCAACAGAACAGTCAGGAGAGCTGCCAGGAGATGGTCACTCCTTTCTCCTTCCAGTTTTCCTCACTACAGCCAGAATGTTCTTTAAATAAAAGGTCTTTTATCAGATTCTTCCACCAGTTGCTTTGGTTTTTGTGGGCTTTAGGGAAAAAAAGGAAAGAAAAGTAATCAACATACACATATACAAACACATAACTCACATAGCAAGTCAATGTTGTGCATCAGAGTTCTTAGTGGTCTTACCTATCCTATAGCTTAAAGGTCCACTCTGTGCAGGAATGCATGGCTAGAGGAATACGATGATATCATTTCGGAGACACAATCATGTCACTAGATAGACCAGTGATGTCACTACAAGTATTTAGTGATGTCACTACAGGGTGAACTTATCCTCTAAGAAAGAACAGATACTTTTAGAATGTAAGGAATATTATAAAACCAAGACATTATTTTTAGTAGAGTTAAAAACTTTCATTAGAAATTGAATTATTGGCAACTAAGATAGAAATGTGTTCTGCAAAAACAGTCAAGAAATCTTAATTTAACTATTAAATTAAAATTAGCTGTATTTATTTGACTTTATATGATAGCCAAATTACGTAGTACTTTTTGGAAGAAATATTAAGGAACCAACAAAAACCTTAATATTAGGTAAATATAATTCAAGTAATACTAAATTAATTCATACTTTTTTTTTTCCCTGGAGCTGAGGATCGAACCCAGGGCCTTGAGCTTGCTATGCAAGCGCTCTACCATTGAGCTAAATCCCTAACCCAAAAGGCCCCAGGATTGTACTTTTTTGTTTGTTTGTTTGTCTTTTGAGACAGGGTTTCTCTGCGTAGCTTTGTGCCTTTCCTTGATCTCGCTCTGTAGACCAGGCTGGCCTTGAACTCCCAAAGATCCGCTGCCTCTGCCTCCCAAGTGCTGGGATTAAAGGCGTGCGCCACCACCGCCCGTAATTCATACTTGTTAAACATTTGCCAAACACTTAAAAATGCTGTTTGAAACAGGAAAATAAATAGAATTTATAAAATAACATAATTAAGCAAATATTTTAAGGTTTACACTTTGTTTTAGAACTTCAAAGAAAAGGTGTTATCATTGAGTTTGCATTTTCCAAGACAGCCTCCTCAAAATAAGATTTGTTTTTAAATAGTATGATCCTCATCCACAAAAGGAGGGTGCCACTGTAAATAAACAGAATAAAATAGGTAAGTGCTTAAAGACAATATGTGCATTGCCAAATTTATTGCCCTGTGTTTCGTATTGTACACAGCATTTGATAATGTTCTCAAGGAAAGCCAAGAATGAATTCCAGACCAGTTCATGTAATGCAGTACGTGCTGGTCTGGATTTGTATAGGACTCAAGTGACAGGATTCAATATTCCACCCTGGAAGGTCTTGAATCAGAAGTTTGTAAATACCTTGTATGACTTAAATTTTACACTAGCTGCCTGCAACAATAATGTCACTTTCAATGCATTTAAAATTTGTCCTTTCTTTTCTATGGAATGTACTTTTTGGTGTCCTTAAATATCTTTTATTTAAAATTGAAGTGACTCAGTTAAAAAAAAAATACAACTAAATTTCATTATTTCATTAGACGTGACATCATGGGAAAGAGGCAGGTATACACGTCGACAATATTCATCAGTTTTAAAGGATGTTTTGCACTCCTGTCAAATATACCAGATTTAGCTTTCTGTAATGATATTATAAACTGATTTAAGTAAGCGTAATACCTCAAAAATTTTAAGTAATTGCTTTCAAGTGACTCTTGTCATTTGTGAGAAGACTGTTTTATTTGTAATATTTTTTCTATGGTACACACTTGCGAAATCTATTTAGCACATTTACCCTTATTCTCTTTTATCTAGTATTATTTCATAGTGATTTTTAAATTATTCTATATAGTTAATCCGCCATTTGACTTTTGTGACTTATATCATTATTATATGTGGTTAAATTTCCAAAGTATAATCTCTAGATCAACAGTTTCATAATTATTTTTCTAGACAAGAAATCATTTATGTAAGGAAAATTATTTGTTTTAGCCTTAAATCTAAAACTAGCAAACTAGAACTGGTTGGGTAGTGTGAGGGTCAGATGTCTAAAGTTCTCTGTTGCTCTTGTCTCCCAAGGTCTCCTAAACTCTACTGTATTTCTACATGGAGCTTGAAAGGAACTCCTGTAAATTCCACTCTACATTAGTCACTTGCCTCCACTTTATCGTCTGTCACTGAGAAAGAAGTGATACCTTCAGTTACAGAAGATAATTGTTTCCATTTTCCCAAGGAATGAGAGACAGAAAATTGAGCATTCCCCAGACATATACATGTTCATTATAAGCATTATGCTTGGCTTTAATCAACAAAGTAAAAAACTAAGATGTCAACATCTCCTAGAAGTTGTCTTACATGGTATGTTTCAGACCTGAAATTGCTCAGAGAACAGGAAAATTTGAACTAATCTGGGAAGTATGAGAAGGATACTTGTATTCATTGTACATTTTAACTTTAAATATATAGTTTGTACTCGTTTACCAGTTTCTCAGTACACTCTCAAAAACTTTTTCTTTGGATGATGGAGAAGTGGATCATAATTTAAAAGCAAATATTGTTCTGCCAGAGAACAGCATGCATTTCCAGTCCTGGTGCCCAGCATCTCACAATGTCCTGTAACTCCATCTCCCAGGGATCTGCTCACCTCTTCTGGACTTCACGGGAACTGAACTCATGTCCAAAAATCCCACACAAATGGACATACTTAAATAATAATAATAAAGAGGGGGATTTTATAGTTACAGTTTTTATTTTTACTTTCTCTTGAGTGCACTATGTCCATTTTTTATGATTGAGAGTTTTCAGTGTTAGTTTCTTCAAAATAGACAGAACTCATATAAGGTGAGAATTGTATTCTAGTCTCTTGCACTGATATTTCATAAAAAATAGTTTGCCAGCCCAGTGTATATATAGCAATTAAGTTATGAAAAACAGTGAGTGTAATTAAGATTTGCAACACTCCCTAACTTTTCATTTCCATGTATATCTAAAGATACTAATTTATTTTATGTGTATGAAAATTCCACCTGCATTTATGTAAGCGTACCATGTGTGTTCAGTTCTGGAATAGTAAGAAAGCATCAGATACCTTAGAATAGAAGTAACAGGTGGGTTTTGAGCTGCCATGTGAGTGTTCAGAACCAAACCAGGCTGCTCCGCAAGAGTAACAAGTACTCTTGACCACTAAACAATCTCTTCTGTCCCCAATTTTCACATGTGTTTTGAAATCAAAATGTTTTCTGGAAAAAATATTAGACTAATTACAAGTCACTGATAGAAATATCTGACTCCATATGGTCTCTGTCCTTAGAATGGCACAAGAAATCTTGAAAATATAGCAGTGTCTTTTGTCATGAGCCCAGGAACAATTAAACTACTCTTTGAGCTAAGAACAGAGAAATCCCAATGGAAGGTTGGCACTTTCTCAGCCATAACCAGGAATTTGTGTGGTTAGAGTGGAGAGGATAATGATGGCCAATGTATGGTTCAGCTGGAGAAGGACTGTTCTCTAGTCTTATTCTTTTTTAAATGTGGCTTTTTGAGCCAGAATTCTATGAATTATCCATGAAACTGTATAATTAGATGGATCCAGTCTTCATTGTTTAAGCTCTTGTTTTGTACTTTGTACATTCTGTAACAGTTGCTAGGCACCTTAAACATCTTCAGTTCTGTCATTCCTTCATTGTTTAAAGGTGCTTATATTCTTTTTACCAACTTGATTTTCATATAAATTTGAGTTGTTGTTATATAATCTTGAATTTTAAAGCTGCATAAATCACTTTGTTTTGTAAGTTAGCCTTTACAATCATTAAAGAAACCATATCCATTCCAAATACACAGCAACTATATTTTGCCAGATCATAAATGCTCCTTCTTTGCATTATGAAAATTTAATAACTGCTCTTGTCTCAGTGAATGTATTCAGTTTTAAGTGCAAGTAACATAATTAGTACTTGCCTGGTTTGTCCTCCACAGCCTCCCACCACCCTAAACTCAAAACAAACAGGACATTTTACTAGTTCATCACATACCAATCAATAATGCCCCCTGCTCGAGGTGGGGATCACACAGAAAATGATGGCTTTTTGTATCCAATTAATTTTAAATTGTCTTAATTGCATCACCCTGGACATGGATTCATCAACAATCACCCTACATCAAAGCAGAAGATGAAGAATTCCTAAAGTGATGGTCATGGGAAAAATTTGAGAAGCAGTTGTGAGACTTGTAAAGACAGACTGAATACATTCACGGAGGCATGGGTGGGTGGTGGTTAGAGCACATCTTCAGAACACTTGGAATGTATTTGCACATCATAATCATGAATTCTTCAGGTGCTAATTCATTTGTTCATTGCAATGTGAACTTCAGAAGTCTTCCCTTTGTTTGCACAGCAATATCACAAATAAATCAGGGGGAAACCACTGAGAAAATATATAGCAAAGCACCAACCTAGCTCCTCACAGAAGATCAGCAACAGTTTGTAATTTGGTCCCATTCTGTGGTAATTACGTTTGAGGCTAGCCAGAGGCCAGTGCACTTTCCGTGTTAAATCAGACTACTCTGAATATTAGCTGCCTATGAACAGACTTCCACATAGAAACTGCCATGGGCTTAGATGCTTACGTATGCTAAGTATGCACTTAAAAAAAGAAAAGAAAAACACTTCTTTCCCATGAGATCTTTAAAAAAGTAATGCCACTGGATACCATGTCTTGGAACCTGCTAATGAAAAACCAAGAGTTTGGAGAGAATATTGAATCTTAGAGACTCTGAGAGTGTTCCCCAAATGAGTTGTTAAGTCCCTGTGACAGAGAGCATCCGTGCTAGATGATGACAGTCATTCGATTCTAAACACAAACCATATTGTCTGTGATTAAAGGCAGGTGCTTGGGAGAGCATTCAGGGCACTGTGGACAGACCTCGAGGCTTGAATCAAAAGCACTAATAAGCATCATAATAAAATAAGGCAAGACTGACTGTGTCCCTAGAGTGAAGAGGACATATTTATGATTCCAGACGGTTTAAAGTCCACATTGGGGAAAACACATTTAAATTCTTATGTATTTGAAACATACTTCTGATACAAAACACAGCTCTTACCTCAAAGAGACTGAGACGTAGTTTATTTTGTAGCAAATATGAGTGGCCAAGGCCTGGGAACAAAGATTTCATTGTCTCAAGTACTATGTTGACCTGTAAATGGTAGCATGAACTTTTGTAGTCCTGGAGCAAAAGAAATTCAGAAATGCTGGAATTTACCAAACACATTTGTGGAGTCCCAAGGGTGAGAAGCAGTGACTCTTGTTTCACAGGAGTGTGGAAAAGGAGCATAGAGAGACCACAGCTGATTTAGTTCTCAGTGGCTGTGTTCTTTAGAGATGTAGTCTTCTGGGTTTCTGTTATTGCCCTTTCTCAAACTGCCATTCCAGTATGCAAAGTCTTATCTAACGTGGATCCTGGGACTCATGATTCTCTCCTCTTCTGATATGCAGCCTTAATCATATAGCTGACTGCATGTGACTTTCCAACGCTAGCATGAACTGATCACTCCTAGACAAGCAGGTGCTAGCTACCAATGAGGGAACACAGGGGTTTAAAGCCTCCGGATTATTTGTGGATTTTGTTGATTTCTCAAAGCACCACATACTGAAAATGGAACAGAATTACTTATTTCTTACACAAGCAGAAAGATTATAGCAAAGCGGAGAAGCTTCTGTTGCAGACAAACACTAACTACCTGGAACAATTATCAGCTTGCAAATTTGAGAAACCAATGTTTTGCTATCACTACTTTTCCAAAATTTTGACTTGATATGTGAAAGGATTTTAGGTCAGAAACACAGGTTTGTGATCAATGGCTTTAAAAGGACTAGAAATAGTTAATTTTGCTCTCGATCAGCACCATTCCAACACTTTGTAGTCATGAATCTTTAACCAATTCATAACAAGTATAGTATCTCAAAGAGCAGTGTGGCTTGTTTCTGGGAATTTGTGATATAGATGATAGATATATAGGTAGGTAGGTAGGTAGGTAGGTAGGTAGGTAGATAGATAGAGAGAGAGACAGAGAGAGAGAGAGAGAGAGTGATTGATATATAGATATTGATAGATTAGATAAAGAAATAGAGATAGATTTGTATGTAAATAGATGGTAGAAACAGATAGATGATAGATAGAAAGATAGATAGATAGATGATAGACAGATGATAATTAGATATTGATAGGAGATAGAAACAGAAAGATAATAGGTATTATATAGAAAATATGCAAATGATAGATGTTTCCATAGATAGGTAGGTCCATAAATACATAGACAACAGATATGTACACATGCACACTCACACATGTGTGTGTGCATTTGTTGTGTAAAACAAATAATTTTTTTAAGGAACCTCATAAAGAAAAACATAGAACTACTGTTTTGCTGTTTGGGGCACATAGGAAAGTGAAGGTCTGCTTGCCTTTCAAATTGTGTTATATGTCTGTGTCTGTTTCATTTGCTAGAAACCACAGGCAAAATGGCTGATATTTAACCTGTTTTTATTCCGATGACACTTCCTTACAGAAGGCACCTATCTCTGTACTGATTTTCTTTTGTCTATCAGTGTTTATGTCTATGATTAGTTGTGTAACATGTTAGAAATATCACATTAGCTTCATTAGAACTGCTTAATACATCTTGTAACTCTCTTGTAAGACTAAAAATCATTTTCAGTGAAAGGTTAAGTTTTTCTAACACTAATTGAATACTTGCATGTCCTGAGCTATCGACAAGCTTTGTATGTGGCATCCCACTCAGCAAGGTAGATGTCCTGCTTCCAGTCTTACTTTCTGCCAATAAAGCAGGGGAAAGTGGGTGTTTTGTCCTAGGACATGGGGGTAGTAATTAGAAGAGTTGAGATCCGAAGGAATTTAGTCTGGATCTACTGACTCATTCTTAGGAGAGGTTTGTGGAACAGAGGACTGAGCTTAATGTCTGTCAACAATGAGGAGCCTAGATATTCCATACTTCAATAAATAAATAAATGAATAAGACAAATAAAATTCTCTTTCATTCCAAAGACCTTGCCCTCAACTTCAGGATGAACCAGAACTTTATTCCTCTCTTGACCGATCAATGAACATATGCATGTTGTAGAATGTGTGTCATGAACCTGAGATGATCAGATCCCTAACTGCTAGTGCTATGTGCACAGAGATGATACAGGAGCACAGGCTCCCCTCTCCTGGATTATTCTAAGTACCTCAAGTCCCAACTTCTACTGAAGGGATGCCTGGCTGATGGCCTTCCCATGCACCTGCCAAGGTCAAAAAAGAATAAAGAGTGTGGTAATATATTGTGCACCCTAATAAAATTTGCCTGAAGATCAGAGAAGCATAGGAAGCCCCAGCCATCACCTCTTACCTCATCAACTCCTCAGCCTGAAAGAGCCTTAGTTCCTGTCTCCTCATGGCTTATATACATTTCTCTGCCCACCATATCACTTCCTTTCTCAACCTCTCTCGTGCTGGGATTAAAGGTGTGTGTGCTTCCCAAGCAAAGGCATGGGATCTCAAGTGCTGGGATTAAAGGCATGTGATTCCCAAGTATTGGGATTAAAGGTGTGTTCCACTACAGCCTGGCTCTGTTTCTCTCCTAGACTGAGTCAATCTAATGTAGTCCAGGGTGGCTTTGAACTCACAGAGATCCAGAGGGATCTCTGCCTCAAGAGTGCTAGGATTAAATGTGTGTGCCACTACTGTCTGGCATCTATGTACAATCTAGTGGCTTGTTTCATTCTCTGATCTTCAAGCAAATTTTATTAGGGTACACAATATATCACCACAAAAGAGCTATTAAAAGGAAAGGAATGGACCCCCATCAAGAATACAAGAAATGAATTCTCATCAGAAGCAACATTAGGATAAGACACTGTGCACTCTTTATAATATTCACTAAAAATATGAAGTAGAAAAATTCATAGATAATAGAAAACTACTCAAAAATGGCCCAAAGTAGATGAAAACAGTACTTACAAAATAAAGAATATATAATAAAGCTTTATAATAGATTTAACTGACAGTTGGACATAATGGCAAAATTACCTAAACAAATGTTAATTTGGAAGAAAAATATCCTTAATACTACCTAAAAAGCCTCCAACTATGAGCTAAGATATAAAATTTCAGGGCCAGATGGAGCAAGTCTAACAGCTGTCTAATATCTAAAAGGAAAAGAAAATGAGATGAAAGCAATCTTTGAAGAGGTAGCAGCTGAGAGCTCTCCAGAAGTCAAAGCCTAAGCCTAAATACTCAAGGAACCCTAAAACTATGAACAAGTCAAGATCAACACTGGTACTCTCATACACAACAGAATCTGTGGGAAACAAACACAATAGGTTTTTAAATCATAGAGGAGAACAAGTCAGATCTCCATAGGAACAGCAATTCTGAAAGTTACTCTATAATTCCGAACACAAGAATAGAAGCGAATGGTATGCTTTGAATGGGATGGGAAAATTCCGTTCTAGATTTACCTTTCTATACACAACAGCATTCAAATAACAGAAAGGAACATACATATTTCCTTATAAGCAAAAAGTGCATAGTGCTGGGCAAGGGCAAATCTTAAGTAAAGGAAAGAAAAAAAGCCACGCATAAGGTGCAAGTTAGGTAGTTAGGTTACCCTTAAAAGAAGGAATGAGTTGCAGAAAAGAACACCCAGAGGGAAAAACCAAAACCATAGCAACAAAGAATACTACTGCAGGATTAGCTGGAGGGTGGGTCTTTCAGAGATAAAAGTTTTCGTATCCAACAACTATGTCCACACAACTACCTGTAACTCCTCCCCCAGGGGCTCTGGCAACACCTTCTGGCTTCTGTGGAAACCTATGTTCTTTTATAAGCACTAAGGTCCTGTACCCCACAAAACACAATTAAAAACAAATCTTTAACAAAATGATAAGTCAGGAAAATGTCAGCTTCCATGATGGCCACAGTTGTTTGAAAAGAGAGGTACAGGTTGATAATATTTGCTAATTGTTAACTTTGCTCTTTTTTTTCTAATACCTCAAGCTGTAAAGTTAAGATATCAAATGTAGAACTTTCTAATCTAATAATACTAAGAATTACAAGTGTAAACTTCTCCCTTTACTTTCACTGTGTCTTGTAAGTTTTGATATGCTGTGGTTTCATGGTCTTCTAGCTCTAAGCACTCCCTAGGTTTTATAGTGTTTTTTTTTTTTTTTTTTTTTTTTAGAAAGTTAATGCAGTCATCTTGAATGGGGCCAAGACTCTCTGGTCTTCATTTCTTCTTGCATCTCTTTGGCTTGTATCTCTAGTTTTTAAAAAATTTGCCCAATTAATAAAATTGAATTCCTTGATGTTCAGCTTATTAAACACATTATTTTATTGTCCTTTAGTATTTTTAATACTTCTTGCTTTTCAATATTCATATTTTTATTTTAGTTTTTTTGTCTGTTTCCTTGTTAATTCCTCTGGCTAACTTTGTAAAGTTAAAGATAATATCAATGATTCTATATTTATTTTCTTTCTCAATAAAAAGTTATAAAATATTTATATAAAATAATATAAAATATTTCCCCACAAGATCTTATTTCAGGTCTCAAACTCTATCACTCAATTTAAATATTTTCCAATATCTATTGTGAATTTATGCTTAACCCAATTACTAATAAGAAGTTTGTAAGTTTCCAAATATTTGGGGATTCCTACTTATAAATGTTTATGGTTTGACTATAAGTCTGTTGTGACTTGGTGATCTATGTTGTAAAATTTCATTCATTTGACTATACTAGTAGACATTTCGATATGCACTATATGAGCTGTCTTAACAAATGTTGACTAACAGCAAAAATAAATCATGTGCTTTTTCTTTCATGTATTTTCAGCAGATACTATTTGCTTAACTTTTCTTAATATTGTTTAATTAAATTATAACTTATTTGTCCTGTTTCACTGCTTTGTTTGGTGCTGGAGATCAAAGCTCTAGGCTTGTGCATGTGAGGCGAGCACTCTACCACTGAGATACACCCTCAGGACTTATTAATTTCCTCATTGGTTTCTCTTTCTAATGGTTCTACAAAGCATTAAGAGAAATTGTAAAAAAGAAAAGAAAAAAAAAAGAAAAAACACCCATGATGGTTTAAACCATCAAGGTTTTAAATTTTAATTAAAATCTCTTAATTTCTACCTATTTGGGATTTGTGTTTATTACTAGGCACATTGCCAACTTTGACTGTCTTTCATCTTATTGGTAACAGGAAAGATTTATCCATCAGAACTGGCTGACTGAAAATAGTATGAAATGTTAGTATCATGAAAATGTTTTCACCACCTCATACCTTTTCATCTTGTTGTCAAATCTTCCTCTTAGTGAGTCAGCTTCAGCTATGAACACCTGTAAGCCCAGTCAGTGCTGGGCAGGTAGAGGCAAGAAGCCAAGGTCAACTACCTGGTGATTTCAAGGATACTCAGCCAATACTCAGTCTCAAAGAAACAATTAATGTGTCAGCTTCAAATTGCCTTAGATATTTCCATCTTTTTATAGTAATTTGCTTTAATTTTTTTTTGGTCTTTACATTTGAATGCAGTTCTTGAGGACTGGCAATAATTGGAAACTGAATTTTAAAATAATATAGATCTCAGAATTTTATTTAACATGTTTAATTTAATAAGAGTAATTTGATTATTAATATAATTAGAAAAGTATCTGTAACTTTACTATTTGTATCTATTTACTATTATGGGACTCATACTTCACTTCTTTTAAGATTTTGTTTGTTTGTTTGTTTTTTTGAGACTCTGTGCAACAACCCTAGCTGTCCTGGAACAAGTTCTGTAGACCAGACTGGCCTCGAACTCACAGAATTCAGCCTGCCTCTACCTCCCAAGTGTTGGGATTAAAGGCGTGCACCACCACTGCCAGCTCATAGTTCATTACTTATTTTTGCCTTTCTTTGAGTGTTTTGTATATTTTATAAATTCTACTTTACATTATTTACTTGCCATTTTTCTAAATGTTCTTATCAGACTAAATTATCATCAATATTGTCCTATTCTACTTAAAATTTAATATGTAAATATAATTGGCTATGGAAAGATTACAATTAACAATGTCACTTGAATTATTGGAGATGGGAGGTGAACTCTAAATCCAAATCATTTGAGGTACCAAGATCACCCTAAGCCTGGCCCACACCTTCTGGTAACACCCCTCATAAAAGGACATGGAAGAAGGAAGCTTTACTTTCTTTCTGCTTGCCCTCACTCTCACTGGCAGGTTCATCTATCCTGGGCCACACCTACACTGGTGTTAGAACATACTTTTTCAGGATGCCAAAGTGGACTGAAAACTGACAGCTCTCTAAGACCTCCCCCAGACTCTAGCACCAGATTACAACTCCTGAGACACACAGTCTGGTGGCCTTCCTGTCAGCAGAAAGTTATTGTTCACTACTTAAACCATAGCCTGTAAGCCACTCTAATAAATCCCATATGCGTATTAATTCTACCATTTCTTTTCCTTGGGGAACCCTGGCTAATATAAGATTATTTAAGTAGAAGATATTTTGATTGAATTCAAGAAGCCTGACATGTGATTAAAATATTCCCATTATTACCTGTTTCACGTACTCCATGTCTTAAGATAAATGACACTCTCTGGACTATAGTTCACACACAACACTGTCAAGATGCTTGGCTTCAATAAACGGAAACAATTGCAATAATATACAAAATTTATTATCCCTAGAAAATGTTTAAATTTTAATTCTGATCAATTATTCTTAATCTTTCTCTTCTCTTATCCCTTGTGAGAAGTTTTGAAAATCTAAGCAAAAAGTCAGCGGATTCTTGAGAGTCACTGAGTTCTTAAGGTTTTGAAAATAGTATAGTTCCATCTAAGGCTTAACTGAAAACTAATTCGATTACATGTGTATAATCTCTTCTCGAGGTACCTCAACTCTTTATTTCATTTAGCTGTGCCACCCACTCCCCCACTGGACCCTGAAACTCATATCCCGAACTCATTATGTCATAGAAAAACAACCACATTGACAGTAAATCACTAAGGAAGATGCCTTTGTCCAGCAACTATGATTTCTCAGGACTATTGATGGGGCAGGAAATACTGCATTAAAAGAAAGCTGGCATTGTGTCACCAACCATGGAACTTCATAGCTGACTGGTAAAGAAAGACATTAAACAGCTAAGTGAATTCAGCCTCAAGGAATGCTGACTCACCTAATCTCTTTCCCAATTGTTCCACTTAGGACAGATACTCCTAAGTCTCTTTCATCCCACTCCAAATTACCCCATACTCTATCCCTAAATGAAAACCCAGCCTTGAAATATGCCTCCCTTGTTCTCAGTGACAATAAATTTCATTTCCTTTCCCAAGAGCAAGCCTGCCCTCTACAATATAAATCAACTTTGCCTTGCCTACTCCCCCAATTCTCCACTTCACCAAATTCTACAATCAGCAGAATACAAGTTTAGAAACTTATGAGCAAGCAAAAATGGAATTTGCTTTGGTGTGTGAAAGCAGATAAGAAAGTTGCCGGCAGCCAGAGATTAGTTAATTATTTTATGTTGTTATTAAATAATTACATAACCACAAGTATGTGTTCATTATTAAAAAGGGAAGGGAAAGTAGAGAATATCTACGAATGAATAGGAGGTAGTTCATGCTAAATGACATTAGAGCGTAAGAGAATAAAAGCTTCAACAATAAGTAAACAGCTTAGCCTCAGACCCAAGGCCACATGTGTGACCATGACTGTGATATGTATTAAAAATTAGTAGAGAGCTTGGCCTCAGATCTCAAGTCACATATATGACTACCACTGTGGCCACAGGTCATAATCATTAGAAACCTTGGCTGCAAACCCAAGGCTACATGTACAACCTTAACTGGCCAGCTGTAATATTAACCATGAGAATGTACTTGATAATCTAAAATTAAAAAAAATTATACAGTGGAAAAACTTTTATTGTAAATTGTGCAAAGTTCAACATTTATGGAGAATGAAAAAAATAATTAAATTTAAATTTAAAGAACAAAGTTCAAGATGTATCACCAAACAACAAAGACCCAAATAACCAAGTGGAATAACAATGTAAATGTAAAAGTGACACTGTGCATTACAGAGGGACTAGTCAACACTTCTCAGTGAAGAAAGACGGGTTGACACTTTGGAGTGTACCTAGAAGAGTCAACAGTGAACAATGTAGATACAACAGTCAAAACTGCATAATGTAGATGGAAGGATCAACACTACACAGTGTAAATAGAAGAGACCAACGTTATGCACTGTAGATAGAAGAGTCAACACTGGGCAGTGTAGATGGAAGGACCAATGCTGTATAAAGTAGACAGAAGGAGCCAACACTACACACTGTAGATGGAAGGGTAAAGACTGCACACTGTAGACAGAATCAACTAACATGTCAGTTTAGATAGAAAAAGCCAATACTGGGCAGTGTAGATGGAGGGGACCCACATTCTGAAGAGTAGCCTCTTGTTACTACCATTATAAAGCAAATATCCTGTTGTCATTTTTATCTGATTCCATAGTTTTAGTCCAAAATGATAGGATATTAATGAAATTTAGAACAGCTGCTTTTGATAGGTATTGTCATTATATACTGAAAATTACTAAAAAGTAAAAATGTCTTCTAAAGTGAGGTATCTGAAAGAGGTGAAGGCATACCATCTTGTTACATCACATATAGAAAGGTAAACTTTGTTTTGTTTGATAATAGTAAATTTCACATAGGAACAAGTATCATTTGATCTCTTGATGGTCATTTGAACTGATATTTTATTTTAGAAAACATAACTAAGCATAGTTTCAGCTCTGTTCTGAGTGTAGTGTCAGACAAGGTAGCTCATAACTAGAAAAATGAGACAAGTATGTAAAGAAGGGAATAGCCCTGAGAGCTTACTTCTTTTGTTTTACATTTTAATCATTTATTTCCTTCCTTATTTCATAATTGATTTTATGATTTTTCTCAAGTACATACACTATTGCACAGTGAAGAGACCCATAAATGGCTGCAGTGTGGATTTAAGGTGTTCTTTGATAGAGCTACCAAGATATCATTTACAGGTGCCTCCCAGAAGCCTTAATCTTTGGTGCAAAGACAAAGCCCAGGCATCTCCCAACAGCAGCCACAGGGCAAAACCAGAAAGCAATCTGCACTAGAATAAGGACAAAGTTTCCTCAGAGTTGGTATGAATAACAAAGTGTAAATTTCTGGGCCAGTTCTGAAGTGAATTAATTACTTGAAGACCAACCTTGGGTGAACTTTTTCTTCCTTCCTCCTCTATCTTTTTTTTCTCACAATAGTGCATGTGGTAGGACCCTCGGGGAGCAATAAGACACTTGGATAAGCCAGTTGTAGATTAAATATAGACTCCCTGTGGCAGTGCTTATCTCCTGCCTTCCCTCCTGCTTGCAAAGATGCAGGAGCAGGATTACCGCTACAGCTGTGCTTCCTAGAGGACCGATCAATGCAGCCATAAGATCTGAAATGCAGAAGGATTTTCAACTCTAAGAATATTTTTTAAGCAAGAAAGAAAACTGTTTTTGAAAGTTGTAATGCTGTGGAATCCCAATACTCATTAAAGACAGAAAATGAGTTTATAAAAATTGTTTCATTGTCTTATTTTGGGTCCTATCTATAGAATTACCTTCCCCCATCAAAAGATAAAGTTGAGTTTCTAGAGAACATTAATTCTGAGCCAGCATCTTATTTATTTAATCAAAATTGGATTGGGGTCATACTTTTCTTCATAAGTCATGGAGGCAATACCAGAAATGTTAAACTCACAACTATTACCTCTTCAAGAATTTGATATTGAGTTCTGCTTTTATGCAAATATTTAGGACAATTTCTGAACTAGCTGAAATATGAAACCAAGAAAGAACTCTCAGAAACACAATGAGAGCTCTGATGGGCATTCAACCTAATGTAAAGTCTTCTCAGTCGGGATTCACCTTCTGCATTGTCTTTGAGGACATTCACCTCTAGACTTCTGAAGTCCTCTCTCATCACAGGACACTTTCCCACATCCTGTGCAGGTGGGATGTAGTTATCCTGAAGGAAGTGATAGCAGTGCAACTGAGCCACAAATATGTAGAGATGATACATTTACATTAGTTCTACAGTTTCTTCTTCTAGTCCATTTTAGTCCATGAGTAGATATGGATTGAGAAACCCAGTGTGCCACAAGCTATGCTTTGCCAACCAGACTCAGCCCTCTCTTCCTAGTTCATTGATCATTGAGCTATCATAATTCCAAGAGAAGCAGAGAATGCCAGGATATTGGACTGGTAGAAAGCATAGGTCATTAGCATAATTGGCAGGTTTACAATTGCTCCCCTTTCAGAAAGTATAATATAAATATTGCTTTAATTCACTCATGACAAGAATTTCTGAAAATTCTTGGAATTTTACTATTGTGGATTTTTTGGAAAATAGAGAAATGTCTAATACCTTTAAAAAATAATTCACATTTCCTAAACTTAAATGTAATTGGGTAATTTCTATATACTCACAATACTAAGTAACCATTACCTCTCTAAAACAGAACATTTCCAGCATCTTCAATGTGTTGTCAGTTCCTCCTCTTTTTCCTCTTCTGCCTCAGACATCCAGTAATCTACTGTTTGTCTCCATGAGTCTACTATTCTGTAGATTTCATATAAATGTAGTTGAATTAAACATGAGCTTTCATCCCTGACTTACTTTGATTTGCCTAAAGTTTTTAAGGTTTAGCCAATATTTCCTGAACACAACACATTTTGTCATTTCATTAGTTAATAGCCATTGAAGTATTTGGTTTTGATTATTGTGGATAATGTGGGTATGAAAGTTTTTGTGCATGTTACTTGTGGACATAAGCTTTGTCTTAGATATGGTTCTAGAAGTGGAACTAATCTAATTTACAATTTGACCTACATTTATATTTTTGTGAAAATACCTGGCTTTCCTGTCTATTGATTACTTCTTCCCTGCTCAGAACATATAGGTCTTTTAATCTTTCCATGGTTTATTAAACTCTTTACAGCTAAATTTTTGAAATGTACTAGCTATCTTTATTAAAGTAGAAACTATTCTTTCATGGTCAGTACATAAAGCTTTTTCTTCCATCTCGATGCTTCCTGTAATGTCCATCAGGCATGTCTGCTGTGTCTCAGCTCTCTCACACCTCCCTTACTTGATCCAGTTCCTATGCTAAACAAGTGAAAAAAGGAAGGAGGTGAAACTCTGACCTCTTTCCAAAATTCTCTGACCTTGAAGCCACAGAGATACTTATCAGATTCAGTTAAGTGAACAACACCTAACAGAACTTGTCAGCAAATCATCAAATCTCCAGCATTGCCATAGCTACCACCTCAGATGAAAACCCTGAGAGCCCTTCTAAGAAGCAGCTCTTACGTTTCTCTTTCTAACTTGACTCTGGGGTCATCTCCCAGGACTGTTTAACATGTGTAGTTTTTCTCACCTACAACACTCTCACTCTGCCCAACTGCTTTCCTATGTTGCCTGTATCGTTATCTTCCTGAAGGGCGGTCAATAATTGTGATAAATACGTAAAGATTGCAGTTCTTTAGCATGCAAAAGTTTGGGTAATCCATCACTTGATGTTTTCATACAATTCTAGGACACTGTGAATCAACCTCATGGAAATTATAACTATTCACAATCTTTCTTTGTCATTCCGTCTGTTTGCTTTCTCTAATCCCTCAATTCTGTCTCTAGGCCCCAATGTTTTTCACCTCAACACTATCTTTGTTTTTTCTGAGTACTCCTAAGAAAGTCCTTTTCTTTTTCTTTTTTTTTTTTTATGGTTTGTCGAGACAGGGTTTCTTTGTGTAGCTTTGCACCTTTCCTGGAACTTGCTCTATAGACCAGGCTGGCCTCGAACTCACAGAGATCCGCCTGCCTCTGCCTCCCGAGTGCTGGGATTAAAAGTGTGCGTCACCACCGCCCAGCTAAGAAAATCCATCGTTGCTCATATTCCTCTTAATTTTGTTTGGAACTGGGAGTCATGTGTTGTTTTTATAGGTTGTTGTGGTCATGCTTCCATCACAACTACCCAGATATCATACTGCAGCTCACTGTAGATCACCACGTTGTGCTGAATATTGTCTTTATTTTCTTTTTTCTGTTTGTATACTTATCATAATCAGGTTCTTTTTCAACAAGAGTAACCATGTTTCATGTTTCACCCATTGTTTTTATACTAACATATAATCTGGTGTTTAATATACATTTTGTTATTTGTGTTACCAGCGATCAGGGTCTGGGTATTTCCAGTGTCTTGGCATCTTATATAAGAATGAAATAAATGTGTATATGTGTGCAAAAGACTAAGCATACCTTACTTGGCTGGGTGTGATGGCACATGCCTTTAATTGTAGTATTCTAGCATTCAAGAGGCATAGGCAGGTGGATCTCTGTTAGTTTGCTGCCAGCCTGGTCTAAAAAGTGAGTTCTAGGATAGCCTGGGCTGTTAAATAGAGAAACCCTGTCTCAAAAAAAAATACTTTGTTCAAAGAAAAGCAATAATATAGATTAGAAATAAATATGCAAATATGCTGTTAAGAGAGAAAGTGTGCCACATGAATAAAGGGTATGTGGGGCTTCCTTTCATGAGTTTCTACAGAAGGAGGAGTTTGGTTGTTATTGACATAGTGAGAGAGGCTCTGATTTAATTGACAGGTTAAGTTATATAACATTTTTCTACTGTACATGTCCCTGCTCCTATTGCACATCAAATCTTGAATAAGCATTAGATGCTAAATAGGCAATTCTCCTTGAAAGTTCTCTTTGAGAACACACATGTACAACTCTAAAAACAGTCAAATCATTGCATTGTCTGTAGTTCCCAGACTGTGTTCAAGGATGCTCTTAAATAGAAATGAGTGTTATCAAGGTTGCTAAGGAGAGCAGTTTATTTCCATTGTTTAATGCTGGGACATGTGGCACTCAATGTAACTGGGGGTTCAAGGCTGCTAACGGTTTGCTATGTAGATTGTTCAGAGAGGATTGTTCATGGCCGCCTGGGAAGCTTAGCTACACTGTATGCTTGTCTGCCTTACTTGGAGTTTAACCAAAGAAGCAGAATTCAAAGGCTGGTTAGATAAAGAAAACAAGAGAGATATATACTTACATAGATAGATAGATAGATAGATAGATAGATAGATAGATAGATAGATAGATAGATAGACAGATAGATAGATGTTAGATAGATATTGAGTATGACACACCAATAACATGAAACTAACTTGAATATTAGGGAGTTTGAACCTGTGGTGTATCTAGTTTTTTACCAGTCTGCCTTGACTGATGTTTGCATCCAAAGAGTGAAGAGCCAGGAGTTGAGCAGGGAAGAGTATAAACAGTCTAAAGCAGAATAGGGATGGGCTGGAATCTACAGAGAGAGCTGAGATTTACGTCTGTTCTTCTTTCCCACTAGTTTGGAAGTGAGGAATGTATGCAGAAACCAGAACTTTCTATTCTGGAGTTGAACAGGAACAGACTTGACGCAGGATCCAGAACAATCGAAGGGAGACAAGGCTCTCCAAGCACATACTATTGTAGAACTCTCACTACCAACCAAGCAGCTTAAAGCAACACACACTTATTTCATATCTTCTGTGCCATAATTTCATGAGTCTTGGCATGTTTTACCTGGTTTCTTTGCTTATGGATTTCATTGGCATAGCCAATATTGAAAATCTCTTCCCTAAGGGTTAACTGTTGAAAGATGCATCCATTCTCAGGTGAGCGTTAGATAACTCAGTTTCTTCAGCAGTGGAGATTTCAGCTTTTTCCTCACTGTCAACCAGTGTAGTCTCTGACCCTCTAAAGCACTTACAGTTCCTTTCCATGTCAAATGCCAAAAGAGTTGCTCGTGGTTGTTTCATCATTCCAGGAAGCAATAGAGAATGTGAGACTCCAGCAAGGTAGACACTGTAACTCTGTGAAACACAATCTTGCTACACACACAAAAAACATTACACACGCTGTCATGCTCATTATATTCCACTTGTCAGAAGGAAACCCAGGTCCTGTTCACTCTCAAGACAGGGGCTCATACACGTTCAACAAGAGGAGCAGGTCATAAGGGCAATATCTTCAAAGGGACACCTCTACGTCTTAGTAAGTCATGCTTTTTGTGCTTGCAAACTATGTCATCACCCTCCCAACACTATGAATCTCATTTTATCACAGTACCTGTTTGAAATCCAGGATCTTATTGTCTAAATCAGGTGCTTCTGATAACAAGATTACTTGGATAAGTCACTTGGGCTTCATATTTTAAGGCCATTTGTTAATCAGATAGCAAATGACCTAAATTCCTATTAGTGAAGCTTTAAAGATGATTTTTCTTATAACTTTACTGAAGCTTGAGTCCCAGACTGATGACTGTGTATATTGACATCTCCAATCATTTATTTACTGTCTTGTAAATACTAGTCATTCTTAGATAGTGTTGAACTTACTTAAATAGATGATTTGCTGATCATAGAAGATGCCATTGATTGGAAATCATGGCTGCATTTCATAGGTCCATTTTTTTTTACTTGATACCCTCTTATATTTTTCTTGCTTGGTTGATGTTTTCTACTTATTAAACCTTTTCTCTGAAATTCAAATCTCAACCAAGATTTATATGATAAGAAAATAACATGCTCAGTTTGTTCCTCAAAAATGGTATTAACTGCTACATTTTGGAATGTATTTTTTTTTCTGTAATGGTTTTGTGCCTCTTTGTCAATGAAGGTATCTAATTCATGTAAATTTCATGAGAAATACCATTTTCTAGATTTAAGAATGTCTTGTCCTGGTTGGCTTACAAGTCAGGTCATTTATGTCACAGCCACAAATAAAGTATTTCTTTATGGGAGTGAGTAACATTCTTCACTTTATTAGTTATATTTAAATCAAAGTGTGTTTGTTGAATTCCAACTTTGTCCCAGGACTTATGTTGTAGTGGACAAATATATTAGGAAACGATCAAATGGACAAACACTGTAAGAGAGCAACGAGATGATGAGCATATGAGCAGAAGACACCACTTCAACCTGTAATCCAGTATATGGAGAAGATGACTGAGAAAGTTGCTAAATAGTACACTAGAGATGACGAATGAGGAACGGCAGATACGGAGGGAAAACCGGGCTTCTTGAAGTCTCAGTGACTAAGCAAGTCTAATCATAGACTGATCAGATGGGTGGCAAGAAAGGAAAAAGCCCACTGGAAAGAAAGAAAAGGTACAAATATGATGGAGGCTAAAAGGTGCTCACTTGTTCAGGGGACCAAAAGAGACTAATGAAGTAGGGAAGGGATGCTCTAAGTCTCCAGAGCTGAGTACAGGGAGCAGACAAACACAGGATAAACATGCCTTTTAATTTGTGGCCAAAGTTTATATATTTTTTAATAACCTAGGGCAAATGGAATTTATTTTCTGACATTCATCCTGAGATCTGCTTTATCTGGTTAACATTTTAAAAATCACTATTTCTATTAAGTGGAGGAACATTAGAAAATTGTGGTTGTAGAAAAGGAAGCCCTAAATAAGCAACTGTAAATGTCCAATTGGTGCTGTGGGAGCTTGTGAAAATAGGACCAAAAGGTTCCATTTGTCTAATGATGGGGTTCTTTCATGGGTTCATGAAGAAGAACAAAGAGAAAAAGGAGAAACTACAGATAGAGTTCAGGTTTGTTGATATGGTAAATGGCTGGCATTGGCAACTTTTATCTAAAAATACTGATGGACTGCATAAGTAGTGGGATAAGTACTAAGGAAAAAGAATTAAGAGTTTCCATTTAAGCATGCTTGTAAGTTCATGAGATGTCTGAGAAATACCCAGGGAGAAGTCCTGAGGGAGTTTCCTGAAGGAAACCTGCACTTTATAGGAGAAAATTGTCTAAATGTGTACACTCAAGAGTTACCCATTTGTAGAATCTTAAGAATTACTAAGGTATCTTGAGGTTCCTTTCCTTAGAATTACAGTTCCTTTAGTTTACATTAAATTGCAACAGCAGAAAATTATGGAATCTGAATAGCGAAATTTAGTTAGCTTAGATGAGTTAGGACTAGAAGAGACTTCATGAGTAAGTTCATAGACTGGAGAGATGGTTCAAAATGCATGTTTATAAAGAGACATGCACAGCAGCTTTTAGGATTACTAGTTGTTAAATTCCTGGACCAGCCAGCAAATATCCACTTAGCCAAGGATACATCTTCAATGACTGGCCACCATAGTATCACAAGATTTGGAGGTATTATGAAGGTACATGGAAGCACACAGTGCTACGGTGTCCCAGCTTGTCATATCAGTATTGTTACATTAGATATGGAAATAGAGATTTCTGGTGCCCGTAAGAAGAATCTGGGCATGAAAACACTGCTTCTAATTTCTTATGTGAGATAATGAAGGAAGTGTCTCATGTTAAAATGACTGGAAGATTTCCAACATCCAGGCTCCACCCCCACTATGCCAGAACACAGACCTGTAGATAAACACTAAAGATACATTTGAGTTATAATCAGACAAGTTTGATAGCCACCAGCTGTCCAGAATGGGAAGGGGAATGCCTTACTACTGTGTAAGACTCACAGGGAAGAGATATCTGTGCTAATCTATAGGACCTGTTAAGCAGTTGGGGGATGGTAGTTATAAATGCCCCTCTGAAGAAGATGGAACTAATAACCTCTTATCACATATTTAAAACACTTTAAATCCAATTTGACTTGAAAAATATAGGATAAAGTTACCTCCCTTCGAATATCACTGAAACTAGCTCTAAGCTCCCTTATTTTCCTGTCTTCTTTGGTTTAAGGATTGTAACAATTAAAAATACCTGTGGTGGAAAATTGAACTAGTGCTGAGTGACGAAACCATGTGTTTAATTGCTGTGAGATGAGAGAGGTACACTGATTCCTGTGTCAATCCGATGAAGTCAGCACTCACATTTTTCATATGATGTGGACTGTGACCTGGTCTCAGATGTATTCAATTAAGGCTAGTACAATTCCACATTTTTGCCTTCACATCTGCCAAATCAGCACCACTTTGTGATTTATTACAATAATTATGCCTATCACTAGTCCAAAGATAAGGGTCAAGTAAAAGTGGGTGATCTGAAAAATCTAATGTAAAAAAATTCATGAGAATATGAGCAAAGGTGAACAACAAGGGCTCGCACCCTGCACTAGCATGTGCAGTAGCCAAGCAACTCTTGTCTCCTAGAGACCTGGCCTATATATCATCACATTAAAGGAATGATACTAACTATAGCTAAGGTTTCCTTTAGCCTAGCCCTATAGTTCACATTGATATAATCTATACCTTTCACTGTATAATGGAAGCCTAATCTTTATGCCTATTTACCTTCCATAGAAGATACTGGATCTGTTATAACCTTCTTTCCTCACATTATGACACGGAGAGGTTATGGATGCTGTCAAAAGCAGGTGATGATAATTAGTTATCAATGAAGAACATAGGAATCTGTCCATATTAACTTGATTATGTATAGACTTGTGCACGTGTGTGTGTGTGTGTGTGCGCGTGCGTGTGTGTGTGTGTGTGTGTGCGCGCGCGCGCGTGTGTTGTGTGTGCCTATGTGGTTGTGTGTGCATGTGTGTATAGGGACACCCATATATATGTATGCATAGAAGCTAGATGAGATCCTCAGACGTTGTGGTGGTTTGCAAGAAAATGGCCCCCAAAGGAAGTGGCACTATGAGAAAGTGGGTCTTTGTTAGAGTAGGTATGGCCTTGTTGGAGGAAGTGTGTTGCTGTTGGGGTGGACTTTGAGATCTCTTTTCCTCAAGCTTCACCAAGAATGACATTTCCTACTGCCTTCGGAACTAGGATGTAGAATTCTTAGTTCCTTTTCCAGCACCATGTCTGTCTGCACGTCATCATGTCTCACCATGACAATAATGGACTAAATCTCTGAAACTGTAAGCCACCCAATTAAATGTTTGTCTTTATGAAAGTTGTCATGGTGTCTCTTCACAGCAATAGAAACCATAACAAAGACAAGTCTTCTTCTATGACTCTCCATCCTCTTCCCTTGAGAAAGAGTCTCTCATTTCACTTGGAGCTGACTGATTCTCAGCTAGATCTCCTGGGCCATGAGCCCAAGCTTTCCATTCTGTCTCCCACCTCATATTGCACTGAGGCTAAGATGCACAAGGGTATGCCCAGCTTTTTGTTTTATTTTGGTGCTGGGACTAAAACTAAGTCTTCATGTTTGTGCATCAGAGTTCTTTACCTAATCTCAGGTGCTATATCCCAAGCCAGCATCCCTATACATCACCCATCACCTGCTCTTTGAGCTCTTAATCACACGTGGAGATTCATGGTTGAAGCTATGTCACATCATCTACTCAAAGAATAAAGATCCCCACGCTCTGGATCACACAATTAATATTCATTTTACAAGTAATTTGTCTCTTCTAAACAGAACTCTGTCTTTGAGACCGAAGTTCTTGACAGAAAATTCTGTCAACTTGCAACTATACCTAATTTAAAAATCTTTAGTGCCAGTTCAAACAAATTAGAGAAAACATCACCAAAAAGAGATTCCTGCTCACTGTGCCAAAAGGTTCTAAAATAGATAGTGAAGGCTTCGTGCCAGAGATGAGTTGGAAATATCTATAGCAGTTGTAAAGGGCTCAGCTAAATTATGCCATACAGGGAAAGACAGCTACCACTGCTGAATAGGCCTGCATTCTGCCAAAGCCTGAGGCTTACCTGCACTGTTCAAAGTCAGAGAAGAATCTTTACCCTGTGCAAATTCTCCTCACCCAGCCAGAGGTGTATTTTAGCCAGCTTACCAAGTTTTCTTCTCCCCTTTTGGACTTCTTTCCATGTTTTAGGTCTCAGACAGACAGATTATAGGTAAATGACTCTCGGTTTTGCACAACTAGTCAATCTATTTTTTTGTGTTTTTTTTTTAAATTCATTTTATTTATTCTGCACTCTGATTTCCATTCTACTTCTCCATTAGAAAAATTACATCGAAGCTAGAGAGATCCCATCTGTGTGATTCAGGGGTGACATCAACCAGCCCAGGGACAGGTGCAACAGACAGCAGGAAGGTGACCCTGGACACGCAGCAGGTGGATGGAGTGGTGCAGGAACTACCCAGCAGCAGGCAGGATGAAGGGCAGAAGGGCCCAGGCCACTTAAGTCCAGGCAGCAAATCAAGCAGAGTTGAGCCAGTAAGGAGGTGACAGGAGGGCAGAGCCACAAATGTGACCAAGAGATGGAAAAACAGAAGGCAATTAGCTAGGGGAAGAGGGCAGATGGAGGGCATCCCTGACAATTATCAGGGGAAAGGGTAGCAGGGGTATGATAATAAGAGGGCATTCTGAGGGGCTAGAGGACATCGAGCTGGCAAGATACAGCAGCAGCAGAAAAAAAAAAAAAAAAACCAAGGTACATCTTACCCAGGAAATGTACTGGAGAAGAATTCCAATATAAGCATCTGCAGGAAATCAGTGGTGCCAGAAGCATCCAAGGTATGGTTTCTGAGGTCCCGCTGCTTCTTACAAACAAATCCTCACCTATAGTGGCCTCACTTTAGGAAATATATGTTCTGCCCTCAGTTGACTCTTTCTCTGAGAGACCTCAGAAACAAGCAGTCTGGTGGAGATTCCAGAAAAAGCAGTGGCTTACGGTGTTAACCAGCCAGTACCCTAGGCTAAGACTCACAGACAGTGGAAATGTCCTATTCCTAGTGCTGGTGTCTGTAAACCTAAGATCACAGCACCGGCAGTATACAAATCTGATGATGACAGATTTCTTGGTTGCAGGTTACCATTTCATTATGGACAAAGAATGAACGGTTTCTCCTGATAGGAAAAGGCTTTCCTGGTGGGAGGGATTAAGTATGAAAGGGCATCACCAGCTTGTTTATTTGAATGAATGGTCCCCCAGATGGTGTCATTACTTTGATAAGCTGTGGACATTTTAGAAAATCTAACATATAAGTAGGTCACACAGAGTGTCCCTGGGGCTATATCATCCCTGATCACTTCCTATGAACTGCTCCATGCCTGCCTACCATGGTGGGATGAACTCTCTCAAAGTATGGATCAAAATAAACAATTCTTCCTCTAAGGTGTTGTCTCAGGTATTTTATCATAGTAATACTAAAAATAACTGGTACACTGAAATCTCCTTCTAAAAGGCACTAATCAATTCCTGAAGGTCCCAATCTCCTGATTCTATTATCTGGCAAAGTTTCTACCTCCTTTTGCCTTAAAGTTGGGGCTAAGATTTCAGTACACAGATGTCAGTCTATCATAAGCTCTTCTCATGCAGCAAGTACAGACAAATCATAACAAGTCCAGTGGCATCAGACCAAGAGAAGTTCCATTTCCTTGATGCTTTTATGTGTCAAGCTCTGTCAAAATTTAAGTTTCATGTATTTGCCAACCCCACAAAAAATATTTGCAGGCTGATTTTGTTTTTTGCTGTAGTTGAAAACCTTGAGGTTAGTAGACACTATGAAATGAGTCCAAGCCTCAGGTTCTTTGGCTTTCTACAGCCCAAAGCCTCCTAAAAATTTTAAGCTCTCTTTTACATATTAGCATATAGGTTATTTTCATCCTTATAAAAAGTCTTTTTTAATAAGTATAAATTTAATCAAAAAGGCATATAATATGAAACAGTTTTTCTCAGACTTGAATGACAAATAGATATTGTAGAAAATAGAAAAGTATGTCACCTCAAATCCTAGAAGACTCTGACAGAGAAAGTATGAGATACCTGGTCAGTGTTGTAGCTGTCTTCATGGGTAAAGTTACTGAAGGCAATTGTACCAGCTCTGTCTACCTGTGAACTCACTTGGGGTTAGTTAGCAGCACCCTGTTTCAGATGTATACAAATCACAGTAAAGATGTGTATTTGCCTCTGGAGACACTCACAGGTCAATCAGCTCTGTCCCAGGTCCCCTGTACTTTACACTTCAGTCCCAACTGCCTCTTCTACCAAGCAGGAGGATGAGTGAACGTAGAAGCTCCAGCTGCTACATGCAGCAGCAGCATGGTGGTGAGTAATGAAGAGTTGTCACACCTAGTCTCTCCTTTTAGGAGTGACAAAAGATATTTAGAAGCCCCTCAACCAGGTCTGACTGCTTCATATAATCCAGTGACCAACACGTACATGCAGATTCCCACTGAAAGGACCTGAATCAGCACAGGACACACCAAAACCAAGTTCTTAGTACAAAGGAGATTTATTTATCCCAGAGTGACAAAGGGCAGGGAATAAGAGATGAAGAAGACAGAGAATGAGTGAGAAGGGAAAAAAGAGAAGGGGGAAGGGGAAGGGATATTTGCCCAAGAGGGACAAAGATAGATACGGCCTGCAGGCAAATGGCAAATTATAAAGGAAAAACAGGAAACACTGTGTTAGAATAAGGTGTTTAGTTTTAATTGGACATGTTAATTGGGGTAGCAAAAAGGAGGCTTCTGATTGCTGCACTTCAATACTTTGATAGCTGGACCTTGGTAGTCAACCTCAGGAGTAAGTAGACAAAGGAATAGAATTGGTGGCTGGCTTTAGGAATGTAATCTAATGGTTTTTAGCAAGGGGAAAAAGGGGTAAAAGGCCAAAAGAAAGAAGGGAAGGAAAATAGGAAGGAAAGAAGGAAGGAAGGAAGGAAGAAGGAAGGAAAATAAAGGAAAAGAAAAGAAAAGGGAAATTAAAACAAAAATATATAAGATACTTTTTTTTATAGATTGGGAAGTGACTAAACAGTGGACAAGTCTGTGATCCAGTCAATGTGTGTTATTACAAGATGAGAACTTATATGTGTGAACAGTGACCCAGTCAATGTATGCTAGAACAAGATGAGAATTCATATGAGTGTATGGCTGACTTTACTTTTTAAGTTAACACTTAGCTCCGATATTACCTGCATTGGGAATACAGCCCAATTCACTATTTATTTCTCCATTTATTTGGTTCTGGTTACAACTATTCCAACAATATGGTATAGTTATTAGTTTGTAGACTTTCACATCATCTCTCAAAATTTCTTCTACATTTGTACATTTTAGATGCTATTATAAGTGATTTTTACAAAAAACAACTTTTAATGAGTATTTTCTATTACATATATATGACATACATAAAACTATTTTGTTATAGTTACTTTGTCTTACAACTTGGATATAAAATATATTAATGCTAACCTTTTTGTATGTCTTATAATTTTTGTGCATAGATAATTATGTGACCAATAAATAGGAAAATACTTTTTCACTTTAGTCAGGATGTTTCCTATTTCTTTTTTCCTACTTGGCCCCTGAGAACACTCCAGAAATGTGATCAATAGAAGTTATTCATGACAAGCATCTAGGTTTGTGTCTGATTTCATTTCTTCTAATTCATCTTAGTTTGCTATAACAAAATGGAATGAATTACATGATTTAGAAGGAAAGCAAATGTTATTTGTCTTATAGTTTTGGAGGCTGGTAAGTTCAAAATCATTCATCTCCTTCTGAGCCTCATATGTAGAAGGAAATGGCAAAGTACCATTCCTGAAAGGAAAAACCCAAGACTCACTTTTATGACAAGCTGCTCTTCAAATAATGACTGCTTTCCTCAGACAATGACATCACCTCAGTCAGCTGCTATGTGTCTCACCTTCTCAGTGCCGCCTTACTGTTAAGTTTCTAGCTCACATACTTGAGTATGCATCCTGCATAAGATCAGTCTTATTCAACAAATAGAATGCTAATGAAGAGTTTTGCAAGGTTTAGTTTCTAAAAAATTAGTTCTAAAAATGTGTGTTTCTGTGTGTGTGTGTGTGTGTGTGTGTGTGTGTGTGTGTGTGTGTGTGTAAAAGCATGCATTTGCATCTACAGGTGTCCTTAGAAGCCAAATGAGGTCATTGGAACCCTGGAGTTGAAGTAACAGAAGGTTGTGAGCCTCCTCACATGGGTCCTGGGAATCACAGTTGGGTCCTTTCTAAGAACTATCAGCAGTCTTAGTTCCTAAGCCATTTCTTCCAGTCAGCAAAGGTTGATTTTATCTGGCTGAGGAAATTCTGTGTTTTTTTTCTACTTTGTTTAAGTTTTAAACATGAGTGAGTGTTGATTTTGTTGAGCTTTTGTGTTGCCGAGTAAGAAGATGATATATATTTTTTTCTTTATTCTATTAATGCAGTGTATTACGTTAATTGATTTTGGACCTTAAGCTAACTATGCATTCCAAGATAAATTCAACTCAGTCACAGTGTGTAATACTCTTCATATGTTGCACAATTTCATTTGCAAATGCATAGCACATGCTCTGTTGAGAGTTCTTTATTTGTATATCCGTCTATTGTTTAATTTTCTTGATGTCTTTCTTCTACATGTCAGGGTCATGGTACTTTCAGAGAGTCAGATCTGCTTTCTCTATTTTATTGGTTTTTATTTTTTATTTATTTTTATTTTATATGTATGCTAGTTTGTTTGCACATATGTCTGTGTCCCATGTATACTTATTGAGGGTAGAAGGGGGCATCAGACCCCCCAGAACAAGAGTTACTCACAATTGTGAGCTACTATGTGGGTGCCAGGAATTGAACCTGGGTTCTCTAAAAAATCAGATAGTGCTCTTAACCACTAAGCTGTCTTTCCAGCCAGTGTGTGTGGAGGCCCAAATTACTCAGGGTCAGAGAATCTGAGCTTGCTTTACCCAGCAGGGCTGCATAAGGGGATGATTTGACCACAGGCATGTTTACCAGGTGTTTGGAAGGTTCTAAACTTGGCTGTATGGTGTGCTTTGATCTAGTAAGGGGGAGATCTTTTGCCCTGCCCCTTGGCATAGTTATAAAAAAGCCCTTTTGAAGAGACAGAAGGGACTGGTGGATTGTGATCTAGGTCCTCCCGAAGCTATCCTGTGTTTCTGTCTTTCTCCTCTTCACTATCTTTCTATTTAATTTTTTCTTGTCCCTCTCTCCTCCTCATAGGAACCCTGGGAAAAGTAGGAGCTGGCCTCCCACACCTGTGTTCTCTTTTTTCTCTGAAAAGCTTTCTGTGCTGAATCTGTTCTTAGTGGAACTCTACAGTTACAACAGTGCATCTCTCTTTATTTTATTTCCTTTTCTTACTATTAAAGAGTAATTTGGAAGAATATGGAATTTTGGGTTAGTGGAGTTTTTTTAATCTGTCATATTTATTAATCTTATTTGTTTTAATCATTGATGGATTATTCTTTATACCTTCTTAACTCTGTCTCTCAGGTGGTAGGAACCCAGGCGTGTGCCAATACACCAGGCTCTTTCCAAAGGAAGATTACTCCCCACCCTCTCTAGCTTCTTTCCAGAATTTTCTTTGCATTTGATTTACTGAAGTTTGAATATGATGTATTTATGAATGTTCTGATTGGCATTTAAGGTGCTTATTCTTCTGTTGACCTCTGATCTGATGTTTAACACTCATTGAGAAATTCTTAGTCTTAGTTGCTTCGCATATCATTTCTGTCTTTCTGCTTTCAATGTCCTTTGTACTTTCCCCCAGTTCTCTATACTTTCCCCAGTGTTCTTTAAGCATAGCACAATGCTTTCTGGCAGGTTTCTGGCAGGAAGCCACATTCAAACATAAAGGTATGCTCTTCTGATAAAGTTATTATTTTTATTTCTGTAGCTTTTTCATGTGAAATTTAGTTGTTCTCAAGAACAACATGATTTAGCTACTTCTTCAATACATCCACCACTAATCCAATGAGAATTACTTTTCTCTAAGGCAAGAGAATATATTGAGATATTTCACTAAATGGAGAATAATATACTGTGAGATTTGAGCAAATTCATTAAATTATTCATCTTGTTTTAACTGAAATTCAATAAATTTTCTATTCTAAATAAGTAATTTATTTATTTATGCATTTAAGAAGATATCATGACCTGTAAAACAGTTTGTGACAGAGCTTTTCACATCTTTTCTAACAACAAACACCTTTCTAAATATAGTATCTGCCAATAAATTTATGAAAATGTAAGTCTGGTTGGTTAACTGAGAAATGAAGAAAGAACATATGGACTGAAAAAAAGTTGTAAAATCATACCTTTTCTCTTTTTAGGGGAAAAAAGATGTACAGGGAGAAGGAAACGGAGAGAGAAATAAAGACAGAGAGAAAGAACTCAGGATTCATGATACTACATATCTTTGAACATTTTGCTATTTCCTTCCCGTCTCCTACTAGTAATTGGACTATCTACCATTAACTGGAGAGCCGTAGACTCATCGAGGTTCTTTTCATCACTCTGTCCTGAGGTTCTCAGAAATCCAAAGGCCCCCAAACCAACTTCTGAGCACCTGTGGAAAACTTGCATGGAATATAAATCAATATATATTTCAAAAATATCAAAATATTTTATAAAAAATGCACCTACAAAGATTATCAGAAAGTACTTCATGTTTTATTTAATACAAACTGTTTACTTAATGCAATGGAGGGGTATGTGCCATCAAGGCATCAATGTTCTTGGATGTTAAAGGTCCTCAATAATAATCTTCATGGAGGATTTAAATCTCACTTTCTCCATTTGTAGAGTCAGGTCATGAAATCTTTTCCACATAGCCCAAATGTTCAAGGATGATGAATTACTTCATATTCCATTGTGATCTTTGACAAACACACAGGCATCATTACCATTACTAAATATTAGTCATCTTGGTATGTTGTTAGACTGGTAATTACTTTAAAGAATACTTCATAAAATCCTAACTTACAAGTGTACATATATTTAGATATTCATTAATATTAAATATGCGTGAATAATATTTTGGAAGAAGGCCAGCATTATTCCCTTGTCAGTGTTTGGAAACTTCAATTTACATTCAAACTTACTCTTACTTCCTTACATTCAACTCTTTTCAAAACTGAAATTTTTCTCCATTACATGAATGACAATGGCATACACATACATCACCATACCAGAGTCCCACTTTAATTCTGAAAGCTTTGTATTGCAAAGCTTAGCAGGAAAAGGCTAGTTGCAGCTACAGAACTACAGGGAAGTTGAAGTTGAGAGAGAGAATTTGGAAAATCAGTGTGTGTATGTGTGTGTGTGTGTGTGTGTGTGTGTGTGTGTGTGTGTGTAACGTTTCTATATGCTTTGCTTCTTTTCATGTGTGTGGACACAAGTACAGCTTGAACTGATGTCTGGAACCATCCTATGTCCTCTTCCACTTTGTTCATTATGGCAGGGTCTTACTCAAACCAAGAGCTTGCACATATGGCTAGTCTTTCTAGGATACTTACTGTGAGAACTCCTGTGTCAATGTTTCTAAGCTAGAACTCTAGGCAGGTACCCAACACACTGGGAATTTACATTTACCTTGATACTGGGGATCCAAACACCAGGCCTCACGCATATACGACAAGCATTTAACCACTGAATCATCTCCCTATTGCTAGAGCAACCTTGCCAACCTTTGTTCTCTAGATGAGAACCTAAAATCATGGTGATCTCATAATTTATGCCCTAAACCAAGAAACATGAGAATGAGAGGAGGCCTGTTAAGAATATCCTCAGATCAGCAGCCTCTGGTCTCCTGGACATTTGGTAATTCTGCCTTAAGAGTCCAAGATACACATAATTCTTGAGTGATAAGTTGAGCAGTGACTTGGATACATATTTTATCTCTAAGTCATAGTCCCAGAAGGCAGCAATTTCCTCTGCC
This sequence comes from Peromyscus eremicus, assembly GCF_949786415.1. Classification (NCBI taxonomy): domain Eukaryota; kingdom Metazoa; phylum Chordata; class Mammalia; order Rodentia; family Cricetidae; genus Peromyscus; species Peromyscus eremicus. The sequence continues at coordinate 18,816,136 of NC_081435.1, forward strand.
AGCTCAAGAATCCATGGTATAACTCCCAAAATGGACTAACTCCTTGGTCTTTGAACTCACGCGTTCTTCAGAAAGGAGCCTGATATAATTAGAACTCAGTAGGTATCTGTTACAGGATTGATGGTCTGGGTCAGATGGTGTGCTGACTAGTTTTATGTCAACTTGACACAAGCTAGAGTCATCAGAGAGGAGGGAGAGTCAATTGAGAAAATGCCCCCATAAGACTGGGTTGCAGGCAAGCCTGTAGAGGATTTTCTTAACTAGTGATTGGTGGGGAGGGCCCAGCCTATTGCCCCAGTGATGATACCCCTAGGCTGTGGTCCTGGCTTCTAGAAGAAAGCAGGCTGAGAAAGCCATGAAGAGTAAGCCAGTGAGCAGCACCCCTCCATGGTCTGCATCAGCTCCTGGCTGCCTCTAGGTCCCTGCCTTGTTTGAGTTCCTGTCCTGACTTCCTTCAATGATACACTGAGATGTGGAAGTGTAAGTCAAATAAACCCTTTCCCCCCATTTTGCTTTTGATCATGGTGTTTCATCAGAGCAATAGAAATCCTAACTAAGACCGATGGCTAAATGGATGGACTCCCAAGGCACTAGAACTCCAAGAACTGAGGCTAAATTCTCAAAAAAAAAAAAAATTGTCATGTGTACTTTAAAGGGTAGCTCGAGAACAAACCACAATTTAGGTAGCTTATTTATGGGCAACACCCATCTTCACCCCTAAACCACAGATGTCCAAATCTCTAGGGGCCTATTTATTCAAGTTCAGTTTATCACCTGTGTCTGAGTGCAACCTTACAAAATTACCTCTGTGGATTCTACCAAAGCCTAGTGTAGATAGGTACACCCTATCAACAATCTCTGCATTATTAGTTGCCAAATGTTTTTGTAGATATCATATCAGAAAAGTCAGAAAATTGAAGTAAACTATTATCAATACCATTGAATCAGCAAAAAGGACAGAGTAAAACCATAAAAAGTGGAAGGAAACTTAAAATAATACCAGCAGGGTGTGGTATTGCACACTTGTAGTCCAAGCACTCAGAGGCTGAAGCAGGGGCATTGTTGCTAATTTGAGGCTGGCATTGGCTACATTGGTAGAACCTTGTCTCAAAACATAAACTATGATCCCCAATAATAAGAATAAATCAATAAAAAATAGTAATCTGAATTTCTGTTGATTCCATTGCAAGCTGAGAAAGGTGTCAGGGAAAGCTCAGTCTGATGGGAGGTCTGCTCTCTGACCTCAAAAAGAATCTCATTCACAGTTACAGATCCTCTCACACATACCAATGCCCCAACTACTGTCCTGCTTACTAGATCCAAGGCAACTCCATGCTCAGGTAAATATGAGCGGAGTAAAGTCAGCTTACCTAGGAAAAAGAGAGAGCAAAGCATGATAAACAAGTGTGGCTGACAAGGCATCACACCCAGTAGCTGTTCTCACACCAGAAATCATCTGGGCTCCGAATTTCTCGAGTCCTTCAGAAAGCTGTGCTCACTGACAGTGTGGCAGACAACAGAGACAGCCAATTTTTAAGGAAAGAACAGAAAACTTTGAGATGAATCATGGATGTGCTGAGTGGATGCATATATTTGTAGATTTTGTTATGGTTTCTGTCATCTCATTTCAATCATTTAAGCAAGTTCTGGTGGCAAGTCAGCAAGTATCAGTGTATCCAAATTATACAGAAAGAAATTGAAGTATGGCAAAAATTAATACACTTAATTTCTTTTAAGTTTTAAGTGACAAGTTATATCTAGAATACACATATTTTGATGTCTTTGTCTTATACATATTTAATTTTTTGTAGATAAATTGAAAAGAGTAAAGAAATCTGCCCAGAAGTAGTAGTTCAGACCAGAGATTTTAAATTCAACATTTGAAATGTCTCCTTATATAACGTTGACTAGAAAAGAAAACAAAATGCTTAACAAAAGAAACTTAAGAAAGTGCTTATTTTGTTTTAGAGTTTGATGTTTAGTCCATCATGCTGAGCTAGACATGATATAAGAGGATGAGATAGATAGCTTGTTCTCAATTTATTTTCCCCTTTTTGTTTAGTCTGGTCCCCAGCCCATGGGATGGTACAACTATAATTCAGAATGGATGTTCCCTGTCAATTAAATATTTCTAGAAACATTGTCAAAGTCAGATGCAGAGTTCTGATACCATAGTAAATCATATCAAGTTGACAATGAATATTAATCATCACAAGAGTTGTAAAGCAAAGAAATTATAAAAATAAAACTGGAGGGTATGTGTGGTTTCCAATGAGAATACTTGGTCCAAACAGTGAGCATGGGCAATTTCAGAGACCTCACTTACTACAACTACCCAAGTAACTACCGAGGAATACAAGTTATCTAGGCTTTGAGTGGCTTCCCCTCAGTTGCAGGCAACTCTCCATGCAAAGCCTACACTTAGTTTTATTCTTCTTTCTCTTAGTTCTCCTTCTTTCCACCTTCGTCTACTCAGGGTCTTGTTTCATCAATGCCACTTGGACCCTTGTCCATCCTTCATGAATATAAACTTCCATAGAACTTACCGACAAACTACACATGGACATAGCCTGTTCTCTGAACATTCCAAAGAACTCAAATCCTAGGGTCCCTCTGGCCTAAGGCAGAGTGCAATTGTGCTGAAATCAGGCTGCTAGCTTCTCAAGCGCTCATATTGCTTTGTCCCTGCTCCTTTTCAGCAAAATTCGGAGTCAACTTACTCTCTAAATTCTTTGCCTCCTAACCCCCTGTGAAAGTTACTTCATATTTTAAATAATTTGAGTGTGGACAGATGTATTTTTGAAAGGATTTGTTACATCTTTATCCATTTTTTCAAAAGTGAAAGACAACCCAGGAATTTACTTCATGGGCATGTATAAGCCCTTAGCTCCCTCAACACTTTTCACTCAAACCCAGTGCAGAATTCAATTTTCATCTAGTACCAATTTTGACGCCAGACTGGGAGTGCACAGGTGTTTGGAGACTTGAAGCTCCCACTTTTCACATGCAGGGAATGAACAATGCCTCATATGCCTTGGCACTTATGATCATGCCCCTCTCAGCATTAAAGGGAGCCTTCAGCTGATCATATCACAATCTGGCTCCCTTCCCTTCATCCCTCTTGTTTAGGCTTGTCACCTGCCAAGTTCCTCATCATTTGGCTCTGCTCTATGAAACTGGCAAAAACTTCAACATAAGATACTCATTCTTTGTCTCATAAACACCGCAAAGGGGACATTGTTGTTCTGGTGCCACTTCTAGCTCCAGCATTGGCAAGCATGATCCTGAAATCTGCACTGCAAATGGTTGTTCTTGGTTCAGTGGCCTAGATCTTTCAAAGATAAGAAAAATTTTCTGTCCTCCCTAACATAGAATTTAACATCGAATTAGAGATTGTTTTTAGGGCTTAAGCCAAAGAAATAATACAATAAAAAGGAATACTCACTTGGCAGACAGCAGGGATGCTTGTGGCAATAATACCCACCTATAGGACCTAGCATAACTTTTGTGTGCTCCTTGGCGCTATGAACTGTTTTCCAGTCTATGCTTTATAAAAGACTTCTAATGTGCCTTTTAGTTTAGCAGTGCAAATATTATCAAACACAGACTTAGAGATGCTAATACCTTGAAAATGGACTCCAAGCACCAGGGTATCATCAACTACAAGTTGACCTTAAGTCTGGTTTATTCAAAGCCCAAAGCCCTCAGCTACTTCTCTACATAATCTTCAGTATTCTGTTGTCATTTCTCTCTGCTCAGAAGTCATCCCCACCACCTCTATAGGTATGAATTTGTTGCTAAATATTCAAATTCATCTCTTTTCGAGAAGACACAATTTTTTAAAAGTCTCTCTTTTGCCCCAAATCCTTCCTTCACTGTATCATAATGTTTTGTGTTTCTTCTAGCCTGGGGCACTGTGCACAGATAGGAAAAGGTGTAAATTACTGTCTGTGTCTTTAAGAGAATTATCCAGAAAGATAAACAAATTAACATTAAGGGATGTAAGGAATAATGAGTGTTTTGATAAGAGTCTTTCTACTGAACACATAGGGAGAGGACAGGTAAAGAGATGGAAGTCTCTCTGGAAGAAGACTAAACTGATTGTCTGGAACAGAATGAAATTCTCTACCATTAGACTGCATGATCTAAGCAAGAGGAACTCATCACCCAGCAGCTATAGGCATCTCTGAACCATCTGCCTTTTAATGGCCCTTAGTGTTGTCACCTAATGTCATAGCATATCATTCTGTGTTTGTTCTTTCCCACCTAGGGGGAATAGTCCCTAAAAAGAAGAAAAAAAATTGTGATAATATGTATCATGTCTAGTTTCTATCATGATGCCAGAATGAATGACTCTAGATGATGGTGGTGGTGGAAACATAAGAAGAGATGAGAGAAAGCAGAGGAAAAGCAGACAGTAACAGGAGTATATATTGACAAGAACAACATTTGAGGATAAACACCAAACTAAACATAATACACGTCACTTTTCTATTTGCATACACAGGTTGAAACTTAAATGGGACTCAGCAAGGACAATATCAATGGGTATACCAAAGTATACAGAAAAATACCCATGGGTCCTCAGTGCTACATAAAGAACTATAGACAGCGAAGGAAAGCTGGGAGCATGAGAGGTGGTCTTCCCTAAGGAAGGGCACAACAATTGGCTTTCCAGTGCCAAACAGTCATCCCTGAAAACATACATACAAGTAACACTACAAGGATGGAAGCATTTGTAATTAGGAGTGTGTGTGTGTATGTGTGTGTGTGTGTGTTTGCATGCAGTAACAATTAATTAAAGGAGAGGCCACAAATAGAAAGTAGAGCAGGGAGGATTTGGAGGTAAGAAAGGGAAGGGGGAAGTGTTATAATTATATTACAATATCAAAAATAAAAATTATAATACAAAAGGACACAAACACAACAGATTTTGGAGCATTCTATCCTTCTAACTGTTCTCTCACCCCAGATATGTTTCTTTTTTTAAAATTTATTTATTTAAAAGAACTGTTTTTTCATTTTACATAACAATCCCAATTTCTTTTCCCTCCCCTTCTCCCGTCCCACTCTCCCAATCCCATCCATTTCTCAGAGAGGGTAAGGCCTCCCTTGGGAAGTTAACAAAGTCTGGCATACTAAGTTGAGGCAGGACCAAACCCTCCCCCACCCCCCCACATCAAGGCTGAGCAAGTATCCCACCCTAGAGAATGTGTTCCAAAAAGCCATTTCATGCACCTGGAATAAGTCCTTGTCCCACTCCCAGGGGCTCCCCAAACAGATCTAGCCACATAATTGTCACCCACATTCAGAGGGCCTAGTTAGGTCCCATGCATGTTTCCCAGCTGACAGGCCAGAGTCCATGAGCTCCCACTAGCTTGGGTCAGCTGTCTCTGTGGTTTTCTCCATCATGATCTTGACCTCACTTGCTCCTGTGATTCTTCCTCCCTCTCTTCAGCTGAAGTCTAGGAGCTCAGCACAGGGGGTTAGGGAAATACCTGGTGCTAGGGAAATCCTCAGGAATCCACAAGGATGACACCAGCTAAGACTCCCAGCAATAATGGAGAGGGTGCCTGAACTTATGTTCCCATATAATCAGATTAGTGACTACTCTAATTGTGACCATAGAATCTACATCTAGTAACTGATGGAAGCCAATACAGTGTTCCACAATCAGATACATTTCTTAATAGTGACTAAGGCATTGTTTCAGAACGCCTTACACAGAAGAAAGATCTATTCACCTCAAGATTCTAAAAGAATCGTAAGGATTCAATACAGCAAACCAAAAGAAAAAAGAATCCATCTGCTACGGGATCAGTGCCTGCATCTCCTGTACCTGTTTCTTTTTCCTTTTAGGGAAGAAATTGATTCTTCTAAAAGAAAATTAGTAAATACCGACTGGAGTTATGAGCTCATAATAATACAAAGCAGATGATATAAGTATGAGAATTGAAAAAGTAGGACTTTGTGGTCAGTTATTTGAATGATACTCTGAGAATGAATTCAAGAAATTACTAACAATAAAACTTAAATGTTAAGAGAAGGAATACTTTAAAAACTTATTTTTAGGGCATTGCTGCTAAGTAGGATACCATAAATAGTAGACACTTGGAGCCCACTTGAGCCATGAATACATATAAGCCTCATGTTATTTTAAAAACTAAATTGACAATTTTATTTTCTATAAAAGTAGCATCAAGTCTGAGATAATTAGCTCTACTTCTACTCTTCTATCATTTTATTTTTCATACTCACAGTGTACAAAAATTTGACAACTTTATTTACTTACCTTATGTAGGGCACTGTATCGAAAGAAACACTGAGCTATGTGTAGGGTCCCTGTGGAGTGTCTGGTGCCTGGGTTCTCCATAATTCAGATGTTGTCCCTTCTTATCTATTCAGTCCAGCAGACCTCCTTCTGTCTTGCCTGGTCATGAAAACTTATTATATATATTACCCAATTTGCATTTCATTACTTTTAAGGTGGGTCATGTCTTCTTACCCCAATTAAAGAATGAGCTCATGAAAGACAAAGAAATACAATTTGTGAGACAAGATGAGTGATTTTATAGAATATCTTGAATATAGTGAGAATGAAAGTAAGAAGTTCATTGGTGGAGAGAAACTCAACCTGGAACAGCAGCATGGCTGCTTTGTCCCTTGCTGATTTCTGCTAGATGTAAGCTCCAAGTTTGATGCTGCTGCCTTCGTTCTCCTTTTAAATAAGGCCCCTTCAGTCATCTCTGCTGAATTTTTGCTATTTGGGGTTGTTTCTGTCTATCTGCCACTTGCTGTTTATGCTTCTATTTTTCCTTGGTACTTGCTTAATGAACTCACCTATTTGAAACTGAAAGTATGGCTATTAGAGATCAGTCTCCATACTGTACAGAAAACCTTTTGATCAAGCTAATACCGGAATTGTTAACTGAGACTGACATACTTAAGTAAATTGAATTGATCACTAAAGAATATGGAATTAACTGGTAAAAGAAAGAAAACAACTTGTTGTACAAAGTCATATTGGATATTCTGTAATATAAAGTCCCAGTGGGAAAATAGTGTCATATAGATGTCAAGTATGACATTGCCCACCTGCAATCCCAACCCTGGGAAGACTGAGGCAGAAGGATCATGATTTCAAGTTCAGCCTTGATCTATTTGACAGTACCTAGTCTTAAAGCAGTAAAAACTCTTTCTAAAACTTCAATAAAAAATGAAAATTAGCATTATACATAATATGTCATCCTTGATCAAACAAAAAAAAAATACCTCTTTGGTCAAACAAAGAAAAGGCACATGGCTCACAGTACTTTTTACTATTGCCAAATGATGTCTGACCTAAATGTTACCCTCAAGGAGAAATTTGTATCAATGGGGTAAAAAGAAAAAAGTATTGGTGAAGAAAACAATCACATAAATAAAAAAAAATTAGTGGTCATTTCCTTATAGATGGTTCCCTGTGCTCTTTCTGAGAATGACAACTATGAGACTGATTTAACTTGTGCCTCTTGGCACCTGCTGTAAAAGAAGCCTACAAACTGTGTTTAGAGTTAAGAAATTTCCCAGACTAGATTGTTGTATGGAAATTAGCTCACTAAGTGCTACCAATTGGTTCTGTAACCAAAGACCTGCTGTTATAAAGCTTGACAGATGTTTACTCATAAATCTGTCAGAATATCAGTTCATGTGTTTTCAGTCATTCATGTTTTCTCAACAACGTATCTTTATATTTTTCTCAGGATTAGCCTAATTTTATACAATAATTTTTGACATTGTAAGGATTTAAATTTTAAATGTTTCATAATTTCCATCACTTTTCTTGAGCTTATTATATCATTTAGTGTGTTTATTTGTTGGATTTAAAGTATGTAATAAACTTTTGAAGAAATATTTTTCTTGCCTATACCTGGGCAGAATATATAGTGTCCAAAAATGGAGTTTGTATAACACTGAAATTTGGTAACATATTTTGTCAAGTGAATTTTTCTTTGTAAACAATTGAACATCCTGAAGCTTCATTGTACTCCTAGAATTGGAACATAATAAATAAAAACTGTAAGTCACATTTCATGTCTTCATTCTCATCTTGTACCTTATCCTACTGCTGTCTGGTTAAATTACCCTAGTATGACTATGGATTTGCTGTTATTTTCTCATGTTTTTCAGTATGCTTCCTGGTAGACTTAAGCCTATGTATTTATATGCACATTAGATTATGGCTTTAATTCATGCTATTTCATTAATAGCAAGTTTTCCTCTTGACCTCTTTTAGTGTTATCACTTGAAACTTAATATTATGTTATTTTATACTGGGATTATTTGATGATTTTTGAACATACAGTGTTGTTTTGCCTTATTTGTGGCCTTGGGAAAAAGTAGATAAAATTTCCACTAGACCCTTCTTTTCAAAATTATAATGATAAGTACAACCTTTACATGTTTATGATGAAGAGAATTTTGTTTATAATTGTATTATTTTTTGATCACCTAGTTTTCTCCTTAATTCTGCCTCTGTCTTTTTTTTTTTTTTGGTTTTTCGAGACGGGGTTTCTCTGTGTAGCTTTGTGCCTTTCCTGGAACTCACTTGGTAGCCCAGGCCGGCCTCGAACTTACAGAGATCCGCCTGGCTCTGCCTCCCAAGTGCTGGGATTAAAGGCGTGCGCCACCACCGCCCGGCCTGCCTCTGTCTTAATTTCTCCTCAGTAACAAAATATACATTATTTTAAAAGATAGAATACCTTGAATTCTATAATTTTTTTTTGGACATTGAATATTTTATTATGCATTCTGGAACTATGTATATATAATACACAAAATCATATATGTATGTATATATGGATATATGAAGTCTAAAGTCACTTAGTGCCTTTATTCTCTTCCTAAGCAATATAGAGACTGCTTTTTCTCATCTTAACACTAGCTCTCATGACTGATTTTTGCTGTTACTGTAGTTGTTGTTTATTTTGTACCTTCTTTCTGGCTAGATACACTGAAAGAATTAAAGCTCTTCCATTTCCTAGCTTTCCCCTTCTTTTTCTTCATTCCTCTTCTGCTGTCACTCTGATCTTTCAGATGGGAACTCTGCCATCATTCTGGTATCCACATAGACAGTCTGCCTGTTGCCATGGTGGCATGGACATTTACCCTGTAATGATAGTAGCCTGCATCTCCACTGCTATGTCTGTACATAGAGAAGTCGCACTCATTAGTCGATGATTTTTGTCATCAACATATCCTCAAGCCTTTCCTCTTTCTCATTCTCAGCTTTCTGTCTGAATCCTTTACTATAGAAGATTGGAATCTCTCTATCCATCTCCCATGGTTTTATGTGTGCACTGTCTTGGCCAAAAACTTTATGTCCTTCTGTTGTGTTTTGGGAAAGATTTACTTTCCCACCTCTAATTTCCCCATTATTTTATTTATTCAGCTGAATTTGTTATGTAGCATCTTCATTGTTCTCTGCAATGAGACTTTCATTATACTGATAATGTCTCATTTCTGATTCTACGTCATTATTTATACTGCCACTTAGATACCTACTATGTGAATTACTTTTCTAATCAATCTGATTAACCATCTGAGAAGAAGCTGTGTGAGGTAGGAAAGGTTTGCTTTGTCTCACCATTCAGGATATTTATTCAGTCATGGTTGAGAGGACACAATGGCATGCATCTGTTTGCTCACATTAGTTGATGAGGAAATAGAAAAAGAATGCCAATATATAGACATAGTGCCTGTCTCCAGGGGAGTGGGTCTTACCTCTTCATTCATCCCTTCTCAATACCATACCTACACAAACAAAGACACACTCCTGAATACCCTAAGTATTTCTAGTCCACTTAAGTTAACAAACAGAGTAGAAGCACACAAGTCTGTCACTTGTCAACTTGACATCCAAGACATTACTTTACACTAAAGCATTTTTTCTTTCTTCCTTTACTCGAATATTTTAAATAAAATTACATTAAAATACTTTTCAGATTATATACTGTCTTCTAATACTAAATGGATCTTTCTACTCATTATATTATTTACTGGCATTTCACTGTTCACTGGATTTCACTTCTAACTAATATCATATTCTATAAACTGATTTCCATCAAGGATAATTGTTTGTCCCTGACTAAAGGATGCATGATGTCTAGGAGACATTTCTGCCTTTCTAGAAGACAACTCACTAGTTTCAGCTGCCTGGGCTCCAGAAGGATCACCACTGTCAACCTGAAGTTTATATTATTTTCCTAGAGTTTCTAGTTTGTGTTGCTGCCACCCTTTTTATAAGGCATATGACTCCTCAGTCATTGATTTGGTCCCATCTGTGGCACATTATACATAGCTTCATTTTCATGTAACTCTTGGCTTCTGAGCTTTTCTTCCTGAGGAGTAATCTTTTGGCCTGGTGGTTGACCCACTCATCTAGAACATTGGGTCTCCACCCAGTTCAGCAATTCTATTATCTTGACCAGAATGAGTTCTCCCATAATGGACTTTTATTGCTGGTCTAACAACAGCATCAAAATTGAACTATACTGTAGAGACTGTTTTACTCACATAGGAGAAACTCAGAGCAAGCCAGGAGTAATAAAAGAGAGGTAGGAAGTTGGAAGGACAAGAGAGACTTTGTTTCTGAGACTGTTGCTATACAACAAAGTACTCAGGGCAGCAGAGCACCACACTTTGGGGTGTTTCTTTCTAATACAATGTTGGTCTGAAATGACCCACTATACATGACACAGATTTTAAAGGTTTAGTCCCAGCTTGGTGCTGCTGAAAGCTACAGAAACCTGAATAGGTGGGAGCCTAATGTAAAGTTTTATATCTCTAGGAGCTTGTCCATGAAGAGAATTATGAAAAATTGCCTTCCTTTCTAGTTTCCCATGCCTTTGCCATTAGGTGAACACCTTTACTCTATCACGGGTCTCACTCATGTATAGCCTCATTATAGGATGTAAAGAAATATGACCAACTGAACATGGACAGCCTCATCACTGTGAACCCAAATGAACATTTCTTCTGAGTTGAGTTTCTTCAGTGTTTTTGCATCTTCAGTAGAAGCCTGACTAACAGTGGTTTTTGAGCCCCAGCAGCAGAAAGCAGCAGAAAGAGAGGCACAGATGGGAAGTTAGGAAGAGGAAAACGTCACAGGGAAGGCTGAGATTCTGCTAGACTGGGTCGTGGTTGAAGGAAAGGCAGATGATCTTACATGAAGTGTGTGTGAGTGTTCTTCCTAAACTGATTTATAATTCTTATTGAAATTGGGCAGTCTAGTCTAACATGGCTGGACACTACTTGAAAAAAAGAACTTCAATGAAGTTTTATCAGGGAGAGACTCTTCATTACTTTCCATAGACAAGATTTTAAACAATAACGCATGTATCCAAAAATTCTAAATCCTAATTATATGCTTTTAAATTGTCTTCATTTGTTCCTTTAATCAGGAACATTAGTGGTATTCTCATTAATCAGTGAGCTAGAATATCATCCAAGATGTGATATTCATGTAAGCCCCTGCTTAAAATCCAGAGCAATAAAGTCTTTGAAACGTATTCATCTTATACTCCATTAAAAAATGTGGTTTATTTATTTCAAAAAATCACTGCCACAGATTTAGGATTTCATAACAATATTCTTATGGAGAGCAGTCCCCTGCAGCTGTCCAACAGGTAAGACTCACCACCATCCCTGACACCCACTGGACTCTGTAACCTCTACGACCCACTCTGCAGCCCAACCCACTGACCCTATCATCTTCTCCTTGGCCTACCATTTACCACAATATCAGCAGCCCCTGTACAAGCAACCACTTACTGTAGCATGAATCTTAAAAGTTCTTATTAATAAAATCAAACCTGGAGCCAGGTATTGAGGTGAACTGGAAGATCAGAGAGACAGAACAAGCCACAGCTAACCTCACCTGGCCAACTTCTCAGCTGGTCTTGTTTCCTCAGCCTGGAAGCTTCTGTCCTCATCTCAATGGCTCTCAGCTGAACTGCTGCTGCTAGAAGCCTGAAAGCTTAACCAGCCAAATGCTTAACCAGCCAAATGCCTCTAGTTTCTGGTCCTCATGCCTTATATACCTTTCTGCTTTCTACCATCACTTCCTGGGATTAAAGGCTCACTCCCTGGGATAAAAGGCATGTGTCATCATGCCTGGCTGTTTCCAATGTGGCCTTGAACTCAGAGAGATCCAGAGGGATTTCTACCTCTGGAGTGCTAGGATTAAAGGTGTGAGTGCCACCATTTTCTAGCCTTTGTGTATCTAGTGGCTGTTCTGTCTCTGACCCCAGATAAGTTTATTAGGGTGCACAATATTTTGGGGAACACAATACCACCACAACTTACTCCAGTTGGAAGAACAGCACCCCCTATAGACACAAGTGCCACCCACACCAGCTGAAAGAACAGCAGCCCCTGTGGCACAAACACCAACTACATCAGTTGGAAGAACAGGCTCCATTAGCACAGGCACAAACCCAGTCCAGTAGAAAGAACAGACTCCATAGGCACAAGTAAGGCCCACACAAGCCAGAAGAATTGGAGGATATGCTGCATTTAGGAGCCCAAACCACCACAAACCTCACCTGAGACAACCCTACAGGACCTGAGCACCAGCCAACCACCAGAACCTGACCATTCAGACCAAAAGGCAATAAAGGAAACAGACATTAAGGAACAAAAGACCCATCTAACAAAGACATCACAAGAATAAACACCTGTACCTATAATTATTCCAAACCCAGATGGGTAAATGACAGTGTAAGAATACATGGAACAATATAAAAAGTAATATGGCACCAGCAGATCCAGTGGTCCTACAAGAGCAACACCTGAACATCTAAACGCAGATGAAGCAGAGGAAAATGACCTTAAATATAACTTTATGAAGATGATAGAGGCCTTAAAGAGGAAATGAAAAATAGTGTAAAGAAATGGAGGAAAAGATAAACAAAAGTTAGAAGAAATCAATAAACCCCTAGAGAAAGCCAAGAAAACCAAGGAAAACAATCAAACATGTGAAGGAAACATTTCAAGACTTGAAAAAAATAGAGGCAATAAAGAAAATACAAACCAAGGGAATTCTGAAAATGGAAAATCTGGGTAAGTGAACAGGAACTACAGATGCAAGCATAACCAACAGAATGCAAGAGATGGAAGATAGAATCTCAGGCCTTGGAGATACAGTAGAGGAAATAGATTCATGTTAAATCCAAAAAGATCTTAATACAAAACATCCAGGAAATCTGGGATGCCATGAAAAGACAAAACCTGAGAATAATAGGGGGAGTAGAATTCCAGCTCAAAGATTCAGAAAATATATTCAACCAAGTCATAGATGAAAGCTTTCCCAACCTAAAGAAGGACATTCCTATGAAAGTATAAGAAGCTTACAGAATACCAAATAGACTAGACTGAAAAAAATGTTCCCTGGCTACACAATAATCAAAACACTAAACATACAGACTAAAGAAGGACTATTAAGAGCTACAAAGTAAAAAAGCCAAATAACATATAAAGGCAGACCTATCAGAATTACACCTGACTTCTAGATGGAGACTCTAAAAACCAGAAGGTTCTAGACAGACATTTTGCAGACACTAAAAGAGAAGGATGTAGATAGAGTTTTCCTGCCTGGCCCATGGTCAGGACAAATCTCTCTCACCTGCCAGTCCCACAGCTGCTCAGACCCAAAAAAGTAAACACAGAGACTTATATTGGTTACAAACTGTATGGCTGTGGCAGGCTTCTTGCTAACTGTTCCTACAGCTCAAATTAATCCATCTCTATAAATCTATACCTTGCCATGTGGCTCGTGGCTTACTGGCATCTTCCCATGCTGTTTCTCATCGTGGCGGCTGGCAGTGTCTCTCTGACTCAGCCTTCCACTTCCCAGCTTTATTCTCCTCCTTGTCCCGCCTACACTTCCTGCCTAGCCAATGGCCAATCAGTGTTTTATTTATTGACTAATCAGCAACACATTTGCCATACAGAACATCCCACAGCAGAAGGATGCCAGCCCACACTACTATACCCAGCAAAACTTTCAATTACAATAGAAAGAAAACAAGATATTCCATAAGAAAACCAGATTTAAATACTTATCCACAAACCCAACCCTACAGAAAGTACTAGAAGGAAAACTCCAACCCAAGGAAGTTAGCTGCACCCATGAAGACACAGGCAATAAATAACCTCATACCAGCAAATCCCAAAGAAGGGAAACACACACACACACTACCACCACCACCACCACCAAAACCAAAAAATAAGAAGAATTAACAATCATTAGTCATTAATATCTCCTTATATCAATGGACTCAATTTGCCTATAAAAACACACAGGCTAACAGAATGGATATGAAAACAGGATCTATCTTTCTACTGCATACAAGAAACATACCTCAACTTCAAAGACAGACACTACCTCAGAGTAAAGGGTTGGGAAAAGATTTTCCAATCAAACGGACCTCAGAAGCAAGGTCTATGGTATAGCTATCCTAATATCTAACAAAATAGGCTTCAAACTAAAATTAATCAGAAAAGATGGAGAAAGACATCTCAAATTCATCACAGGAAAAAACCCATCAACATCAAAATGAAGTCTCAATTCTGAACATTTATGTCCTAAACACAAGGGTACTCACATTTGTAATAGAAACATTATTAAAGCTTAATGACTCAAATGAACTTAACAGATATGTACAGAACATGTCACCCAAACACAAAAGAATATACCTTCTCAGCACCTCATGGAACCTTCTCTAAAATTGATGACATACTCAGTCTCAAAGCAAATCTCAGTGGATACAAAAATAATTGGAAAAACTTCCTGTATCTTATCAGATCATCATGATTTAAAGTTAGAACTCAACAACAACATAAATCACAGAAAGCCTACAAACTCATGGAAACTAAACAATGCTCAGCTGAATCAACACCAGGTCAAAGAAGAAATAAAGAAAGAAATTAAAGACTTCCTAGAATTCAATGAAAATGAATGTACAACATACCCAAACTTATGGACACTATGAAAACAGTACTAAGAGGAAAGTTCGTAGCTCTAAATGCCCACATAAAGAAGTTGGAGAAATCTCACACTAGTGACTCAACAGTACACCTGAAAGCTCTAGAATAAAAAAAAAAAAAAAAAAAGCAAACTCACCCAGGAGGAGTAGACCACAGGAAATAATAAACTTGAGGGCTGAAATCAATAAAACAGAAACAAAGAGAACAATATAAAGAATCAATGAAACAAAGAGTTGGTTCTTTGAGAAAAATCAACAAGATAGACAAACCCTTTTCCAAACTAACCAAAAAGCAGAGAAAGAATATCAAAATTAACAAAATCAGAAATGAAAAGGAGGATATAACAACAGAAAATGAGGCAATCCAGAGAATCATCCAGTCATACTTCAAAAACCTGTACTCCACAAAACTAGAAAATCTAAAAGAAATGGACAATTACCTTGATAGGCACAAGATACTTAAATTCAATCAAGACTAGAGAAACAATTTAAATACACCTATTACCCCTAAGGAAATAGAAGCAGTCATTAAAAGTCTCCCAACCCCCAAAAAAGCCCAGGGCCATATGGTTTCAGTGCAGAATTAAACCAGAATTTAAAAGAAGAGCTAATACCAATACTCCTCAAATTGTTCTACATAATAGAAACAGAAGGAACATTGCCAAAATCTTTTTGTGAGACTATAGTAAACCCTGATGCCCAAACCACACAAACATGTGATAAAGAAAGAGAATTATAGATCAATCTCCCTCACGAACATGGATGCAAAAATACTCAATAAAATACTAGCAAACTGAATCCAAGAACACATTTAAAAAAAAAGTCCACTGTGATCAAGTAGGCTTCATCATAGAGATACAGGGATGGTTCAACATATGAACATCTGTCAATGTAATCCACCATATAAACAAACTGACAGAAAAAAAAAATGATTATGTCATTTGAAGCTGAAAAATCTTTTGACAAATCTAACACCCCTTCATTGGTCTTGGAGCGATCAAGGACACAAGGAACATATGTAAGCATAATAAAAGCAATATACAGTAAGCCTATAGCCAACATCAAAGTAAGTAGAGAGAAACTCAAAATGATTCCACTAAAATCAGGAACAAGAAAAGGCCGTCAGCTGTCTCCATATTCAATATAGTACTCAAAGTTCTAGCTAGAGCAATAAGACAACAAAAGGAGATCAAGGGGATACAAATTAGAAAGGAAGAAGTCAAGCTTTCACTATTTGCAGATGATATGATACTATAAATCAGTGACCCCAAAAGTTCTGCCAGGGAACTCCTACAGCTGATAACATCTTCAGTAATGTGGATGGATACAAGATTAACTCAAAAAAATCAGTAGACCTCCTATATACAAATGATAAATGGAAAAAGAAAAAAATCAGAGAAACAACACCTTTTGCAATAAGCACAAATAATATAAAATATCTTGTGATAACTCTAACCAAACAAGTGAAAGACCTGTATGATAAGAACTTTAAGTCGTTGAAGAAAGTAATCAAAGAAGAAATCAGAAAATGGAAAGATCTCTCATGCTCATGGATAGGTAGAACCAATGTAATAAAAATGACAATCCTAACAAAAACAATCTACAGAGTCAATGCAATCGCCATCAAAATCCCAACACAATTCTTCACAGACCTCGAAAGAACAATATTGAACTTCATTTGGAAAAACAAAAACCAGGAGAGCTACAATAATCATGTACAATAAGGGAACATCTGGAGATATCCCCATCCCTGGCTTCAAGCTCTACTATAGAGCTATAGTAATAAAAACAGCTTGGTATTGAAATTAAAAACAGACATGTGGATCAATGAAATTGAACTGAAAATTATAACATTAATCCTCACACCTATGAATACCTGATTTGTAACAAAGAAGCCAAAATTATACAATGGAAAAAAAAGAAAGTATCTTCAACAAACAGTGCTGGCATAATTGGATGTCAACATGTAGAAGAATGCAAATAGATCCATATCTATCACCATGCACAAAACTCAAGTCCACTGGATCAAAAACCTCAACATAAAATCCAGTTATACTGAAGCTGATAGAAGAGAAAGTGGGAAGTAGCCTTGAATATGTTGGCACAGGAGACCACTTCCAGAATATAACATCAGTAGCATGGACACTGAGATGGACAATTAATAAATGGGTCCTCCTGAAACTGAAAAGCTTCTTTAAGGCAAAAGATACTATAAATAAGACAATACAGCAGTCTACACAATGGGAAAAGACCTTCACCAACACCATATCTAACAGAGGTTGATCTCCAAAATATATAAAGAACTCAAGAAATGAGACATCAAAATACCGAACAATCCAATTGAAAAATGGGCTACAGAGATAATTAGAGAATTCTCAACAGAAGAACTGAAAATGGATGAAAGGCATTTAAGGAATTGCTCAACATCCTTAGTCATCAGAGAAATGCAAATCAAAATGACTTTGAGATACCATCTTACACTTGATAGAATGGCTAAGATCAAAAACACTGGTAACAGCTTATGTTAGAGAGGAGGGTGGAGAGAGCAGGAGGAGGGAAGAAAAGGGGACTTGTGGTTGGTAGGTAAAATGAATAAAAAATTATTAATAAAGAAAAAAGGGGTATAGATCTAAACAGAGAATTCTCAACAGAAGAATTTCAAATGTTCAAAGGACACTTAAAGAATTGCTCAACCTCCTTAGTCATCAGAGAAACCCAAATCAAAATGACTATGAGATACCATCATCTTACACCTGTCAGAATGACTAAGATCAAAAACACTGATGACAGCTTATGTAGGAGAAGACATGGAGTAATGGGAACACTCCTTCACTGCTGGTGAGAGTGCAAACTTGTACAGCCATTTTGGAAATCAATATGACAATTTCTCAGAAAATTGGGAATCAGTCTACCTCAAGACCCAGCTATACTAATCTTGGGCATATATTCAAAGGATGCTCAATCATACCACAAGGACACTTGCTCAACTATGTCCATAGAAGCATTATTCATAATAACCAGAACCTGGAAACAACATAGATGACCCTCAACCAAGAATGGATAGAGGAAATGTGGTAATTTACACAATGGAGTATTGCTCAGCTGTAAAAAATAATTGGCTCATGAAATTTGCAGGCAAAGAGATGGAACTACAAAAATCATTCTGAGTGAGATAACCCAGACCCAGAAAGATAAACATTCAATGTACTCACTTATAAGTGGATATTAAGAGTAAAGTATAGGATAACCAATCTACAATCCACAGCCTCAGAGAGGCTAGATAACAAGGAGGGCCCAAAGAGGGATGCAGGGATTTCCCTGGGAAGAGGAAATAGAAGAGATCTCCTGGGTAAACTGGGGGTAGAGAAGATGAAGGGATGGGAACTTGAGGGAGCAATTTGGCAGCCTGGGTGCAGCAGATGGGTTGGGGTCAGGATGAAGGGGGAGAATAATGAAAGAGAAATCTTGTAAGGGGGAGCATTTTGGGGTTAGGGAAAAACCTTGCTCCAGGGAAACCCCCAGGAATCCACAAGGATAACCCCAGTTAAGATCCCTAGCAATAGTGGAGAGGGTACCTCAACTGGCCATCTACTGTAATCAGATTGGTTACTGACTACCCTAATTGTTATCAATAGATACTATATCCAGTAATTGATGGAAGCAGATGCAGAGATCCACAGCCAAGCACTGGGCCGAACTTCAGGAGTCTTGCTGAAGAAAGGGAAAAGGGATTGGATGAGGCATGGGGGTCATGACAGGGGAACCCACAGAGACAGCTGACCTGAGCTTGTGAGAGCTCATGGTCTCTAGAATGCCAGTTTGGGAGCCTGTATAGGATCAACCTTGGCTCTCTGCATTTGTATGACAGTTGTGTAGCTTGGTCTCTTTGTAAGATTCCTAGCAGGCGGATCAGAACCTGTCCCTGGTGCTTAGCTGACTTTTGGGAACCTGTTCCTCGTGCTGGATTGCTTTGCCCAGCCTTGACACAAAGGGAGGAGCTTGCTCCTGCCTCAACTTGATGTGTCATGCTCTGTTCAAGCCCCTGGGAGGCCTGCTGCTTTCTGAGTGGAAATGGAGGAGGAGTGGATGGGAATGGGGGTAGATGGGAGAGGAAACTGAGGTTGGTATGTAAAATAAATGAAAAATGTTATTTAAATAAAATAAAATAAAATAAAGAAGGAAAAAAAGATTCTTATGGAATCATTTGTATTTTATGAATTAGATAAGTGTAGTTTCTACATAAGAGATGGATATGTGTTGATTAATCATTGATAATGATTCTTGATTTCCACCATAGTTAGCTACAGCTCTTTAGTGGTTTTTAATCAGAAATGTGGTCATGGTACCTATGGACCTTAAAGTGACAAAATTATTGACAGAGACACAAAAAATAAACACAGAACAATGTTTTATTCTCTAAGCAATTGTCCACAGAAAGGGGAAAGCTTCTCTGGAAGGAAAGAATAGACTATTAATTAGAACAAATTTACACAAAAATTCTTAGGATACGAGGTTTCATTAAGAAAAACAGAGAAATTATGTGAGAAGTTGGCCAGTATCTTTTTCCTTAAAATTTTTGTTAGAGTTTTATGTGTGTTCGTGCATGCGTGCGTGTGTGCATGTATGTGTGTCTGTGTGTTGTGAGGGCTAAAGTTATGTTTCAAGTTTTAATTACTGTCCTTAAGAGATCTGCAAAACAAAAATGCCTCTAGCCTTTAAGCTCCATTTGCTTTAAGATTTACCTGTAAGCCCCACTTGCCCAAGGACAGATAACTTCCTGAAATGCTGGGACTGTTCATGCAAGACAAGAAGCCTCATATTTTCACTTCTATAAGCAAGATTAGTTGCCTTAAATGTACAGGATGTGCTTGATCATATGTAGGCAGGAAGTACATGAGAATGTATGCTTGTTCCCATTGGACAAGGGTGGGAAGTCTAGCCTTGTGGGTTTTGCCTTTTTAAGCACCTGATTAACATAATTCAGGGCCATTTTCTGGGTATGGACCTGGCCAGTGTCCATCATCCTGGCCGGTACTGAATACAGCTTGCTCAAATTTGGCTACAATAATGTGGTTGTGGTCTTATTCTCACATGGTGGGATTAATAGCATGTGCTCTCTTGAGTAACAATAACATCAATATTTCCACAAGGAAGCTCTACCCAGAACCGGGTGAAATGGGAAACAGTTGGAAGTCACCCAGCAGAGGACCCTGGAGTTACCACAAGCAAACTCCCCACGTGGAGACAGTCCTGCAGTTTCTCTTCAGCTTTGCTCGTTTCTTTTTTGTTTTTCCCCTTTCCAGCTTGTTTTGGATTGTAGAACCTTGAATTGGAAGCTCCACATTAGCAATTCAAATCCTACACTGAGCTTTTTAATGCTAAATACTCGTGGATCTCATTTGAGAAGATTGTCAAGTTAAACAATGTAGATTTTTCCTATCTGCAGCAGAGTGTCTTTGCAGACTTTGCTCAGTTAAGATCCAAGTGATGATATTCATCTTGAGCTCAGGCATTCAATCCAGAACCAACAGATGTATTTTGTAAATTCAGCATTTAGTTATCTCTTGCCCATTAAGAGGAAGCAAAGCAAACATTGCACCCCTCCCCAACACTTTTATTCATGCCTGAAGCTAAGCAAGGAAAAGGGGGAAATGTTTTTAGAATTACAAATAGAACCTTTAAATTGTAGAAAATTGCTAATTTCATTTATGCACTGCCTAACTTCTGTTTTCTTTCTCAGTTGTTATTCAAATTTCTATCTGCAGTCAAAGAGAAAGGAAGAGAATAATCCTACTAGGAATTTAGTGAGTTTTCTTTTAGGGATCACACATAAACGCTGCATATTTGAATATGCAAATTTAATAGACCAGATTGGGAAGAAATGAAAAATGGTTGTATGTTTAGCCCCAGGAAGCTAGCCCAGCTTAATA
This sequence comes from Peromyscus eremicus, assembly GCF_949786415.1. Lineage (NCBI taxonomy): Eukaryota > Metazoa > Chordata > Mammalia > Rodentia > Cricetidae > Peromyscus > Peromyscus eremicus. The sequence goes on from NC_081435.1 coordinate 18,837,092, forward strand.
AGCTGACAGAGAGTTAAGGAGTGCCCACTTGCAAAACTCAAACGGGGAAGAAAGTACGTGTAATTTGCTTACCTAACAGGAAGGGACTGAATAGTGAGCAGATTTTCGAGACCTAGATTCTCCTGAAATTAGTTACAGAATTCTTTCAAGAGGCTTCTTTTTCCTCCTGTGATAAAGAGTTTTTCCTTAGATAATCTTGGAGATTACGGCCATCCTCAAAATTCAAATAAAGCTTTCTCTAAAGTGTGTTCCAGTATTCTTTAATCTACAGATCTCACATCTTGACACAGAAGACGTGGCGTTGTTTTCAGTTTATGCAGAAGTGGAAACAATGTTCTCCTATTTGAAGCTCAAATCAGTATCTGTATGTTATATTTCAGTGTTGTGTAGTTTGCACTTTTAAAGCATAGCAATGTACTTAACACATAAAAAAAGGAGCCTCCATTAAGGATGCCCTATTTTCAGATCCTGCAGTGGGTCTTTAGCTACAAATTGAGCCTGGCTTTACAGGATTTTTGTTTTCAAGCATTCATTCATATTCTCTGTCTCTGTCTCTGTCTCTCTGTCTCTCTGTTTCTCTCTCTCTCTCTCTCTCTCTCTCTCTCTCTCTCTCTCTCTCTCTCTCTGTGTGTGTGTGTGTGTGTGTGTGTGTTTGTGTCCTCCCTGTAATGTTTAGCTACCCAGTATTTCAAATTTGAAGAATTGAATATTAGTGGCTCTTTTGGATTTACAGTAATCATTTGGGCAGATTGTCAATATCAATTTCCAGCCTACATGACTCTTCATACCACTCAAGGAATTATGTCAAAACTGTCTGTAGATAGAAAATTGGGTAAAATAAGCCAAGATGTTAAAAAAAATTAAAAAAGTCAAATACCTGGAGAGGAAATAAGAGAAGAAAAACACCAATTTTCTTTTTATCCAGTTTAAAGATCCAGAAACATCATTGTATCTTGGTGATGTCACATACCCAGACACCCAGGTGCATAAAAGAATTATAGTACTATGTGAGCTTCCACATGGGAGTCAAAGGAAGGGGTAGACTTGCCATGTAATCAGGTTTAGGATTCCTCAGCCTCTCCCCTTCCAAGTTACTGTGTCAAACTACTGAAGATACAATGGAGAACCCAGGAAGTTACAGATGACCTGAATGTAGACCAGATGGGAAGGAAACCATAGGCCATGAAGAAACTGAGAGAGCTAAGCATAGGGACTAATTCAGCAACGTGGGACTTTACTTGGTTTGGATTAGACACAGATCTTCTTCTGATAGTGCACTTGGCAGTCTAGCTCCTTTATCGGTAGACACCACGTATACACACCCTTCTCAGAACAATGCACCTAGTATAATGGCTAAAGTTTAAATTACTGTGCTTAAAGATATCTGTAAAAAAAAACAAACAAACAAAAAAAAAAAAACAAAAACAAACAAAAAAACCCCTCTAATCTGTAAGCCCCACTTGCCCAAGTACAGGTAACTTCCTGGAATTCTGGGGGTAGTTCATGTAAGATGTGTTTTCTCTTCTACAAACAAGCTTGGTTTACCTAATTGCACAGGATGTTCTTGATCACACATAGGCAGGAGGTACATAGCTGGGAAGTACATCAGGATGTATGCTTGCCCCTGACTGGATGAAGGCAGGAAGTACATAAACTTGTGGGTCTTATCTTTATAAGCCCGTCTAATGTAATTTGTGGCCATACCCTGGGAATCCTGGGTATGAACCTGCCCAGTGTTCACTGTCCTGGCCAGTATCTAATAAAGCTTGCTTCAAATTTGGCCCAAAATTTGTAGAAGAGGTCTTTTTCTCACCTGGTTGGAGTAAGACTAGCAGTCATAGACCTCCATTTGTATTAGACAACACCTATATTCCTCTCTGAAAAATAAATTAGGTATCCCTTCCCCCAGCAATGATCGAGCTAAGACAGTTTCTATTCAAATATATATCTAACATATCAGAGTGCAAAGAATAGAAAAGTCTATCCTACCTAAACTTGTTTTAGATGCATGTACAGTAAAGCAAATTTGTGTCCCTTTGTGAACTTTCAGGGGAAGTTTCTTTTACCATATGCCTATGTATAACTGGGCATGCATATAACTAAAATCAAATGCATATGGGAAGGGACATGCGCAGTAGGATAAATGGATGTATTACCTAAATACCAATCAAAATAGAGAATAACCTGCATTATAGCCTTAGGAGCCAAACTCCTCCTCTTTAATCTCATAAAATGGTTTTGGCAAAGTTATTCTTTATAAAGTCACTATATGGTAAATTCTGTCCATCACTTTGGGTTATTCATCATGGTCTTTCCTCAATTTACATATAGTACACATATTTTAAGAACATATATTTGCTATTCAACAATTAAGATATGTTTATTCTGTCTAACTTGTAAAGTCTTCTCTAAAAGGGCCAAAGAAAGAGCTTTTTCTTTCCTATACATGCATGGAAGAGTATTTCCATTCTTTAAAAGTTCTAAAACTGAGTTCATGAAATGGACTGTTAGTAGATATATCAACAGGAGAAAAGCATACAAATTTATTATGTATCTGTGGGTATCACAACATCACTTTAAAGACAAGTGTCTTAGTTACTTTTCTATTGCTGTGAAGAGACACCATGATCAAGGTAACTTACAGAACAAAGACTATTTGGGGCTTGCTTACAGTTCAGAGTGTTAGAGTTCATGATGATTGTGATGGGGAACATGGAAGCGGGCAGCCATACATGACTCTGGAGTAGTAGCAGAGATCTTACATTGGACCCACAAGCCTGAGGCAGACAGAGAACTAACTGGGAATCAGTGGGCTTTTGAAACCTCAAAGTCTACCCCCAGGTGGCACACCTCCTCCAACAAGGTCACACCTCCTCATCCATCCCAATCAGTCCCATAAACATAGGAGCCTATAAGGGCCACTCTCATTTAAAGCACCAAAAGTGAATAAAACCATGTCCAGTGATATCTACAAGTTTATATATATTCACAGGAAAGATAATTGGGATATAGCATTTTGGAGAAGAAGAAATGATTGAGGGGAACATGAACGGCCCATCAGAAGAGGAAGCAGCAGCT